>NC_052499.1:48206201-48537828 GCF_016617805.1 Bactrocera tryoni
TTTTAGACACAAATATACACTTTTATATGTAAAACACGCTCTTATATTTTCATTGGGATAACTCACTTATTGGCCGATATATGCGGTACGAAGTCACCTGGAAGTTTGAAAATCTTTACATTAAGGGTCCGTTTCAACTAATTTTTGACATACCATTAAAAACTAAACTATATGTACTATCTAAATATTTCGTACATAGGGACTTGAACAGTTTTTATTGGGGTTAAACATCTTTTGGTCATAAGATGATACACAATAAAAAACTAAATCTTTCGCAGAGCTTTTCTCTCGAAAACTCGCAACGTCGACTCATCCGTTGTTGACATCGTCCAAGACTCTGCACCATACAGCAGGACGGGAATTATGAGTGACTTATAGAGTTTGGTTTTTGTTTGTCGAGAGAGGACTTTGCTTCTCAATTGCCTACTCAGTCCGAAGTAGCACCTGTTGGCAAGAGCAATCCTGCGTTGGATTTCCAGGCTAACATTGTTGGTGGTTTTTATGCTGGTTCCCAAATATACGAAGCTATCTACAACTTCAAAGTTATGACTGTCAACAGTGACGTGAGAGCCAAGTCGCGAGTGCGACGACTGTTTGTTTGATGATAGGAGATATTTCGTTTTGGCCTCGTTCACTGCCAGACCCATTTTCTGTGCTTCCTTGTCCAGCCTGGAGAAAGCAGAACTAAAGGCGCGGGTGTTGAGGCCGATTATATCAATATCATCGGCATACGCCAGCAGCTGTACACTCTTATAGAAGATGGTACCTTCTCTATTTAGTTCTGCAGCTCGAACTATTTTCTCCAGAAGCAGGTTGAAGAAGTCGCACTATAGGGAGTCGCCTTGTCTGAAACCTCGTTTGGTATCGAACGGCTCGGAGAGGTCCTTCCCGATCCTGACGGAGCTTTTCGTGTTGTTCAACGTCAGTTTACACAGCCGTATTAGTTTTGCGGGGATACCAAATTCAGACATCGCGGCATAAAGGCAGTTCCTTTTCGTGCTGTCGAAAGCAGCTTTGAAATCGACGAAGAGGTGGTGTGTGTCGATTTTCCTTTCACGGGTCTTTTCCAAGATTTGGCGCATGGTGAATATCTGGTCGGTTGTTGATTTTCCAGGTCTAAAGCCACACTGATAAGGTCCAATCAGTTTGTTGACGGTGGGCTTTAATCTTTCACACAATACGCTCGATAGAACCTTATATGCGATGTTGAGGAGGCTAATCCCACGGTAGTTGGCGCAGATTGTGGGGTCTCCTTTTTTATGGATTGGGCATAGCACACTTAAAATCCAATCGTTGGGCATGCTTTCGTCCGACCATATTTTACAAAGAAGCTGATGCATGCTCCTTATCAGTTCTTCGCCACCGTGTTTGAATAGGTCGTCGCCGCCGCTTTCTTGTCTTTAGACGGATAATTGCTGTTCGAACTTCTTCATCGGCCTGGGTGATGCCTCTATCGGCCAGCTTGAAAAGCTCTTCATACTCACGCATTTAGGGATCTCACTTTCTTGCCTGAAAATGCGTCTCGCTTCCCTCTTCAACTCTCGGTATCTATCCCATCCCGCACGTGTAGTGGTCGATCGTAACGTTGCGAGGTAGGCAGCCTGTTTTCTCTTCGCTGCGACACGGCACTCCTCGTCGTACCAGCTGTTCTTTTGGACTTTCCGAAACCAATGGTTTCGGTTGCAGCTGTACGTAAGGAGTTTGAAAATGTATTTACAGTTAGTTTTATTGTTTTTTTTATTTATTTTAAGAAATAGCTTTGATACAGACAGTGGTATATTTCAAACTTTTATTTGTTTATTTATCGACCAGTATGCTGGGCTGCAAACTGCTGCAAAAATCGACGCAGTTCGGTTTAGTGATTCAAGCCACTGAGAAAAAAAATGTGCCTGTTCAAAAACCGGTTTGTGAGTACTCCTTAACCGCGGTTCGGTTCGGTTGAAATGGTCCAATTCTTTTATACCAATTGATACTCGATTGGATTGATTGATTGAATATGAGGAGTGCATCGCGACCTTTGGTCTATTGTGCCCTCTCGTAACTCACATAGACTCACCTAACCCCAGCGCATTGATGAAGTTCAATAGACTTCCGGGCGCTAATGGTGCTGCGATCCTTATTCGGAAACATTGATCCAAGGGCCTGGCATGCGTCTACTGACTGCTGTGCAGTCGATCGGCAGGTGTTCTGGGGTTTCAGGTTCCAAGTCATAGGAACCGGCAGTTTTCGCAAGAAGATGATAAGCCCATGTTGTACAAATCTCTATTCAACTTGCATAGCCCGGTATACCATACGACCAGTAGCCTGGGATTAATCCCTTTGCTGAGGTTTATTACAACCTTGAACCTACTCAAGCTGTATCCTCCACTTATGAAGTTGACGTAATCTCATACCACGTGTTTGCTGCCAATGTGCCTTCCCTGCCCACTCCTTCTTCCTTGCGGAGTAGCTCCTTTATGGTATGAGGACCTACCCCGATAAAGGGTTCGGGTCCCATCATTCTGGTGGAGGCTGTGGAGCGGGCTAGCTCGTCCGCCGGTTCATTACCGGCTATACCTCTATGACCAGGCACCCAAATTAGGTGTACTTGGTTACGTTCTGCAAGGCTGTTCAGCCTTCCCCTGCACTTCTGTACTAATTGCGATTTGATTTCGTAAAAGGAGATCGCTTTTAGCGCCACTATCTTGACTATCGCTGAGAATGGCTATTCTTTCATTGCGATAGTTGCGATGGAGGTTTATTTCTATACACCGACTTATGGCAAAAACTTCTGCCTGGAAAATGCTTGGGAACTCTCCCATGGGTATGAAGAGCTTAGTGCGTGGGCCCGCTATCCCTGTACCGATTCCCTCCGACATTTTCGAGCCATTGGTACACCTCAGCATGCTATTCACTCCAACATCAGCTCTCGAGATTGGGAGTCATTTCACTTCGTCTTCTTGCTGCCGAGGGTGACCTGAACTTTTTCTTGAAGTTAACTGTTTTAGTAGTGCTGTCCCTCGGGATGAGGGCTGTTGGTATAATTCTACATATCTTTTTCATCCTCTGGGACGAGATTACCCTGCCATTGCCCCAACCCCATCTGCCATTATTTGCAGAATTCGTGTGCTTGGCTACCTGACTTAATAACCAAATGAAGCGGAGTAAGTTCCAGCAGAACCTCAGTGCTGCTGTTGATAAGTGCGCATTGCGCCCGTCATGCAGACACAGGCTAGCTGCTGCAGCTTCGATAGTTTGGTCTTTACCGAAGTCTGCGATGCTATTGAGGCCCAGGCCACCGCCACGTATGTGATTATTTGTCGAACTATCATGGTATACAACCACCTAACGAGCCTCAGCTTACAGCCCCAGGACTTTCCTACCAGCCGATTGCACACCATTAAAGCTTTTGTTGCTTTGACCAAGGTCAGGTTTACATGCTGCAAGCCCCTGGCGGGGATAGAGGGGAGGTTGAGGGCTTCCTGAAAGCCCCTATCCTTCTATGCGTCTCGTAAACGGGACTAAGGTCGTCTTGGAGGGGTTGATATTCAATTCAACCTCCATACATCACCTCTTCGCCAGGTTTAGACCTCTTTGTATAAGCTCACAGAGAGTGTCTTCGTCTTTACCTTTTGCTATAATTACAATTTCGTCCGCATACCCTTGGCAGCGGATCCCATTGTTCGTTAGTAGTACTAACAGACTCCATAGCAGGGGTGATAACACATCTCCCTATGGGCAGCCTCTTGTTGTGCCGAGACGAATCTTCTTATCACCTACTGTGGTTCCGGCAAATCTGGTGCGCAGTGCGGCTTCAGTCCATCTACGCACCGGTGCTGCCACATTCCCTTTCCCCAGTGCCTTAGCTGGACTCTTATGAGACGTGTTATCAAAGGCACCTTCGATGTCCAAGAAAGCATCACCTCTCCATGCTCCAGTGAACTCTCTATCTCAGAGGTTATCTGGTACAGAGCAGTACTGGTGGATCTGCCCGGGGATGTACGCCATTGCGAGGCTTTCCCTCAGCAGACGAACCAAGTGAGGCAGTAAATACTGCTCCCTCTGTTGTAACAGCGCTGGAAAGATGCCATCCACTCCCGGAGACTTGAATCTCTCAAACGAGGCCAGTGCCCACCGGATCGAGTCCGCCGTAAATAGCTGTTTGGCGATACTCCAATCCTCGCGGGATGGCCTGTGTTCGATCACGGGTAGACATTGATCTTCCCGAAACATCTCCGGGAAGTGCGCCAGAGCTTTATGCAGCCGGGCCGCCTCTGGTGTTGAGGTGACATTCTCGCAGAATCTCCTGAAGCTAGCCTGCTTTGCAGACCTAATCTCCTTATTGTATAAAGTGAGATAGCTCCCATACTCTTCCCAGACCCCCGTACGTTTCGCTTTGTTGAATAGGCTGCGTACTTTTTCCGGAGGTCTGCTAGTTTCCTTGACCACCAGGGACAGCTTCGTCTGTCAGTGGTCACTTGTAGGGGCAACTGCCATGATAAGCGTTAATAACAGACTCGTTTAGCTTAAATAGCCTAATCTCCAAGCCTGGGCCTGAAACGCTATTATCAGTCTGCCCCCTGCTCAATTCCTCACTCAGTATATCCCTGAAGGCATCCCAGTTCGCCTTCCGAGGGTTGCGTCTGGGGGGGAGTTTCCTGACCACTACATTTAGCATGAACCTTAAAATCCTGTGGTCTGACAAGGAGGGCTCCGTCGAGACTCTCCAATGCGAGATCAATCCGTTTGCAAGCTCATTGCTCAGAGTGATGTCCAGCACCTCCCTCCTGTTTATAGTTATGAATGTGGCGTTTGCGTCGCACCCAATAATAAGCGGAAGCATATGCCTTCTGCAATTTGCTCCACCAGCCTTTCCACCACCTCCGCTAGAGAGATCCCAGATTACATTATTTGGCTCTGTTTTGAGGCCTTTAACCTCTCCTCTATGGACCCAAGGCTCTTGGATCAGCAGTATGCCCAGTTTCTCCGCTGTGAACCTGTTCGCTATGACAGCCGAAGCTGCCGCCGCGTGATGCAGTTCGCCTTGGCAATTTCCGTATTGACGGCCACTATAATAATGGTTCGAGGAAGGGTAGATCCTCTTCTCCGCCGTCAATCACTCTGCCGTCCAGTGGGTCTCATAGCCCCTCGAGGAGTTTCTGTGTGGAGGGTAGCTCTGCTCCCAAACCATAGGAACTAACATCCGGGACGTCGATGGTCGCCGCTGGCATTGCCTGCGCAGTGCCGCTTTCGCTCACCTCGTCACCTCGTCCACCTGCATTGCTACTGCCTCTAGGGCTGCCACAGTCTCTCCCTGTTTTTCGACACCCCCGCTTTGTTCTGTCGCTTCCTGCTCCCTTGCTTCCAGTGGCTGCAGGCTTGTGGGGCCGCATGACCACCGTGCAGAACCTGTAGAACAGGCGGAAGCTCGGATGCCTTTAACATTATCCGCATATCTGCGCCGCCCCTCCTCCACCCTGTGGGGTGCCAGTTCGGAAGGTTGGCTTCCGGCCGCTCTTCCGGTTCGCAGCTTGAGCATACGTGTCCGAGGGCGCTGCCCTCCCATCGCCACGCTTTGCGGACAATGTAGCACTGACCGGGCCACGGTTGATGGTTCCGTCGCTTTACGCTTGAGCTGACACGGTCTTGCCACGCACCTTATCTGAGGATACGTTGCTCCCTTTGCTCCTGCTTCTGGCCATAGCCTGCACTACCTCGGGAGTCTTTCCTTCTCGGAAGTAACGCAGGTACCACTTCATACTGACACCACTCATGCTTTTCCTGTGCGGGTCATTATATCCGCCGGGTTTACCAGCTTCTGGGAAAGGGCGTTACCCACCTCTTCTGCGCCTCCTCCTTCGTCCACTACGAGCGCCGTCGGGCTCTGCCCGATGTGACTCCACCGAGTCCGACCCGCTAAGCCTTCTGGCGGGGGTCTTGGCGGCGCTTGTTGCTGCTTCCGCGGCATCAGGTTCTTTCGCCACGCGAGCGCCGCTGCATGAGGGCATGTCGTCATCATCCTGCCTGGCATGCTCCTCAAACAGCGCCCGCTCCTCTGGCGAGAGACCGTCAAGGAAGCTAAACTTCCGCCTAGCCCCTTGACCTCCCTTGCTCGCTGCTGCATCGGTTTCCTTTTCCTTGTCCGAGTCCGTTTTCGTGGTTGTTGCCTTGTTTCCGGGTTGTTTTGCTTTAAATTATGTGTGCTCATCTTATCCTTACGACCCTTGGCTCAACAAGGTGAGCTGTTGGGTCTATTATTTTAATGGGGAACTAGAGGGTCCGCCACGCCATAGTCCCTTGACGCGGTAAGGCCACAGTTACTCCCCAATTTGGTCCGGTGTTGGGGAGGCTCCGTTATAATACAGCCGAATTTACCTCCTGGACGCAAATCATCCAATAGGCACGGGAGTGGCATAACACCCTGGATTAAGAGGTGGTAGCTCTTGGTTGGCGCACGCATGCGGCACCCGACATCCTGCCTGGGCAGTGCCTGTCAGCACCACCCACACCGGTTGGGGGATGCCGAGTATGCCTTGCGCCTAAGCCCCTGCACCGCG
This sequence comes from Bactrocera tryoni, assembly GCF_016617805.1. Classification (NCBI taxonomy): domain Eukaryota; kingdom Metazoa; phylum Arthropoda; class Insecta; order Diptera; family Tephritidae; genus Bactrocera; species Bactrocera tryoni. The sequence continues at coordinate 48,212,738 of NC_052499.1, forward strand.
GCAAGGTGCCTACCATTCGTGGAAGTTTAATTGATACTAAAAACCCCTACCCAGAAAGTAAAAGGCTTATTCAGAGCAAATTCATGTTTAATATTATATAATAGGTGGGCTTCTTGATCTATCTATTTTTTTCATTAAAATACAGTAAGCTTTTCCCCAAGAGTCTTTTTCTAACTCTGAAACAAGGTGGTCAATAGCAGGTTTTTGCTGTTGTCTATGGCTTTATGTTTCTTACTGCATCCTTTTGCGGCATGCCCCTTTTCTCCACATCGATAGCAAGGGCCGGTGAGATCTCTGCTGTTTTTACAGTTCCGCGTTATATGGCGAAACTCAACGCATTTGATACATCGCACAGATCTTGTAAGTTCCCGGATCCTACAATTAACCCATCCTCTTATTATCTTATTTGCGCCGAGGAATTTGGTTGAGATTGCCAAAAGGAAACTAATAAGGGCAATTTGTGTTTCGTCATTCAATCGTCGCATGGAATTGATAGCACTACGTTCTATAGTGTGGTAGTGCATACTTCTTCGGCTGTCGTTTTCTTGGCTAGGTCTCTAAATTCAAGCGTAACTGCTTGCGCTAGGACTTTGACTTGTGCCATATCTTTTCAGACCTTTATTGCGCGTTCCTTGAGTTTTAGCAGAAGTGATGATTTTATTTTCTTCAGTAAGTATTAGGCGAAACAAACTATTTGTTTTGTTGTCCCACCCTAATGCATATGATAAATAAATAGTTATGTATTATTTCTATGTACGTACCTTACGTTTATTTTTTTTTACGAATTCACACATGTTTTTAAAATATGTTTTCAGGTGAAAAAATAAACAAAGAATGTATTCTTATTTAGCATGATAATTTATTTTATGTGGGTTTTAAATAGCTATAACGGCAAAAATACAGCTACATCAAAAAAGATTTTGTTATACCATAAATGTAATATTTGATTATAACAATTATGCCTTATATATTTTGATATTTCTTTAGAAGCATTGCCCAAACATCTGGATATCTAGCTTGTAAAAAATTTGTTAATTTTTGAGCATTTTGAGCTTGTTGTGGCGAACAATTACGACAGTTTCGTAAAATAACTTCCGGGAGAGCAGCTGAAATGAAAAATATGTATTTATTTTATAGATTTTTTTTAAACAAAATTGGAATATACATATATAGCTACTCTTTTATATACGAAAAACTCCAAACGTTTTTATACTTTCGGTAAATTTAGAATAAGTATAACAGATATTTTATACATATATTTTATATATATATATTATGTGTATATAAACTGGTCCATAATGACAATGCAAATTTTCATTATTCGTGCCCTAACCAAGAGCTCAAGTTTACTACCATATCAAAAATTTGTGTATCACTCTTACAAGGTGTGTTCCAAAGTAGACAGGACTTTTTGAATTTAGCGCTCCCTGGTGGCGCCATCTATATGTCGACTGGTGCGTTAGAATCTGCTATCTTTATCGACTGTTCAGTGAGATTTTCATGACATTTGATTGATTGGAAGTGAAGTTATTGCGTTTTAAGTGTCAGTATGTTTGTGTGATCGGTGCGAAAATGAGCTTCGAAGCTTGTTTTAAAATTGCTAAAACTTTTACCGAAACGTTTCAATTGATGAAACAAGTTTATGACGATGATTGCCTATCCCGTAGCAGAGTGCACGAGTGGTTTCAACGTTTTCAAAGTGGTCGTGAGGACATAAATGACGATTAACATGTGGGCCAATCAAAATCCGTGATCACGGGAAATTCCATCGAAACTGTACGTGAATTCATCAAAACTCAGCCAAAATCATCATTGAAATTCGTGGAAATGGAATTGAACATCTCCAAAACATCGATTTATCGCATTTTGACCGAACTTTTGGGCTTACGAAAAGTGTGTGCACGGTTTGCTCCGCACAAATTGACTGACGACCAAAAATTGCTCAGAATCCAACATTCGAAGGACGATTATTTGACCAAAAATCACATTTTAAATACTCCCCATATTCACCTGATATGGCTTCGTGCGAACTTTCCTTTTCGGAAAAATGCATTTGCCCATGAAAGGAAGCGTTATGCAGACGTAGAGGCCTTTCGGCCCGCGAGCTAAAACGCTCGTTGGGCATGCTTTTGGACCATGCAAAAAGTTGTATTGAAGCAGAAGGAGACTATTTTGAATAAAATAAGTTGATTTTGCCGAAAAAACCATTTGTTCTGGTTTTTTTTAAATCCTGTTTACTTTGGAATTCACCTTGCATAATATCGAAGTTGTTTAAGTCAAATAATAAAATCGAAAACAACCCTCTATGTATTTTGGTTTTAAATGTTGGAATTTATTATATTAAAATTAATTTATGTCGTTGATTTAAACATATCACTCATAAAGAAAAATTTTAAAATAATTAATATCTCAACACAAAGACTCCTTTACTGAATATTTTCATTGATAAATATGAAAAATACATGTTATTTTGAGATTTGCTACTATTTTATACTCATGTACATACTATACATATGTACACTGCTGGTCAATAGGTTAGACGCACGTTTACTTGCACTACAATTGTTTAAATATTTATTATTGTAATGATGATTGAAAAAAAGTTTAAATGCAAGAACATCGATAAATTAATGATAATTTAAATATGATATTCAAATATTTATTCAAACTTAACAAAATTGTGTTTTTCAAACATTTTCTTAATCTACTCAAAAAAAGGTGCCTTTTTCTTGGTCATTAGAATAGACGCACATAAGCTTTTAAATCTTTATAAGAAAAAAATTTTTTCAACTTAAATTTTAGTTATTTTTAGAAATAAAAAAAAATAATTTCAGTAATGAGTACTTCCTCCTTTGTTAGTAATAACTTCATATATCCGGTCATTCATAGAATGATACAGGGAATCTATGCAGCTCAAGGAAATTTCCCTCTAAGCATCTTTATTAGCTGCAGTTAATGTTTCCTTTCCGTATTGCTTTCCTCCTTCGTATACCTTCCGTGTTGGCCAGGTCATGACATTAACGTTTTGTCTTGTTGAAGAATCCAAGGAATTGGTCCGAAGAGATCTCTTATTTGTGTATATTCATCATAAAGTACATATCACCACCTAAAATGGGAAACAACGTATCATCAAAAAAATCGAAATTGATTTTTATATAGTATATTTTCAGCTTCCGCTGTCAGATATAACCAATACATAACCATTTTATAACCAAAACTCAAATTTTGTTTCGATATGAGTGGTTTCTATTACACTAGTTTACAGAATTGAACTTTTAGTCTGTTGCCGCGAATTCTGCGATTGATATTGTTCACTTATTACTTGTTTTTGTCAAATCTACCCTCAAAAATTTTTTAGAAGCTCAGTTACTTTGCTTTTGACTTTTGTCATTTAAGCATATATATTAATCGAAAACAGGCGTATTTTACTGTGTTAAGATTAGTTTCTCAAGTTTTTGCGTCATGAGTAGTTCAAGAAGACGTTGTTTAAATATACCAGATCATTTTTGATACATATGCGGAGAATATGTTTTTAAAAATTGTAGAAAAGTTATATCAGAGTTGGTGAAAAATACCTATTTTGAGTATCTTGGGGTGCTCTTGGATAAACATAAGAATTCTTGGGCTCCCAATTGTGTTTGTAAATCTTGTGTGGAATATTTAAGATTATGGAAAAGTGGTAAAAGAAGTGCCTTTAAATTTTGAACACCGACTATTTGGCGAGAACCACGAAATCATCTCGTAGACTGTTATTTTTGTAGTGTGAACATAAACGGTTTAAACACTAAAAATCGAGCTAAATGGCACTACCCAAGTACTAGTTGTGTTCACCTTCCACTGCAGCGTTCACCTAACCCTTCAGAGCCTAAAAATATATCTGAACCATTAGAGCAAGACATTGAAGGACCAAGCTCATCACAAAATGATGCTGATTTTGAAGGTGATTTTGAGTGAGAAAAAACTGGCCCTTGAGAGAAAAAATGGAGCCTGGAAAGCACAATATAGTCCACAATTCATTAGTAGCTCGTAACAAAATTATCCTTCCACCATTACATATAAAACTGGGCATCATGAAACAGTTTGTAAAAGCACTAGATAAAGATGGGAACTGCTTTTCTTACATTTGCCAAAAATTTCCTCAGCTCACTGTGGAAAAGATTAAAGCCGGAATTTTTGATGGGCCACAAAGTAGACAACTTACGAAATATACTCAATTTAGAAGTTCTATGACTGAGTCAGAACTGAAGGCTTGAACAGCATTCGTATCTGTGATGCAGAATTTTCTTGGAAATAAAAAATGTGAAAATTATATTGAACTTGTAGAAGACCTTCTGCTACAATTAAAACATATGGAATGCAATATGAGTATAAAACTCCACTTCCTCCATAGTCACCTAGAGAGGTTTCCGGAAAATTTAGGAGATATGAGCGAAGAGCAGGGAGAGCGTATGCATCAAGTCTTACGCGTCATGGAAGAGCGCTATCAGGATTTCTGGGATACAAATATGATGTCTGACTATTGTTGGTCTCTAATACGTTATTTTCCAAAGTCTACACATCGGAGAAGAGCTTTAAAACGAAGTTTATTAGAACTTAATGATTAATTATTTTTCTTAATAAATACAGGTTTTTTTCTGTGTAATACCTACATGGCTGAAACTCTGGAACTAGAGCTGATAAAAATATTTAAACTATATTTTTGGAAATAGCATATTATATGGAGTCAGCAACAGCTAAAATTTCTTCGGCAACAAATGTACTGTAAACTAGTGTTATATATTTTTTATCTCGAATTGAGCTCTTTCTTCAGAGGCTTTAGCTACTTGGTGGATAAACGACATCAGTGATTATGATTACCGAAATCGATTCGAGCTTGTTGACACACCTTGCTTGTCACTCGTTCAGTTTTACACTACATACTGACTTGGAGCCAGTTTCGCTAAAAAATATTAAATACTGGCTTTTGGAGCTTAGCGTTTTGCTCAATGACTAACTTGCGATGAAAAATAATATAGATTTTTATCTAAATATTAACTTTATTTTGATAAGGAGTTGGAAAATAGTTTGCACATCAAAAATTTAAACAATGAAGTATTCATTAGTAAATACGAAAAAGCGGTTTCTTGCGCATATAAGCCGCGATAAAGTGAGTTGTTTTTGCTTTCCACAAATTCCTAAGAGCATATTTCCTTGGCATTACTTAATTATTTTACTATCGATCATAATGTGCAATTTGTGCAGCGTACAACACTTCCGTTTCCAACAAAGTTGGTCGGTGTGGCTGTTCGTTTATATATACACACATACATATGTATATATTTGCGGTCGTATGTATGTATATACACAGTATAAACTCCGATCACGAATTCGCCAATGCAGCTACCAAACAACAATCGAATAGCTGGCAACAACAACCGCAGCAACAATAATAACAATGTTAGTGGCTATTAGTGGCTTGCAACCACAAACTCTGCCGTCTGCCGTCAACTGGTAAATTAACGCGGCGAAAAAAAGTCTAGACGCAAATTTGAGTTGTGTGTCTGTCTGTCTGTATGTTTGTGTGTATGTATGTGTAGGGTATATGCGCATAGTTATTAATAATTGCTTTGGTTTGGGTGGTGGAAGGTGGCGAGAAGTTTAAGTGGCAGCACGCAATTACAGCTGCAGTCAAAAGAAACAATGAGAACAACAACAACAACAACCTTACGAACTAGCTTACCTAAACTAACATACCTACAAATAAGAGCCACAAAGAAGGCAAAAGTCAATTTGCCATGCCAACAGACGCTCACACACACACACACACAAGCAAGTGGCATGCATACAAATACGTTAAAGGCTGTGTTTGTGTGTGTGACTTTGGCGCTGTGCGCTTGCAGCAAACGCTTTGCGTCTCGATTGCCAATTTTTCAAGTGCAAGTTCAATACAAAAGCCGGCGAGTGAGTTACTTCGCTGCACTTGTGTGCATGTACATGTAAATGTATGTGCCTGTGTGTATTTTGTTTTTTTGGTTGGCTTGTTTATTTGTATACGTATTTGCAAGAGGCCAGGCCACAGATGAAATGCTGTCGAAATGCTGTTTAATTTCCTGTTTGTCTAGTGCAAATTTACGTTCGTTTGGGCAACGGTCTGTTTCGCATCAGCTTCGTGGCGAACTTCGGTTGGCGAGGACAGTTGTGTGTGTGTGTGTGTTATAAATAGATAAGCCGTTTAACAATGAGTATGCCGGTTGTATACTCGACTACAGAACTTTGCACTTCTGGTTTAATTGACCAAATGTTTTGACAATTTGTCGGGCTGTAAAAAAGGCGATAAGTTACAGCAAAGGCGGGTATAATAAACAATAGATAATAGAATAAATTATTGCCGTTATATGAATCAATAGTTTCTTATTATTGCTTGCTTTTTTATTAACAATTCATGTGACATATCAAGCAATATTTCAAAGCAATAATAAGCACGTGCTTGAGCGCAATATATAACAATTTTTATTAGCCTACTTATTGTATATATTTTTCTTTGAAATCAGACCTCGCTCGTGTTGGCAAAGCTAATATTGAGACACACTTTTAATGCAAGTTTCGACTGATATTTTCTCTCTTTTTTATGCGCTTTCGAGCATATTTTTAAATAATGTGTAAAATTCTACTTAGAATATTGAAAGAAAGTCCTAATAAAGTGTGGTCGAGGTTCCCTACTTTTTTAAAGAAAAAGCACAGAAACTTCAAATTTAATAAGGAATGTTTATTGTCATTCGAAAGAACATTCATTGGCATATACATATATTTTTTGAAGATTATCTCTTTGAAATGTTGGCCGCGGCTAGGTCTCAGCTGGTCCATCCGTTGAGTCCAATTTTCAATGACTCGTTTGAGCATTCCGTTGGTAACTGGCGAGTGACCGCGCGTTGTTTTGCTTCAAGGCTTGACTTGTCTGCATAGACTTTAGACTTTACATATCACCACAGGAAAAATTCAAACAGTGTGATATCAAACGATTCTTATCTGCTCACCAAATAAATTTATTGCTATGTGTGAGAAGTGTGTCTTGTTGAAACCTAGTGTCGCCGAGATCATGAGTTTCAATTTCAAATAGTCGGTTATCAAAACCGTTGTTTTTTCTGGATGAAATGGCATCTCTTGGTCTTCAGATTGCTCTTCGTCCCAAATGCGGCAATTAAGCTTGTTTAGGTACCCATTGAGCCAGAAATGGACCTCATCATATTTTATTTTATAAAAATGTCCGCCATAAATACAAATTACATTTTTTTCCTTCGTCCAATAGCTAGTTTTTTTTAATTAAACACACATTTCTTTCGTTTTACTTCATATGATCTTGTAAGAAGTTCTGTTGTCGACGTGGAAGCAGTTTTTCCAAAGCTTGCCGTGAGACGTAACGCGCTTTGTATATTTGCCTTTAAAAATTTCAAAAAAAAAATATTTTTGAAATAAATATCTTTGAAATAATAAAAAAATTTAAATAAAATATTTAATTTTTTTGTTTAAAAATATTATTAAAAAAGGCAGTTTGCACTGAGGAAACCCCTGTAACCGTTTTAGTCAAATAGGAAAAAAATTAATATTTATAATAAAAAAATACACTGTGTGGGGATATCAAAATGTTTATTTACACTATGTTTCTAAAAAAATGTTTGGAGAAGAAAAAGATATAAAACTAAAGACTTATTTATTTGAATTTTCCGCACGAATTTTGGAGTTACGTGAGAAAGGTGTGAATACCAAAGTTGTAGATCATTTTATTAACTTTTTTCCATAGGCCAAAATAGGGTACCTACTTTATAGAGCCTAAAGAAAAGTCCTTTGTTCAAATTCCATTGGACAATTCGCGATTAATTCCTGGTTCTTGTCTTCCTTCTTTTCTTCTTAAAGCGTTTTTAACCCTTAAAAATTCAACCACCCCTACTCTTTCTGATCACAAATCGTCCGTAAATTATTGTAACTTTAATTTTCGTTACTTTTTCTTCCTTTGCCGTTGTGTTTCATCTTACTATTATTTTTTTTTTTCTTTGAAAAATTATCGTCATTGATCCAGAAGTTGTATCTTGTACTGAAGTTTAAATTGATTTTTTTGTTTTTGTATAGTGTTGTTCATACAAATGAATGAGCAATGTGGGAAAATGCATATATAAGTCCTCAATTACTTTTAGAACAAATAAATGATATTAAATCAGAAGTTACATTTATTAAAATTAATTTTTAATTTATTCATAGAAAATGTTTTAGTCTATACGTTATTATATTTCCTCTCACGTTGTGACGCACTCAAGTGACCTTAGAGTGCGTACTAATGAAATGCAAATAAAAAGTGCAAAATTAATTAAAATTCATACATAAATTAAAACAAAGTTTAATGTATGCCAAAACAACTGCTTTATTGCGATGACTAATGCTCTCCTGTCAATATATAGTATGTTCAGAATCAACATGTTAGTTGTTTTTTCTGCCGGCACTTTTCGACTTGTGTTACTGAAAACTCTCGCCCGGTTGTGAATTATAATATCATTCTTGCTAAATTGGCAGTTAATTTTTAATGCCAAGGTCACGTGTGTTTTATTACGCCACTTGTTGCGAGCTCATCTCTTGAAAGTGTTTGGAGTTCAAGTTTGCTTTCGGTTTTGTTTTTGGTTCATTTTGGTTAAGTATTTTTTCGTCTTCGCTGTTCCAGGAATGTGAAAGTAAATTGAGGCAATTATGAGAAAATAAACTAGATAGAACTAGATTATGTGTATGTTAAAGTCAGAAAAAATATATGTATTTGATGACAAAAATTAATCTAATTTGTGTTTTTGATAACAAAAGTTATGCTTTGATGTCATAATGGGTAGAATAATTAAAATAGCCGTAAATATCCTAATGATCAGATAAATAATGTAATTTTGCCTCTACGAAAAAAATCTTTGCTTCACTCAGAACTTCAGAAAAGTATTGACCATTGGCTTTTGACCACCTTTCTGGCAATTTGTGGATACCATGCCAATATAAATGTTCGTCTTAAGAAGTATACCTATCAGACACCCAATTGTCGACTGCATGCCTCAACGCTAAAAAAATTTAAATCGGAAGTCTGGTGAATACAACGGGTTGGGTAACATGTTCCAGCTAAGTTCTTTGATTGTATCCTGAAACAATTTTACTTTGTGTGCCGGTGCCTTGTCGTGTAACAATTTTACTTTGCCGTGTCTTCCGACACTTTCTAGTCATTTTTCGATCAATGCATGCTTCAAATTGATCATTTGTTGTCTGTAGCGATTAGTATTAACAGTTTCAACAGGCTTTTGAAGCTCATGATACGCCACACCTTTCTGATGCTGCCAAACACAGAGCATTGCCTTACCGAATCAATCTGTTTTTCAGACGATGTTGATGATTGTCCCGGATGAAGCCATGATTTTCTCCGTTAAGAATTTTTAAGACGAATTAATTTTTCTACGCCAGTGACAATTCGTTGCAAAACTGATTTTCTTTTGTGTCTTTTTAGCAAAATTTTACAGGAGTTAATTGACCAATTAACCGGTCTTTACTCGATTAAAGCGCTAATAGAGATCGATTTACCATAGCAAGATATCTTTACTATGTTAATTTACTATGTTAATTCTTAATCAGATTCAAATCGAGTTGAAAATGTAATGCAACTCTTTAGGTTGTTGTCCACAGTTTAAATTTAACTGTATTTGACTCTGCGGGTTGTTGTCCAGGCTGTAAATTTGGTTGTGTGCATGGAAATAGCAATCAGTTGATAAATTTTAATCATTAAAACAAAAAATACAAAATGAAGAATGCGAACAGCTGATCGTTAAGCGCCGAAGCCGGCTTTGCGAAAGGCAACAACTAATGTCTCAATTATAATTTTAATTTATCAAATTAATTTGGCTTTTTTCTAGACTATTACTCCTTCAGTACTATTTACATCTTCCGAATGTAATATTTGAGACACAAAACTATATAACAATCGGTAAACTAATGATATGACATAATGGTGTGATAATCGTAGCTGTAAATATTTATAATTAGCTTGAAATTAGGAAGAAGAAGCGTCTGCTGATAATCAGCTGTTGTATCAGCAGCTTTATTACCTTCGTCTGCTGATAATCAGCTGTTACGTCAGCGGGTTTATTACCGTCGCGATAAACTGTGCTTGCCTATTAAGTTGGCTGCGGTTTATCCAGTATTTCGAAAGGCTAATATTCATAATAACGCGACTAATTTGGGACTGGTTTGCAGCAAATTTCGTTTTTTGAATTCTGACTTATGCAGTTATTACTTTTACGTACCATAAAAGTACTTTCTGCAGCTAAATATCGACGTGTTGATACCCACAAAAATTATATTCGCATAATCTACTGTTCATAATGACTTCCGAAAAAAAATTTTGGGCAAATTTTGCATTACTCGTATTAACAAAAATATTGTTTTGGTGAAGCCACCGCTTGGCCGCACGCGCAGGATGATCGGTGGTAGGTGGTGAATACAGTGAACACCAGTGTTTTCCTTCACGCAACACTTCCGCGAATATGCGAAAACATGCTTGCTCGTTTCCTACTATGTTCCAACATCAACCGAAATTCACAATAACAACAATAAGAGGCAGAAATAATACACAACAAATAATGTTTACTGCTTGTAAATTGCTGCTGTTTTTATTGCCGCTGCGCCTGCGCGCGCAACTATTGCTGCCTATTAACGCGTGTTGCGGACATTTTTTTTTTGTTATTATAAATTTTTATTTCTGTTTTTTGTTTTCGATACAAGTTTGACCATTTTTTATTGGCTTACCACTGCGCTTTTGGGCTTTCTTCTTCGTCTGCGGCTTCCTCCCCGTTAATTTGTAACATTAAAATTCATTGGCGGTGCAGCTGCGTCTACGCTTGAGGTGATAGTGTAATTGATGGCGCAAAGCAATGGTGGTCAGTGGTGGTTGCAGCGCCGCAAAACGCTGTAAATCGTTGCGAATTTATTTGGCTTGGCGGTGGAGCAGCAATAGCGCGCACGCTGTTAACTTTACATAGTTTCTTTGTGTGGCGTGTTTAATCGCTGTTAATTTTGCAGTAGGCGAACATGAAAATGCTTTCAATACAATTGCACATGTTTGTGGGTATTGCAATTGTATTTATTTGCTATTGATTTGGATTCCGGGTAATGAAAATTCCTGCCGCACATACAGTTGTAAGTATGTGAACAATAAAACAATAAATACAACCAAATGTGAAATAGTAAAATTTTAATTGAATCCAATTTCATTATGGTGGAAGGCGCGCATTGGGCTGTTAATTGCTTTATTCACAAATGAGTTGAGCGAAAAAAGTCTATGAAATGGTAATATTCCGTTAGAACGCTATAAAGAACCATTGAAAGAAATGAGTTATGCTTTAAGTGGTCATCGGGGTTATTTTGCACTATTTTTTCGTATAACGTTCAAAAATAATTAAAATAATGTTTGAATATAATTCAAATAATATTTTTATAAAAAATAAATAAAAATAACAATATAAATATTTTACTAAACTGTGAGTGTTAAAATAATAATTACTGTCTTCAAAACGCTATGAAATAATTTTGAAACTTTTTAATATATCATATTTTCATATAATTTTTATATATTTGTATTATTTGTTTTTTCTTATATTTATAAAATTTTCTGATTGTCTTCAAATATATAGCAAATAAAATATGTACATATATAGTAAACAAAGAAACAAAAAAAATATTTTCTTCTAAAATATATATGTACCGTTGAGAATTAGGAAATGATATTTCGAACTGATTGAACATAGTTTTCAAAAGTTTTTTTTATTTTTTTTTTTTTTTTTTTTATTTTTTTTTAATTTTTTTTTTTTTTATTTTTTTTTTTTTTTAATTTTTTATTTTTTAATTTTTTTATTTTTTTAATTTTTTTTATTTTTTTATTTTTTATTTATTTTTATTATAGAACTAACTCAATTCGGAGTTGTTTTTCTTATACAATATGTAGCTTAAACGAAAGACGAATTTTTTAATTTTTTTGCTGAATGATTATCAGCTTCTTCTAAAGGATAGGAATTTAGCAATTTCAGTTATATTTGATCTTAGATAGGAATAACAAAATGGTTTTGGAAGTGACTTGAAATAATTTTGTAAATTTTCTTTTTCAAGATCTAAACCAGATTAGGGCGGAAATGAATTTATTGCACCATAAAAATACTTTATTCCTTTTTTCTAAAAATTTTTTAAGAACAATCTTACATATATTTCCATTATGCAGATAGTAATAAATAAAATAATATATATTTTTTTTGTTGCGTCATTTCTTAATAAAAAATATTTATAATAAGCGACAAAAAATGCGAGTTTCGTAAAACAATTTTTTTTTCGTTTTTGTTTTGTTTTCTAATCTTATGTCTTTTAATTTGAATTTTATTGTAGTGTAAAATGTATTTTTTGGGTAGTTATCAAATTTGTTTAGTGAAATTGTTTGTCTACTTCTTTGCCTATAATATTTTTTATTAAAAAAAAACTTAATTAACTTTTTATTTTTATTTATTTTTAGTTTTTAATTTTTTGGTTAAATTATTTTATTTGTTTGTGTTATTTATGTTGTTATTATTCTTATGCAAAATTTTTTATTAATTTTTAATTTAATTTTTATTTTTTCGGTATAGCTTTATTTTGGAAATATTTATATATTTTTGAAGTATTAATTTGTTTCGGAAGTATTAATTACTGTAAAATATTTTGTTATGTTAATGAAAAACAGTTAAATAATAGTCTTATTTTATAATAATTTTAAATTTATTTATAAATTTTCAATCAAAATATTTTATTTGTTTGCAATATACATATGTATATGTATGTACATTGTTAGTTTTAATTAAAATTCATGCTTTTTGTTTATAGTTATTTATTTTGATCATTATTTTGTTAAAAATTTGCCTTTTATTATGTTAATTAAATTATTTTTATTTTATAAAATAAAAAAGTTAATTATAATTAAAATTAATTAATTTTATAAAATAAATTTTAATTTTAATTAATCTTTTTTATTTTATGAAATTAATTTAGTAATAATTTTTAAATTTTTAATCAAATATACTTATTTGTTTGTGAGATTTATTTTAGTATTCTCTTTATTTGCAAACAATTTTTTTTCTTTCTTGAAATTTTATATTAAAATTAATATAATTTTTTGTTTAACTATTTTTGTTTGGTTGCTCTAATTTTATATAATATATTTTTATTATGTTCCTTAAAAGCGTTTAAGTGTTTTTTTAATTTTATGAAAAAAATTTAATTTATGGATAATAGTTGAGTTATTTGATGTGAGTGATTGATTACTAATATTAATATTAATTTTAGTTTTTTTGCAATACGTAATTATATTTATTATTGTTTCAGTTATAGGATTTTTTTGTTTAAAAAAAAATAATTAACTAATAATAAATGTAATAATAAATATAATTTTTAGTTTTTTTTCTAGTTTATATTTCTTTTATTTAATTATATTTTTTATTTGTATTTTATAAATGGTATTTTTAATGTATGCATATTTTTCGTAATTGCTTTTCAGAAATATATAGTTTTTTTAATTTATAACCTTTTTTTAATTCAATGTTGTATATTTTTTGTATTAATATTTTTGTTTGTACTTTTTATAAAATTTTTATTTAATAATTTTTTTGAAATAAATATTAATAATATTAAATATTATTTTATAAAAAAACATTTTAATTTATTCAAAATAGTTTAGTTTTTTGTTTCTTTGTATTAATATTTATTTTGGTTTAATTTTTTATTTACTAATATTAATATTTATTTTAATTTTTTAAAATATTTAATTATATTTATTATTTTTTTAGTTATAGGCTTGTTTTTTAATTAAAAATAATTGACTAATAAATATAAAAAAAAATTAATTAATTAAAGAATAAATTTAATTTTAATTAAACTATTATTTTTCCGTAATTTATTAGTTAAACTACTTTTTAAATTATATTTTTTATTTATACTTCATTAATGGTATGTTTGATTTTTTCTTAGAAATAGTATTTTTTTAATTTATTAACATTTTTTAATTCAATATTGTCTACATTTTTTTGACATAAATATTATTAATAGTAATAATATATAAATACGTATCTGGAAATACCCAAGAAATGCAATAAATATCGTCATTACCATGCTTGTCAAGCGCGATTGTTTGTACGGACATTTAACAACGCAGCACCACTACATGCAAACAAACAACTTGCGCATTGGCATATGTATGACTTTTTAAATATTGATTATGAAAAATGTGCAGCCTTTTCACTTTCGAATTATTACTGTAAAGTTTTATGCGCTTGCTCTCAACCGCCGGAGATATGTCACACAAGCACATGTGTTTGTGTATGTGTGCGTGCTTTCGTTAGTTTGTTAACATAAAAGTTTTCCTTCGGCATTTGTTGCAGTTGTTGCTGTTTTTGTTTTCTTTTCATTTTATTGAAAATGAATCAACAGCTGGCTTTACAATCCTGTTCACCTTTATTGAAGGTCATTTGTTTTGTAAGGTCATAACTGTGGCGCCATGACTTGCTTGAATCATATTAGGTGCGTCGTAATATTTTTTGATATTCAGCGGCTCAGCTTTTGTATTTAATTTTTAGGAAACATATTTTTAAAGGCTCTTGGAGCAAGCTGGGACAACATACCCTCAAACATAATATATACAATAGTATGGTCAATACTATTATTTTAGGTTCAAAAAGTGTTAATTTTTTGTGTAATTGGCAAACCGACCTGTACACGAACGCTTGGGTGTTTTAAGAAGCTTTACTTAGATTTTTGGTTTGGACTGGAACTGGAAGTCTGCGAAGCGAACTTACAGATTTGCCGAGGAAGGTTTATTGTTTCTATTTTCTATTTATTTCTCAGTTAATATACGCTTTAAACGTCTTAAATTTATTTCGAGTCATTTCTGTGAAAGAAAAGAAGTAGCAGCAAAAGAATCCAAGTATCAACTGGAAAGCTTTAGCATTCTAAACTGAATTTTTTACGGGAATTCAAGACATGTAGAGTTTACTCAACTTCCTTAATGTGTTTCGCTACTTATGCTAATTTTTAGTTAAGTTATCATGTCAAGACTCCACCTTAATGTAATATATTACCTTTCCGCAAGTCTTAAGTTCGCTCCAAGTTTCCAAACAATTTCACATAGACTTTTCTCTCGATGGATACTCGATTTAAAAGCACGTCCTTGATCAGTCAATCGAAGGTGGAAGTGCATTGAAAATTATACAACCATCTGTTTGTAAGATAAAATTAGTTGGGACATCGCAAAAAAGAGAAGTTGACATACGAGTATAGTATATTTAAGTAGTCTAAATACCTGCTGAAAAGATTATAATACCGTAAAAGAGTAATAAGTTTTTGTAAAAAAAATTCTGTCATACGAAAATAGCAAGACTTTTTAAGACGATCTTACTGGCTTCGTTGGAATATCGGCAGAATCAGTGAAAATCATTTAGACCACAAGAAAGAGAAAGCACTTTTGGTTCGAAAATCATTCAATTTTATTTAAAAAACAGCGTTAACGCGACACGTCTGTGATGCTTTCCGACTACCAGAATTTCATAAAACGTATTATTACTGGCAATTAATCTTGAATCTACGCTTACGACCCGGAAACAGTCGGCCGAATATCGTGACAAAGGTGAGCCGAAGCCCAAAAAACCACGTCAAAGCAGGTCAAAGGTCAGGGTTATGTTGACAGTTTTCTTCAGTTATAGAGTTATAGTGGCGAGTTGCACTCCGAATTCCTTTCAATCGTCAAAGTTTTACTATTGTTTTTTACCCTACTTCGGTTCACCACTTCTCGGTTCGCTAAGTTCAATCTCTGACGAGTTTATTGCCAAAAGAGAGCATTATCTCTGTAATTCTCATGTGCTCTACTTTTAAACAAGCTGTTTGTTCGATTCGCCATTCTCCAAAATATCGCGTGGCGTTAACTACACTGATCAGCTCTCAGTAGGGACGAACTATTGGTGCCTTATGAAAGCATGTTTAAACTGTTTGCCAGTTTGCCGGTTGCAGCTATGATATAAGTACTTAATATTTATATAATTATGTATGTACATCGATGCATATATACATTTCGCATGCATGAGCCTCTTGAATACGTAACGGTTGATGGTAATGTCGCGAAACCCGTCTACCCGGTTCAAGCGCCGCCGCAACGCAACACTCGCGCATTGTCTTCAGCTGCATTTCCAGCATTTCTGTCCACACAATTTTACTTCCAGTTTTCTTTTTGCGTTTTTTAACATGACTATTTTCAATTTTGGGAAAAACCACTCACACACACACACACATGTGCTCGTACTTTTGCATTCTTCGGCTACAACAAAAACATGAAAATAAATACTTGCAACAAATACAAAACAAAAACGGCCAGGCAAACCGGTTGCATTATATGACACCTGTCACCTGCTACCAAAAAGGTTGCGCAGCCGCCAGTAAGCGGCGTGTAGCTCCTCTTTTATTTTTATTTCATTATTTTTTAAATTTGTGTGTCTTTTTATTTTTGACTTGTCTGCGAGCGAGATAATTCGTCAATGACAGTTCGAGTATGCACAGCCGATACTTGCTTCATACCCATCAAATTGCTTGCAGCCGCTTTGTCCACGCGCTTGTTGCGCGCCTATGCCACGGAAATACTCTGTCTTATATTTAAAATCTTCGCAATTTTCATTTAAATATAAACAATTTTATTAGTTCGTGCCAGTAAAAGTTTAATTATATGCGCTTGTTGCACGCACTTCGTTTTAATATAGCCTACTTACCTTGCAACATGCTGTGGCAACTTCTTGTGCGCGTGCTCCTATTGGCACCCAGACGTGAGTTATAGTTAAGTTTGCCTCCAATTGTGAAACTGGGTTGGGAAGCGCGAGTGAGCGTTCGTTCGTGTGCGCAGTGTGTGTGTGTGCGATCGTTTCAAAGACCACTGCCGAGTGAAATGTGGGGACAATAGTTGTGCTATGCTGTGCTGTGCAACTTGAACTCGAAATGTGGTTCCTAGCTGGTAAGACAACTGTCAGATTGGGAGTAATGGCGACATTGCGGCATATAAAAATTAACCCAATTCAGCGGTGTAAGTTAGTCAATGCCAACACATATTTTTAAATACTTTTTTCTTTGATACCCTAAACAGGGTATATTAAGTTTGCAAAGAAGTTTGTGACACCCAAAAGAAATCAAGGAGACTCCATAAAATATATATCTTTGTATATACCTAAAATACAAAATAACAGGTAGGGGAAAAATGATATAATAGAAACCACTCATATTGAAACAAATTTGAGTTTTGGTTATAAAATGGTTATAAATTGGATATTATTTGGGTATTTATTGGTTATTAATTGGTTATATCTGTCGCCGGAAGCTGGAAAATTTGTGATGCAGTGAATCGTAAGCAATAAAAAGCTCAACTTCGATATTTTTGATGATACGTTGTTGATTGACGATATGTATATAAATGATCAGTGAGACGAGCTGAATCGATATAGCCGCGTCCATCTGTCATTCTGTCTATTTGTGTATAACCGAACTAGTCTTTCAGTTTTGAGCTATCGGTCTGAAATTTTGCATCCGGCCTTCTCTTTCTAAGAAGCTACTTATTGTCGGAACGGCCGTTATCGCACCACTATTGCATATAGCTGTCATACAAACTGAACGATCGTAATAAAGTGTTTGTATGACAAGCTTTTTTATTTTACGAGATATCCTTACGAAATTTTTCATGGGTTATTGCCTGAAATAATGGTGCAATCTAAAAAAAAAATTGTTGAAATCGGACCACTATAGCATATAGCTGCCTTACAAACTGAACGATTAAAATTAAGTTCTTATATGGAAAACTTTTTTATTTGACCTGATATCTTTACGAAATTTGGCATAGATGATTATCCAAGACAACGCTAAAATCTTCGAAAATATTGTGCAGATCAGAGCACTATAGCATATAGTTGCCATACAAACTGTTCAGTCAAAATCAAGCGCTTGCATAGGAAACTTATATTTTAAAAGGGATATTTAGCTTCGATCTCAACGATGTTAACGTACCTACATATATTTAGAAATACAACTGACGTTTTCTTAAAAGTAAGCATTTGTTAATAAGTATGGTGACCGTAAACTTTTCTTCCTTTCACTAATTAATTTCTTCGATTTTTTTACTTTTAGGTCACTCATCGTACAACTGGTGAAGTTATGGTGCTGAAAATGAATCAGTTACGTGCAAATCGACCAAATATGCTCAGGGAGGTGCAGTTGCTGAACAAATTATCCCACCCAAATATTTTAAGGTAAGTTTCAGAAGTTTTAAGAACGAAATAATGGGCGCGCTTGCTTTTATTTTTAAATATTCCGCAAACCAAACATTTTTTACTACTTCAACGTTATTAAATGAAAAGTTAAAGAATTAAAAAAAAAAATTAAAATACATGGCAACTCTATATGTAAAGTGTGAGGTTATGACTGTTAAACTAACTTTTTGGGTTGTTCGCTAAGTAACTTCGTTTTTTTATATATATTGAGTGCGTTGGTTTATGCATGAAATGTGAACTTCAGCGAAGATAGGGTTGCCACCAAAACTCTTCTTTATACAAATATAAGATATGCGAGGTGTAACTCTTCGGAAGGAATAATTTCGTACTTGTTATTTGTAAGCATATACAAACAACAAAATTTTTTCAAAGTTGGCAACCCTACTTAAAATTATGTTTTATAAAACAGCCTTTTAATGAAGGTCTAGATTTATGTAGCAATTTTATAGTGAAAAATAAATAAAATTAATTGATTTATTTAGAATTCATTTTAAAAATTGGCAACCCTGGTCGCAAAATTACCGATTATAGTGTTACTTTAAATGGGATGATAATAATATATATGCAGTGTTCCATTAAAATTTTGATATTTACATTTTCCGTAATATTCTTCAAAGTTGGCAACCCTACATAAAACTATTTTCATAAAGCAGCGCTTTAATTAAGGTTTGATTTATGTAGCAATTTTTATAGTAAATTAAAAAATTATAATTTATTTATTTTGAATTCGCAGTTAGGGTTGCCATTCGTTTCCAATGTTATTTCATTTTCATGTCGTTCTAATGTATGTACATATACATACATATTCATATAGGAAACATATTCATATACATATGTATATGTACATATTTCTCATTGCTATACCAGCTTTATTTGCCAGAACATTTCGAATTAATATCCCGAATCGTGGTGAATTAACCTAGTTTCTAGCGTGCAAACTTGTCAAACACCACCTCATAAATGACAATCCGAAATGCCTACTCCAAATAGTAATTCCACTTCAAAAAAAAAAACACAACAATGTGTGGCACACTGTGTGCCATTAAGCAACTCCTCGCGACTTGACTTCTTATTGAATCAACATTTTGCTCTTGGCTCTGCACTCTGCGCACAAAAAGTTCTCATCATTAAACAGCGCTTAGTCTCATAACCTAAAAAAGAAGGAATAAGAAGTGTGCTAACAACAAAAAGCAGACGACGACGACTACGACGACTCATTAATTACTGTTTACAAGCACTAACAGGCAATATACTGAAAACTCACCAGCAGCAGACACACACAGAAGCAACATAAACACCAAAAACACCGGTATGAAATAGTTGGAGAACTGCTACTGTCGTTCGTTCGTTCGAGTTGGCAACCAAGAGTGCGCGTCCAAGAGCTGGTAGCCGGTTCTTGGTGCTCGGGCCGCCGGTGCAACAAATGGGGGAAGTATTGTAAATTGAAAGCAGCACAATTTCGCGGTTGCTGATGGCTATATACATACATATCTACATAAACATATGTATGTAGTATATGTAAGTATGTACATATATATTGCCTGCTGTGTGTAGCGTGTCAGTTCGTTTGACGTACCAATCTCACTCACTCTCTCGTCCGCTGCAGCAGGCACAGTTAGAATTTTATATACATACATATATACTCATATACTAGCTTGTTAGCTTGGTGTATACTGTGTTGCTTTTGTTGTTGCATTTTGATGTGAAGAAAACGCATTCTTGACTGTCAGGTGAGTGTCACAGCAGCATTCTTGTCAAACCAATTGTAATAACTCTTTGTTGACAACTATTTTCCAAGAGTCAAAGTTCTAGTTAGCTGCACTTAGACACTTGCTGGTACAAGTTAGCTAGTTCTTGGTTTGTATTACACAATTCTTCAACTTTTGTAATAGCTTTTGTTATATAAAAACACATACTTTGGGCTAAAAAGTCCATATTCGGCTTGAGAAACTGAGCCACAAACAAAATATCTCTATCATATATTTAAGGTACTAACCTTAACTTGAACACTGTCAAAGTTGCATGACATTTCGTCGAATCGTTCTCAAGTTGTTTTCCTCAAAGTTACGATCTTTTTCTTTACAATGAAAAAAGTTGAATTTCGTGTTTGGTCTTTCACCAAGCCAACGCTTCGACTCCCTCATCTTGTTATATAGCTGATAAGTTGCACGGATTGCTCTATGTACTAGATCTCATCCACCATATTTCACATATTTGGTACCTAGCGATTATTTACTATTTTTCAGATTCAAAACGCGTCACCTTGGAAAAATAAATATTTCAGAAGGCCGCGAAGCATCAAACTTCGAATTGTTATTAAATATTGGATTGTTCTTGAGAAATGTTCTTCTTAGTTAAGAACAGCGCTCCAGTCGTTTATTCTCTTCGCTATTTGAGCTCTGCAACGGAGTGGAGGTCTTCCTCTTCCTCTGCTTTCCCCGGCAGGTACTGTGTCGAATACTTTCTGAGCTGAAGTTTTTTCATCCATACGGATGATATGATCTAACAAGTGTAGCCGCTGTCTCTTAATCGCTGAACTATGTCAACGTCGTCGCATAACTCGTACATCTCATCGATCCATAGAAAGCGATATTTGCCGTTGTCAATGCGCAAAGGAACATAAATCCACAGAACCTTTCTCTCGACAACTCGTAACGTCGACTCATCAGTTGTTGTCACCGTCCATGCCTCTGCACCATATAGCAGGACGGGAATAATGAGTGAATTATAGAGTTTGGTTGTTGATTTCCCTGGCCTAAAGCCACACTGATAAGGTCCAATTAGTTTGTTGACGGTGGGTTTTAACCTTCAATACATTACGCTCCATAGAACCTTATATGCGATGGTGCGGAGTCTTATCCCACGAAAAGTAGACCAGATTGTGGGGTCTCCCTTTTTGTGGTTTGGGCAGACCATCCTTAAATTCCAATCGTTGGGCATGCTGTTTGAGAAATGGGTGTGTTCAATAAAGGCAAATCGCAACACAGTCACTCCTAATTCATATATAACGCCTCTGGCATTCCGAAACACAGCTCCACATATGACCAACATTTTTATATATCATTATCTAGCGCCTTATTATGAATAAAATTTTTCCCATCCCTCAAAATGATCTTTCACCGCATAAATAAAATCATCCATTTGTGTCATATATCAATCAAATAATGTGGAAATATATATATTTGGCTCTGTGAAATCTGGTACCAAAAGTGAATAAAATCAAGCCATACTTACGCTTTGTATTGTATACCGTCAGCATGAGAGATAGTAAGAAAAAAAAGACCCAAACCCATCTAATTACATCAGCCCTTGTATTTTTCCACAGCATGCGCTGTCTTCCCTCGATTCTTCTAAAAAAAATTGAACTTTATTTTGGTCTTAGGCCATCAGTCGTGTAAATAGGAATCTCCTACGAATTGTTGAGGAAATTGCAAAAGATACGCCGCAATAAATGTCACATCCCACAGCCATGGCGTCACAGCCGCTAAGCTGTTTAACTGCGCGCAACACAAAGGTTCATAGCCGCTCGAGAGGTGTTTCGCTTTGTTTGACGCCTTTAGCGCTTAAAAGCCTTTTTTTCTCTCCCCCATCACCCGGCAAAGTGACTTCCGCGAAGTGTGTGAAGCGTACGCTGTTGTCAGCTCTTAGCGCAGACTGTTGTCATCCTTCTGCCATATTTTATACATTTTTCTATCAATCTCAGACTATGTGGCATTGTAGGTGTGTTCCAGAAGAATGTTTCTACTTTTCGTAGGCGGTTAGCTCAAAGCGAAATGCAAGTTGTAGACAAAATAAATGCAAAAAAGGTAGTCGATTGCAGTCCTTTGTAGTCTCTTAAGGTGTTATTTCTTAATATTTTACATATTTACCTAAGTAAGAGAGTTTATAAAAAAAATTGTGTTTTCTATTTACTTTAGGTCAGTGCTCTACGCCAAAATAACCGCCAGTTTTATCTCATTGTGTGCTGGTCATATTGCTATTGGTTTCGATTATGTTAAGTTCCTAAAAATGTGCTTTTATCTCAGACCTAATTTTTTTTAGTAAAACTAACTATAAATGTCCTTTTATCGATATTGATCTTCAACAATCGATTTTTGTTACAATTTCTCTATTCTTTTATCGTTTTAAAATTGTGGCTCCATTGAATTTCTTTGTTCCATAAAAGTTTTCGTTTGCATTTTCATATAAATATGCCGGCAATTAATTTTTTCAATAAGCCATTTTCAGAGTGCAAGCTCTTCCATTTGGATTTATATTTAACACTTAATGCTAATGCATTACTTTCATAAATTACAAAAATTAATCTCTGTAGTATATTCATTTCGACAAAAAAACACTTATGCACCCATAAATTGAATGTGTAGCGTTTTTCGTTAATCTCACAATTAAATTCTTTGATATACCGAATTATAGGCATATGTATACTCTTTTGTCTTAATTTTTTTCGAAGCATCCTCATAAAGATAGACGTTTCTTTGTTTAAAGGCATTTCCGCATAATCATAAAATATTTTACAATTATGCAGTATTTATTATGTTCTCAGAGGAGGTCGGAGACCTTCATCTCCTCAAGTCATTACCCCGATCAAGCAAAAGCATGGTTCTTCGGTAATTTTGTAAAAATTATAAGAAAATAATATATGAAATACACTCACACGTTTGCTTTAACGATGGTTTGGTATTTAACGATGTTTTACCATTCGATAAGGAGGTTAATAAAGGATCCTACAGGTTTTAATAATTATCGATTATCGAGGTCTTCATATGTGTATATCTATCTTTTGGTTTGAGCATATATAGGGCATCCCACGGATTTTACGAATCTGTGATCAGTTAACAGAATGTGTGAAAAAATCTTAATCAACTTTGTGTGGAACTGGAGCTGGGATAGTACATACGGCGCTTTTTGTAACACACTCGTGACATGAGACTATTTTTCCTCTCTTGTAAATGAGTCGTCTCTTATTTAGCCTGTATTTTTGATTCAGAAGTTTGTAAGGAGATTTGTTATTGCCAATAGCTAAGCTTCTAAAATATTGTTTCATATATGTTTGGATTCCATTCTCCTATCGTATTTATAACGTTTTAATTCGTCTTCCGAATTCCGTATGTTTTCAACAAGTCCAACGACATGACCTAGCCAGCCAACCTCTTAATTCGCTGAACTATTTCAATGGCGTCGTATACATATCTCGTACAGCTTATCGCTCTATTGACTGCGGTATTCGTCGTTGCCAATGCGCAAAGGACCATACATCTTCCGCAGAACCTTTCTCTCGAAAACTCATAACACCGACTCATTAGATGTTGCCTCCCTTTTTATGGATTGGGCAGAGCACACTTAAATACCAACCATCGGGTATGCTTTCGTCCGACCATATTCTATAAAGAAGCTGATGCATGCTTCTTATCAGTTCTTCGCCGCCGTGTTTGAATAGCTCGGCCGGCAATTTTTCGGCACCCGCCGCCTTGCTGTTCTGCAGACAGGTAATTAATTGTTATTCAAGCTTCCTTATGGTCGGGTAATGAAACGTCTGTTCCATCGTCATCGATTGGGGAATCTGGTTCACCATATCCTGGTGTTATGCTTTCACTGTCATTCAGTAAGCTGGAGAAGTGTTCCCTCCATAATTTTTGAATGCTTTGGGCATCAGTGATCACCTCTGGGGGTTCTAAAAAATTATGCTCCGGTTGTGAAACCTACTGTTAGTCGCGGCATCTTTTCGTGGAATTTTCGAGCATTACCCCTGTCAGCCAGCTTGGCAAGCTCTTCATACTCACGCATTTCGGCCGCTCTTTTTGTTTGCCTACAAATGCACCTAGCTGCCTTCTTCAACTTTCGGTATTTATCCCATCCCTTACGTGGTGTGTTCGTTTGTAACGTTGCGAGGTAGGTAGTCTGTTTTCTTTCCACTGCGACAAGCACTCCTTAGCGTGCCAGCTGTTCTTTTGCCTTTTCCGAAAATCAATGGTTTCGTTTGCAGCTGTACGTAGGGAGCTTGAAATGCCGCCCCACAGTTTCCTTATATCGAGTTGTTGATGAATTCTCTCAGAGAGCAGGATTGCAAGCCAAGTCGAAAATCGCTCGGCTATCTGTTGTGATTGCAGCTTCTTGACGTCGAACGTACCTTGTTTTTATTGACGTGCGGCTTTTTTTTTGCTGCACAGAGGCGGGTGCGCATCTTGGCTGCAACAAGATAGTGGTCCGAGTCGATTGTAGGACCTCGGAGCGTACGCACGTCTAAAACACTGATCCGTCTATAACAACATGATCGATCTGGTGGGTGGCTTTTCGAGTCGGAGACAGCAAGCTAGCTTTGTGAATCTTTTTATGCTGGAATCTAGTACCACAGATATTCCTACCTGGGGGCCCCTACGAATTCGGTCAGCCTCAACCCGTTTGGGGATGTTTTTCGTCGTGGAGGCTGAATTTACCGAATGTTGTGCCAAAGATACCTTCTTTGCTCACCCTGGCGATAAAGTCGCCAAGCATAATTTGGACATCGTGGCGGGGGCAGCTCTCATAGGTGCGCTCCAAGCGTTCATAGAAGGCATTATTGGTCACACGTCCTTCTCTTCCGTCGGGGCATGGGTGCGAATCAGCGGTTTGTTGAAGAACCTCGCTTTGATGCAGATTGTGGCTAGACGTTCATCCACCGGGGTGAATGACAGTATTCAGCGACGGAGTCTCTCTCGAACCACGAATCCCACACCGATGGGGCTCGAAGCGCCTTTCTTGTTAAATCAAAAATTAGTTTCTTTTGTATACAAATACAACAGAAAGTCTCAGTTTAACTTGAATCCATTAATTCTTTATTCATATATCCATTTCTCAACAGGTCTTTATACTGCCTGTCGAGCTCTATTTTTTTCCTTTTTTGATGTATAAAGTTGTTGTTGCAGCTAGTTACTTGTTAGCTGCGCTATTATGTGCTTATTGATGTGGATTTGATGAAATCACTTCAGTTTATGACATTGAAAGCGGGGATTGAATGATCAGAACATGCGCATGCAAACGCTTACATCTCCACAAATTCACGCACACACACACATGCATACAAATACGTGAATAAGCACTGCAATCAAGGCGACTGGGTCAGGGTATGCCTTGCTTCGTTTGAACTTATGCTGTTGTTGGCAACTTTTATGTGTTTATGCCCCATGCACCCTACCCCTTTTAGGCTAACCGAATGCCTGATTGTCTACCTTTCATATTTTATCTGCATAACTAACAAGTAAGGAAGGGCTAAGTTCGGGTGTCACTGAAAATTTTATACTCTCGCATGATAAAGTGATAATCGAGATTTCATTATCAGTCATTTACATATTTTTCAAATACCGTATTTATGTAAAGTTTTATTCCGCTATCATCATTGGTTCCTAATGTATATATTATGTATACAGAGAAGGCGTCAGATGGAATTCAAAATAGCGTTATATTGGAAGAAGGCGTGGTTGTGAACCGATTTCACCCATATTTCGTACATGTCATCAGGGTGTTAGGAAAATATTATATACCGAATTTCATTGAAATCGGTCTAGTAGTTCCTGAGGTATGGTTTTTGGTCCATAAGTGGGCGACGCCATGCACATTTTCAATTTTTAAAAAAAGGCCTGGGTGCAGCTTCCTTCTGCCGTTTCTTCCGTACAATTTAGTGTTTCTGACGTTTTTTGTTAGTCGGTTAACGCATTTTTAGTGATTTTCAACATAACCTTTGTATGGGAGGTGGGCGTGGTTATTATACGATTTCTTCCCTTTTTGAACTGTTTATGGAAATGCCTGAAGGAAACGACGACTCTATAGAGTTTGGTTGACATAGCTATAGTAGTTTCCGAGATATGTACAAAAAACTTAGTAGGGGGTGGGGCCACGCCCATTTTTCCAAAAAAATTACGTCCTAATATGCCCCTCCGTAATGCGATCCTTTGTGCCAAATTTCACTTTAATATCTTTATTTATGGCTTAGTTATGCCACTTTATAGGTTTTCGGTTTCCGCCATTTTGTGGGCGTGGCAGTAGGCCGATTTTGCCCATCTTCGAACTTAACCTTCTTATGGAGCCAAGGAACACGTGTACCAAGTTTCATCATGATGATATCACAATTTTTACTCAAGTTACAGCTTGCACGGACGGACGGACGGACAGACGGACGGACGGACAGACAGACATCCGGATTTCGACTCTACTCGTCACCCTGATCACTTTGGTATATATAACCCTATATCTGACTCTTTTAGTTTTAGGACTTACAAACAACCGTTATGTGAACAAAACTATAATACTCTCCTTAGCAACTTTGTTGCGAGAGTATAAAAAAGGAATGATGCCAGCTAGGTGTATGCATACAAACACACACATGTGCATGTGTGGAATGCAACGCTTTGATGTTGAGTGACATGTTGTAATGTTAGAAAAACCACCGGCAACAACAACAACAATAACAGCGCCGTCAAACTGCAATAGTTGCCTTTTGGCACTTTTTTGTGTTTTTGTTTTTGTTGTGTAGAAGGTGAGGTCGTCTCCGGCGTTGGCTGAGAGCTCTTTGTTTTGCCGTCAGTTGCCGGCATTTGCCGTTGGTTGCCTGTGTTGTAAACTTGCGGTCATGTTTTTGTTTTCCTCACACTTCTTTCCCGTTCAAATATTTTCATTACTACTCATCGGTATTGCTCACTTAACTTGACCCCTGTGGCTCTGCCCTATCAAATTCTATGAACTTGTCATACTCAGCATTGTGATGAAGTAATGAATTTGGCTGCTTTTTGTTGTTGTTGTTTTAGCTTTTGTGGTTGTGTGCTGCATATAAATGGTTGCGGTTGGTCATGATTCAAATTGAGTTAATAGTTTTTTATGTGCGTTTTTTGTTACTTTTTTATTGCGATGTCGCTAATGGCTTGAATAAATTTGTAGATTTGCATAAACGTATGAAACAGTTTCTTAAATTAAATTATTATGAAAACATATAGGCTTGCAGGCTTTCACGCGCAAGCGCCTAACTGGCACATATACATACAGACATACATACATATGCATATGTAATGCATTGCTGCAAATTATGCCCGCGAAGGAGTGCCAAAATAACGGCGTTCTCTATCGGCATTTTGCGCTCTTTGTGCATATAATTATGTAACTCATTAGTCATGAATCATAAAATACAAAAAGTTCGTGTCACTTGCGTTGTTATTGTTTTTGTATGCATATGTAGAACCTTCTAAAAAGACACATTTCCTAAAAATTTACATTATATATATTTAGTAGGTGCAGTTTTATTGACTAATCGGCTAATTCGTAAGCGAAACACGGGTGATATGTAAAACACTGTCATTAATTGTTGCCGCCGCCATTCAGATTAGACTCGGGGGAATTTTATTATAGGAAAGCCTGTATAAATTGTAAGGAAACATAGACAATAGACAGTAGCTATATTTCCATACATAACAAATATGACTACACAACTGTTAGCTGCTTAAAAATTACAAAAAAAAAATGAATTTTTACGTAAGCGTCTCTAAACAAGATGTTTGCATATTTCATTGTTCCTACTGCATGTAATTGACTCCGATAATTGATTTATCCGCTTATTTGCATTTGAATATGAATTTAAGCCTGTGAATACTTATTTGGCTTTTATACTCTCGCAACAAAGTTGCCAAAGAGAGTATTATAGTTTTGTTCACATAACGGTTGTTTGTAAGTCCTAAAACTAAAAGAGTTAGATATAGGGTTATATATACCAAAGTGATCAGGGTGACGAGTAGAGTCGAAATCCGGATGTCTGTCTGTCGGTCCGTCCGTCTGTCCGTCCGTCCGTGCAAGCTGTAACTTGAGTAAAAATTGAGATATCATGATGAAACTTGATACACGTATTTCTTGGCTCCATAAGAAGGTTAAGTTCGAAGATGGCCAAAATCGGCCCACTGCCACGCCCACAAAATGGCGAAAAGCGGAAACTTATAAAGTGTCATAACTAAGCCATAAATAAAGATATTAAAGTGAAATTTGGCACAAAGGATCGCATTAGGGAGGGGCATATTAGGACGTAATTTTTTTGGAAAGTGGGCGTGGCCCCACAACTTCTGCATCTCCCTAAGTTTTTTGTACATATCTCGGAAACTACTATAGCTATGTCAACCAAGCTCTCAATAGTCGTTTTCTTCAGGCATTTCCATATACAGTTCAAAAACGGAAGAAATCGGATAGTAACCACGCCCACCTCCCATACAAAGGTTATGTTGAAAATCACTAAAAGTGCGTTAACCGACTAACAAAAAACGTCAGAAACACTAAATTTTACAGAAGAAATTGCAGAAGGAAGCTGCACCCAGGCTTTTTTTTTTTAATTTAAAATAGGCGTGGCGTCGCCCACTTATGGACCAAAAACCATATCTCAGGAACTACTTGACCGATTTCAATGAAATTCGGTATATAATATTTTCCTAACACCCTGATGACATGTACGAAATATGGGTGAAATCGGTTCACAACCACGCCTTCTTCCAATATAACGCTATTTTGAATTCCATCTGATGCCTTCTCTGTATAATATATATGTACATTAGGAACCAATGATGATAGCGGAATAAAACTTTACAAAAATACGGTATTTGAAAAATATGTAAATGACGTATAATGAAATCTCGATTATCACTTTATCATGCGAGAGTACAAAATGTTCGGTGACACCCGAACTTAGCCCTTCCTTACTTGTTTCGAATAGTTTTAAAGTTTTTAAAAAAAGTAAGCTGGAAATAAACATTAAATACTCTATCAAAAATATCAATATATTGGGTGGTCGAAAAAGTCTTTTCGTATGTCTAATCAAACTTCAACTTATTTCTTTATATTTATAATGAACAATAGGGAACAAAACAAGTAACATTTTGCTCGACACTTTTTGCCATTTTTCCGCTAGAGACATTATTCCATCAGTGTGAAAATTGTCTGATTTCTCCCCGAAAAAATGCGACAAGTAATTTTTACAGACTTCTCTTGAAGCCAACTTTACTCCATTAAAGAAGTTCTACATTGACCGAAACAAGTGGTGGTCCGCAGGTGCAAAGGCAGAGCTATATGGTGGATGCATCAAAACTTCCCAGTCAAGTTATCTCAGTTTTTGCCGCGACATCAAAGATGTGTGTGGTCTAGCGTTGTTCTGATGGAAGACTAAGCCTTTCTGTTGATCAGTTCTGGTCGTTTTTTTTCGATTGCTTGCTTCAATCTCATCAGTTGTTGACAGTAAAATGTGGAATTAATTGTTTGACCAGGCTGGAGCAGCTCATAGTGGATTCCACCAAACACTCAGCATCAGCTTTCGAGGCTTTGCGACCATTTGTTGAGCTTCACCGTGCTTGGACCATGACAATAATTTTCGAAAAAGACATTATTGTCGTATTTGATCCACTTTTCATCTCCTGTTACCATTCGCTTCAGAAATCTTTAGATTTTAGTTCGTTTCAGAAAAGAATCGCCGATGTTAATTCTTTCCATTAAATTTTTCACAGGCAATTCCTGTAGACCCAAACATCGAGCTTCTTTTTGTAGGCAACCTTTTTTAAATGGTTCAAAACCGTTTGATGATGAATGTTAAGTTTCTTAGCGATGTCATGGCGGCTTATATGACGGTTCTGGTTAATATTTTCCATAATTTCATCGACTTTTTCAACGATAGGTCGACCAGAGCGAGGTGCATCTTTCACATCGAAATTTCCAAAACGGAAGCGAGCGCTCCATTGTTGTGTTACGTCCACTACTTTTTCGGCGACCCAATATGGAGTATATATTTTACTTGAAATATAGGCACACAGTGTTAGTCCAACTGTTAGAGCTTTGTTATCTTGGGCTAAGTTTAAAATATCCGATTTGATAACTTGTTGTTGAATACGAATTACAAGATCCAACTACGCTCCCGCAGCTTCCGATGACTCACTATTAATGTGTCTGGTCAGGCGTTGTCCTGATGGAACACAATTTCTGTCCTATTGTCCAAAGCTGACCACTTGTGGGCGGTTGCTTATTACAGGCGATCCAAATGCTGACAGTACGGATCCAAAAAAAAAGTTTGATCGCAGGGTAGCAGTTCATAGTAGGTGATTTCCTGCCAATCCGACCAAACTCATAGCAAAACATTCATGACCGTTAATCTTGATTTAGTCCCCGTTTGCACCGACTCACCGTAACTTTAACACGATCGTTGTGGTTTGAACGTGTGGTAAGTGATTCACATTCAGAAATGCATCGATTTTGTTGCGGTTCAGCAGCCATTCGCAGATAGAAATTCGGTTCGACGAAACTAAAATTGCGCATGATTGGCTCCATAAAGGTCCACAACACTATCCACATTTTCAACTACTACTTGACTTACGTTTTCGCCTTTATCCATGAAAAACTATAAAGTATGTTGTGGTGGAGAAAATAATTCGAGCTGTAGAGCTAAATAGCGGAGGTACTTACTATCTTCTATAAGAGTTTACAGCTGCTCGCGTGCTCGATGATATTGATATCAATGGCCTCAATATCCGCGCCGTTAGTTCTCCTTTCCCCAGACTGGATAATGTAGTGAACGAGCGCAAGACGAAATATCTCCTTTCAACAAACAAACAGTTGTTGCACTCGCGACTTGGCTGCCACGTCACTGTTGACAGTCATAACTTTAAAGTTGTAGACAATTTTGTCTATCTTAGAAGCAGCATTAACACCAACAACGACGTACCCTTAACTGAGTAGGAAATTGAGAAGTAGAGTCCGCTCTCGACGCACAAAGACCAAACTCCACACTTCATTGCTAAAATAAACGAAAAAAAAGTTAAATTTTTATGTATTGAAAAGCTTTGCTTCTCTATGTACATTGCCTTACTCGAAACTGCAGTGGTTATGTTTTCTAAGGTCAAAAAACTAAGGAACTTGCCTCCACTTCCCAGTGACTGATATGCGACAGCAAACTAACCGCTCAGCTCACATTGTTTCAATCATCAATTCCTCGTGCAGCCAAAACGCATACTAATAAATGCCAATACACCATAAGAAGCAACACTAGCACCACTAATTTCAAATAATTTACATTTTTCATTTCCACCCAACATCTGTGCGCCCAATAACCGCCAATAAAATTCTGACAAGGATAATTTAATGTAAGCAGCCCTGAGCTAAGCGTAACAACTAACAGTTTATGCAAAAATTACATGTCCAGACAGAGGCGTGTCTTGCCACACACCCACCCATCTGCAAGCGTGCAACTTTCACTGCTTCGAAATGAAGTGGAAAATGATTACTTTACATGCTCGCATACCCTTGGAATTTATGCTTTACTTAGTTGATTGCATGTCAAAAACAATTTCCATACCGTTGTGGCAGGATGGGTGCTGGGTATGCTTCCACAACAACAACAACAGCCCTGACGACGTGTCTTCGTTAGCAGCGAGTCGGTGTCAGTTTATGGCACACGCCACTGACCTCACGATTTGTAAGCGATAGGTGGGTCCTCGCACACTCGACTACATATGCATTCGAACCCACACTCACTCTTAAGGCCAACTACTTACAAGTAAGTTTGTGCAACTAGCTTTTAAGGCACTTTGTGAATGTCAGTCTGTCAAGTGGTGAGTTTAAAGTTTTAATTTAATTAATGAACTTGACTTTCGTGCGTTTTACAAGAGTGCATAAAGCGAAGTTAGGGATATTGATATTCATTTTTGACTACTAAAGGAGCATGCAAAGCTCCTTGATAAGCATGGAAGCCGAATAGAAAACATAATCCTGTTAAGGCGTTGTGCCGCTCATTGTATAGAGCAACAGTTGAGCGACACATTTTGATTACTTTTTGATACATTTTCTTCCTTTTTATGGCCACCATTTGTCATAAAGTAATTTTAGAACCCAACCAAAACTACGCTGTTTGGCCTGTTGACTGCCGCGCCCGACAAAAAGCTCATACATACATTTGTGGGTGTCTATATCAAATTAACACGCGCTGGACATTGGCGCATAATAAATTATTGCCCTCTGCCCCCTTGTGTTGTTGTTGTACATGTTACATAAATATACATGTCTTTACACAATGCTTGTTGCTGCGACACTTTGCTGTAAACTCAGAGCATAAGCTCTCCATTGGCGACTTCTACGCAGTTCTATGCCTCGTCTACACTGGCCTGAGCTCTACAAAACACTGGCAGATTTGTTTGTTTTTCCCAATCTCTGGTTTGCAAATGCTGTCAATATTTATTAAAGTCCTTTGTGCTGCCCAATGCGCACATATCATGTTTCACAATAAATATATCCACCATATGCTCGAGTGTTCGAGTGTTTTTTGCTGGCGCATATTGTTTTTTCTGCGGATACTCATACGCAGTGTGGGTCAGACGGGAGTCAATGACAGCGAGATGGCGGCGGCGCAAATAATGATTGTGTCAAAGTGTCTGTAAACAAATTAATTGTAAATAAATGTGCAATATGTTTACGCCAGCGTCTATATATACATACATCTGTATTTGGGTATAAATATTTTTTGAGTGTCCTCTTTACACGCCTGTCTATTGGTTTGAGGTTTTTCTTTAATTGAATTCTTCTTTTTTAATCTTTGACAAACTAATTTTAGATAGAAAACAAAAGGCAAGTTTAATTAAAAAGTTGTAACAAAATTCCGTTATATTCAGATGTTCACCATAAACTATTTTGCTGATAATCTGGAATGTATAGGGCTTTTCAATAAGGAGCTACAAAAGTGGGCCGATAAGGACAGCAAACGAAGCCAAATTTCTAATTTTTTTTGACAATTATCTTCAGTAAAGTTTGCCATTTCATGGTGGAAAGATATACGATCCAACAATGAACTCGAAATTATTAAAATTTACTACCGAAATTCGGAGCCACTGGCCTCAACGTTAAGAGCGCTATGTTCAATTTATGGTCGTCATAATCATCCTGTCAGATCAACAAATAAGAGTCGAGTCGAAAAATTTGAATCCACAGGCACAGCACAAAATGTTCCCATTCCAGTGAGACAAAGAAGTGCCCATAGTGTCGAGAATATATCTGCCGTTAGCGCATCATTGTGGAACACCGCGAATTTTGCGAAAAGATCTTGGTCTACATCCTTACAAGATCAAATTGACGTAAGAACTGAAGCCGCTTGACCATCAGGGTCATCGTATGGTCGAAAATTGGGCTGGTCAACAACTTGAAAATGATCCGGATTTTCATTGAAACTCTTCAATGATGAGGCTCATTTCTGGCTAATTGGCTTCGTCAATAAGCAAAATATGCATTATTGGTTACCAGCGATCCCCTCGTACTCCATGTGTCACAATTGCATCCCGAAAAAAATACGGTTTGGTGCGGTTTTTGGGCTAGCTGCGTCATTGGGCCGCTACCGCTCAGCGATAACCGAATATTTTTGGCCCGAATTAGAAGATATGGACCTGGACAAAATGTGGTTCCAACAGGACGGTCAACTGGCCGTCTCGGTTTAGCGATTTTACGCCGTTAGACTATTTCCTGTGGGGGCTACGTCAAGTGTATGGGTTATTCCAACAAGCCAGCGACGATTGATGAACTTCATACGAATATCGAACGTGAAATTGCAGCAGTATTGGCCGATTTATGCTTGAAAACCGTCGAAAATTGTGTTCAGTGTTTGGACTTCTGCAAGCGTGCGCGTGGTGGCCATGCAAAAAAAAATCGAGTTCCATACATAATGGCATCGAATGTACTTTCACAGGTATGAAGAATTTCATTGTTATCCCCAACTGTTTTAGTGCTCTTATTGAAAAACTCGTTACTACTGTTATACTTTGTCTTTCTTCCTTCTGCTTTCATCCTCTAAACCTTTTATAAAAATAACTTTTAACTTTTCGATATTATTTTTATAGTATAAATGGTACTTTGTTTCAACACATACTTATCTCAGTCTCAATCTCAGTGATTTCTTTCC
This sequence comes from Bactrocera tryoni, assembly GCF_016617805.1. Taxonomy (NCBI): domain Eukaryota; kingdom Metazoa; phylum Arthropoda; class Insecta; order Diptera; family Tephritidae; genus Bactrocera; species Bactrocera tryoni. Next base: position 48,247,013 of record NC_052499.1, read on the forward strand.
AATGACCATTTTCATTTTCTTGAGATCTCAGAACAGAAAAGTATCACTGGCTGTCAGTTCCTGAGATAACAGGCGTGAGTAAATCGGAACTTGCATATTTTTTTTTATCGAAAAAGAGCGTATGCTTAATATACGAAGTCCTTCTCCAGTTCTTTTGAAAGTATGTTAGATCTAACTGCAAAACATATAAAATCAGCTTTATGAGCTTCCTTAACATATTTTTCTGCTTATTTAGTCCCAGCATATGTTTTAAATAGATTTTTTCTACAGTTTAAAAGACCTGAGTTGAGCAGTCAGTCCTCGTTGTGTATATGTATTTGTACTGCATGGGGTTCAACGTATTTGTTTCATGGTTTCTAAAGCAAAGTCTTTGTTGTGCAATGAATGTAATGAATATATCTCGATTTCTCTCTAAATCTTCAAAGATAATTGCATTTTTTTTGTCGGACCTCTGCAACATTTCAGATCACTACAACTGCCTAAGTAAACTCCTTTTCTCTGCTTTCATAGGCAGAAATATTTAGCAGGAATCAAATACGCAATTTTTCAATATGTTTTCTAGACGAATATCGATTATTGAAGATTACCTCTTTATTTAAATAGTTTGGAACCAGTCTCTCTATAACATTGTTACCCCAGACACTTGCCTATGTTCCTGAGAACTTCTTAGTTCAAAAAAACGCTAAAATTTCGTTTAACGAGTTTGTCAAAGTTTCATTTTAATAAAACAAAAGCTGACATTTGTTAACGGTTTTGCATGGCTTTGTGCATCGCTTATCCAATTGTCATTTTGCCATCGATGACTAGTTTGACTTTGCGGCCGCCTTCTGCCATGTGACCGCTGTCAAGCGCGACTGTGGCATGTTGCACGCTTGTTGTATGGCGCAGTTGGCAATTGAGTGATGGCATTGGCAGTTGAAGGAAGACACATGTGTGCAGCACAAGTGTCCAGGCTATAGTTGGTCAGACCGGATTTCGATTTCTTCCTTTTGGTGAGATGAAGTTGCATTCACTTTGGAATTTCATTTTTCCCGTCAACTGCATACCGCATCATTATAAAGTATGCTTTTTGGACTGCATGCATAGAAATATATTTATATATATGTATGTTCGTATATGTACTCATTGCATATCTGTGCGGTAACGGCATAAAATCCGTTCGTTTGCATGCATCGGCGCCTTTTATAAAAGCTGCACTGTTGGTGAGCGCTCGCTCTGGTTATTCCCGCCTGTGACATGGATTATGATATAAGGCCAGCGGTTGTGTCAGAAAGTGAAAGCTTCCGTGCTTAAGTGCAATCGCCTCTTTTTCTTGCTGCATCCGTTCTGTTTTGCATTGTTGTTGTTTATCTCGTTATATTGATATTTTAGTCAAAAACTGAAATCAATTAACCACAATATCATTTAATGTTAATTAGGTTAATTTTGAAGACAGTGTGTTCAATATCAAGTATTTCCCCTCTTCAGGCATTCAATTCTTGGCTTACATAGTTATTGTGAGAGGCATATGTACATATGGGGAGCTCTCTTTGGAGTTTCTGCGTTAAACGTTTCTAAAATATTCCGTTTAATTGCTCGAACGATTTTTCGCTTCAACCATCTTTTACCTTTCTTTCCACGGCATTTTGTATATTCAAGTTCCTTAGTGATGTTTTCCTGACGACCTGTCGCTGTAGCTATAATTAGTAGAATGGCATATTTCGATAGTAATGCTGTCTACTGACTCTCCTATATTGCTTTAAACTCGATTTTGATTTATTATCGCCTGAAAGCCTGAAAAAAAACTAGCTGCTCCGCAAACTATTTCTCGAGACCATCTTTTGAGAGTGCCAACTAATATGGAAGCTGTCTAATTTATTAAATTTTCACTTTAATATAAATTCCATGGTGGTACCCTATGCTTTTACTAGAAGTCAACCCTATGAAGGCAATCTCAGAGATTTGTGTATTTTTCTTTTCGTACATAAAAACGGGCGAAATATTCCGCGGCTCGAAAAATATGTGCCAAATGTCTAGAGATTGTGCGACAAGTATTTGTATCGTATCGTTGAAAACCGATATATTGAAGCATACTTGCGGAGATCACTAAGCAATCTGGTCTGCTGTGCATAGCACGCGCCATGGGGTAGTTATTTATTTAACTAGATCACATAGCGGTATACTTTTACCCGTAAGCTGAGCACTTATGCAATTTTTTCTTATAACTTGAGCAAAAATTTAAACCTATGGAGTTCCAAGCTCGAAAATTTTAATATTTTTTCCGTTATGAAGTTAGATACTATATTCCATCTACTAAAATTGTACTTTGAATGACATGATGATGATTGAGCTCACGGTTCACATGATGTGAAACGTGTGGGAAAGATATACTTGATGAAACTGTGAATCTGACTATTAGAGATCAAAGAAGTTTTGGTTGTTCCATAGTTTTAGCCTCTCAGTTTCTGAGATATCGTTTTGAAATTTTAAACACGTGTTTTTCTCCCCAAGAAGCTGATTATTTGATGGAATCGCCGATATCGGACCACTATACATCAGATATAGGATACATCAGGTGCTTGTAGGGAAAGTTTTGCAAAAAATTGTTGTTGTTGTTGCAAAAAATTGTTTGATAATTGGTAAAAGTCAAGTTAGGACTCATAATATTAAGCAGAGTTCGTTTTGCCTAATTATAGCAAGATTTTGTCTATCCACCTTCTACACAACCTAGAGGTAACTCGGCGGTTTTCCGTTTATTTTTAGTGTTCCAAGACCAGAGGTTTTCCACTTGCATACGGCGCTTTAATCGTCTTTGAAGGTAGCAGCAATAGCATATTGAGACTTTATTAGCTAATTTTTCTCCATTTTTTGACATTTGACATAAGCTTGCTTAGAAGAGCATTGTTTGCGCCTATTACTTTTTTATATTGGGTGTTTATTTTGTTGTTCGTTTGACATACTCATGTCATATTCTGCTGCCACATAAACAATACGGAAGCTGTGTGAAAATCAAATACATCTGTACGTAAATACATTAGGGTGGGGAAAATTTTTTCCGATTTATAATAATTTTTTCGGTGAGTTATGAAATTCAAAAGAAACAAATTTCCTTAGAATAGTAAAATTTTAACCGTTAATAACTTTTAAACCGTTAGGTTTGTGAAAAAATGGTAAACTACTTTTTTGAAGAGCATTCCATTTTCTACAAAATTCACGACACGAAACTTTTTTTTTTCAAGTATGTAGTTGAAGCTCACTGTTGACTGTCATAAATTTGAAGTCGTAGATAATTTCGTCTATCTTAGAACCAGCATTTATACCAACACCACGTCAGCCTCGAAATCCAACACAGAATAACTCTTGCCAGCAGATGCTACTTCGCTCTGAGTAGGCAATTGAGAAATAAAGTCCTCTCTCGACAAACAGAGACCAAACACTACAATCCCCTTATCATCCCCGTCCTCCTATACGGTACAGAGGCATGGACAATGACATTATCTGTTGAGTCGACGTTATGAGTTTTCGAAAGAATGTTCTGCGGAAGATTTATGATCCTTTGGGCAATGGCAACGATGAATATCGCTTTCTATGGACCGATGAGCTGTACGAGTTATGCGACGACATTGACATAGTTCAGCGAAGTAAGAGACCGCGGCTACTCTGGCGAGGTCATGTCGTCCGAATGGAAGAAAACATTGCAGCTCTAAGAGTGTTCGACACAGTTCCCGCAGAACAATGCAGTGGAAGAGGAAGACCTCCGCTCCTTTGAAAAGACAAGGTGGAGAAGGACCTGGCTACACTTGGAATCTCCAATTCGCGCCAAACTGCGAAAAGAAAGAACGCTAATGGTCGTTATGGCGGCATACTTTCTCATTACACTTAAGAGCTCACACTTGGAGAGCCTTTCTCAGAGTTGTCTATCCAACAATTTTTTTTTTGACCCTCCCTACCGTACATACATATGTATGTCAATATGTATGCATGAACACTCGTATCATTAACCAGCATTCAGCAGAACAACTTCGTCAAACGTCGCCTGAACTTCAACTTGCATCTTGCATCTTGCCACATGCAATACATCACATCTCAAACACACATAAGCACAAGCTGCTTATAGCGGTTTCTGTTTGTTTATGATATCCTGCTCATTGTTGTCGCCACGTGAAGTGAAATATATGCACTCTGCTCTCTCAGCTCACCGTTGACTGGCTGTCACGTGGAGCGCTTCTTAATGCGAAAGGTTAATCCCGGCTGACTGTACCACATAAATGTTAAGTCGCTGAATAAATAGGATGAGCGGTGAGGACGACATTACCATTGCTTGCCGCCAACTAATTGCACCAACAACAAACGGCCAGACAGCAAGCCAGCAAGTGGAAGGGCGGAGGTGTGGGGCTCTGGTTGTCGCGCAGACTTGCTTATTTAGTTTCATAATTGAAATATCTAAATTATGCATGTACATTGACCTTTTCACTAGAACAACAGCAATAACAAGCGGTGAGGGGTCGAGCGGAAAGCACAAAGCACAAAGCAGACGCAAAAGTGTTTACAGTCTCGCATTCTTGCAGATTTCTATCGCAAGCAAAGCGAAGTCTCGGCATTTCGGCATGGATTACCAGAGTTACATGTGTAACAACTGCTTTCGTGCGTTCACACATACACACACCCATACATACATATGTACATACTTGCCACAAGCAACTGGCACTACGCGCCAACAGTCAGTAAACTTTGTAGTTTGAGCTGCCTGCAACTGTGCCCTCGGTGTTGTCTTCCAAGCCGGTGAGATTTGCACTCAAATGCTGCCCGCCGAGCGTAGGCTTTGTTTACACACACACATGCACACATATGTACATACATACACGCTAGTTCGCATGCATCTTTCACCTATTCTCTTGAGGTGTTTGCATTAATTATTATTGCTTTTGTTAATCCATTTTGCAACACACACATACACACACACAGTTGCTTGTGTGCTTGTCGTTCTATTTTGTTTGTGCGTCTTTTGATGCGCTCTGATTTCAATTGTGGCATTTGCATTTTGTTATCTTTTAATTTCTCTGGCATTCTTGCTGCTTTCATATTGTTCTGTTCTGCTGTTGTTGTTGTCTTAGCTATTGTTTGTTTGTTGTTTTTGGTGCAGCAGCCAATGAATCTGAAGTGCAGTGCAGTCAATATCGCATTTCGAATTCCATTTCTCAATGTTCACCCTAAGAATTCTCAGAAAACTTAATTGGAATGCAACACAATCTTCTTCTTCTTCGGAGCGGTAATTTTACAGTTGTAATTATAGCCTTAATAGGGCATAAGCATTAAGTTTGCCACGGTGTTTGTAAGATCCAGAAGGAAACGACGAAGACTTTGTTCATAATTTTAAAATTCTTAATTTGTTTTTCAAAATCTGCGTCGTCCCTCTCAAAGTAATTGGGCCTTGCGCCCCATAAAAACTTGTGAGAACGTTTTTTCCAATACTCGAAGCAGTTGTTAAAGTTCAAAATAGCCTTCAATGAGGTTAGCGATTCACGTTTAATGTCTACATTTGACTCAAAACAGTTTCCTCGGAGCGGACGTTTGAGTTTTCTGAATAGCCAAAAGTCACACGGAGCTAAATCAGGCAAATAGGATGGTTGCGGCAGAATCAATGCAGCATCAATGCAGCATGCGACGGTGCATTACCGTTGTGCAAAAGCCAAGAGTTGTCGGCCCATAATTCCAGCCTCAAAAACGACGCACAACAATCAAATAGTATTCCTTGTTGACAGTTCGACCGGTCGGAAGGAATTCGGAGTGCATCACACCTCGATAATCGAAAAAAAACTGTCAACATAACCTTGATTTTTATCTGCTTTGACGTGGTTTTTTCGGCCTCTGCTTACCACGATAGTCGGCCGTTTGATCGTCTGTTTCCAAGTCGTAAGCATAGATCCAAAACTCATCGCCCGTAATAATACTTTTCACGGCATCCTGGTAGTCGGAAAACATTGCTTCACAGACGATAACGCGACACTGTTTTTCGAAAAATTTAGTGCTTTCACTTTTCTTAGGCCCAAATGGTCTTTCAAAATGGTTTCCACTGATCATTCCGTTATTCCAACGACGCCATTAAGATCTCTGACTGTTAATCATCGATTCTCAAGCACCAATTCCTTTATTTTATTGATATCTTGATGCTGATGGCCGTCCTGGAAGTGGTTAGTCGTCAACGCGTTCCCTCAGTTTTTGAGATATTGGTCTGATATTTTGCACACCTCGTTCACGTCACTCACGAAACTGCTGATTTGTCGGTATCGCCGGTGTTAAAACAGTATAACGTACATTCAGCCGCTGAACAAACTTTCTTCATTGACAAAATAGCCTCATGAGATTTTTCATAGATCTTTGCTCAAGGCAACGCTACAATCTCCGATGAAATTTTTTAGATCGGATCACTATAACATATAGCTGCCATACAAACTGACCGAATCTAATTCTTGTTTGAAATATATAATATTATTTGACAATATATCTTCACGAAATGAGGCATAGATTAATGCGCCAGGCAACGCTACAATCTCCAAGGAAATAGTTCACATCGGTCCACTGTCGCAAATAGCTGCGATATTTTTATACTCCTTTTTGTTATACAAAGTGCACGTGTGAGGGTATTATAGCTTCGACGCCATTTTTCATAGGTATTTATTATAGTAATAGAATCCATAATAACTGCAGATAATCTGCTTTAAGGGGCTATACCAGTGTGACGCATGAAAAATTAGGCGATTTTCGTGATTTTTTTTAAAAGAAAGTACTAGATTGAATGTTTCGACGTTCTATGGACCTAATAAAGTATATTTTTAGCTATATTAATTTTTTTTTACAAAAATATTGAAAAATAACGGAGTTATGTGCTGACTGCGAAAGTGCCGAAAAAAAAATGCGTCAATTGCTGGCATAATTCCGGTCGAATGAGTAGCTGAAAGAAAAAAATTCAAAATGTTTATTAAATTTAAATATATTTTCTATACAATGAACTGCGATCTTTGAAAAATATCAAAAATTAAGAAAATGGCGTAACTTTGAAAAAAAAAATCGTTTTTTTTTTTTACGAAAAAAGGGTCGTTTTTTTAATGCCAAATGGACAATTTTCAACCAATCAAAAAGATCGTAGTCCGTTGTATAGCAAATGTATTCAATTATACCCAGTTTTAATTTGAAGTCGTTCGGTCAATTTCTCGTTGAGTTATGATGTCAGCGATTTTGAAAAATGTCGTTTCGAGAAAAACGCGTTTAAAGTTTCAGAACGCTGCCATTCAAAAACTATTCAATGTACGACCTTGCCGATTTCGCAGGATATTTTTGAATATGTAATCTATCGTAAAAGCAAAAAAAAAATTATTTTGAAAGTGTCGCACTGGTATAGCCCCTTAATGATCTATAAATGGACAACTGACAGAGTTCTTATTGAATCACAGTTTTTGTTGTTGTTTTGTATATTTACTTTTCCTCTTTTTTTGTTTACTTTTACTTTTTTTTGTTTTTATTTTTGTTTTACTATTTTGTTATTTTTTACTACTAAATACTAGAATTTTATTCAAGTGTTTCGTTTTTAAGTGCTTCAGTCTACTTTCATTGCTTAAGTGGATCACGGTGCACTTAGAATGGCGCCCCTTATATTTACTTTTAACAGCCAATAATTTGAGTGGTACGAGTTGAGGGAGGAAACACTATACCTAGAAAAGTAAATTTTCTAACCGCAATTAATTCAGTAATTAGCATAACATTCAAAATCTCTTGAAATGCTCACATGACATCAGCGTTATAAGCCTATTGTGTCTTCACAGAATTCGGCCTCTAACCACAAAATTATAGAATATCTTCAAATCATATATTCTTTTCACGTGCCGTTTGACCAAAAAACTGAAAAAATTGGATTCAAAGTTAGTCACTCTTTGAGAGCTCTTATAAGGGTCATCATCTGTTCTTTTAAAAACTACAGTTTCTCTTCTTCTTCGTTATGTGTTCCGAACACCAAAATTATTCTTTGTGTTGCAAAGACTCGCGCGTGATCTGTCAAAAAAGTCTATTGAAAAAAGTACCTCTAATGGGATCACCCTTTATATAATTTCCAGAGTTGTTATCGCGGTTCATAAAATGAATATTTCCCGCTCAAACAAACAATTAGTTATATCAATCATAAAATTTCGTTTATTATCCTTAAGATAAAAAATGTGCTGCAATAATACCGCAATAATAATAAAAAAAATTTTTTTATAAAGAATTCCACCAAATTTTTTTGACTAGGTGCACAGAAATTTATGTTTGAGTGTAAAGGTGCTGGCTCGTCTGGCGATAAAAGTGTTATGTTGTTGCACGTATTTGTCAGTTATTTATTCAATCTGCTCGTTGCGCCATTGATTTATACATAGATTGATATCAGCAGCGCAACAGACAAACGGTATCGGCAGTGAATAAGTCAACAACATTGCGAATCAAGTACGAAATTGTAAATTTGAAGTACGAAAAAAAAAAAATATGCATACATGACACTTTTGGGTACAGTGGCCAACAAAATTGTGTTAATTATAAAAAATTAAAAACATAGATACATATGTGCACAGTAAATATTTTTTTAGTTCAAAAATAATTGCTTAATTTTACTAATTTCTCATTAACATATAAAATTAAATTGTTCACATTTATGTTTAAAATTTTTTGTTTATCTCGATAGATAAAAATGAATGTGATTCCAAAATATTAATTTTTTATAATTTTTTTTTGTAATATAAAAAATTTCTAAACTTTATTGTTGACTACATCTTAATTGATTACTTAAAATAATTTTTTATATATATATTTTTTATATATATTTTTTTATATTTTTTTTATTTTTTTTATATTTTATTTTTTTATATTTTATGTTTTTACTATTTTAATTTTACTGCTTGTATTTTAATTTATTTTAATTTTAATTAAAAAACATTTTTAATTTTAATCTTTTTGATAATTGGTTTTATTTTTGTTTTCTCTCTTGATTTTTCTTTTTTATTTTTTTCTCCTGAATTTTTTTATCTCTTCAATTTTTTTATTTTTTCTCTTAATCTTTTTTCATTTTTTTCTCTCTTTTAATTTTTTTTTGTTCGCTGTCTTTATTAAAAGTTTAGTTTTTTAAGCTTCTGAATACTTTTGTGCCGCACTGTACATATCTTTCGATGTTTTTTAAATATTTTTTTCTTGGTGCCACAAAATCACTATAATTTTTTACAAAAGGTTTTGTTACTTTAAATTATTTTTTAGTATTCTATATGTATTTATTTAATTTATTTTAATTATAATTTAAAAAATAATTAATTTTAAATTTTGTTGGTATTTTTTTACTTTTGTGTTCTCTCTTGATATTTCTTTTTATTTTTTTTTTTTCTTTAAAAGTTTATTTTTTTCTCTTCAATTATTTTTTTTAATTTTTCTTCATTAAAAATTTAAAATTTTCTAAGCTTCTTAATACTTTTATTCCGATTTTTTGAAAAATGTTTCTCTTTGCAATTCGTGTTTTCTATTGATTGTTCTTTTTTATTTTTTCTCTTAATTTTTTGTATTTATTTCTTAATTTTTTTTTAAAAAATTACAAATTTATAACAATAGCTTCTGTTATTTTAATTTTAGCTTTATTACTAAATTTTTATTGTTTAATGTTTTTTCTTGTATTTAATATTTGTTTATGTTTTTCGTTAAAATTTTTTTTTAATTTTTTATTTCTTATTATTTTAAAATTTTTATTCTTTTTTAATTTTTTATAGAAGTTTACTCGCTGCCTTTATAAAAAATTAATGTTTTCTAATCTTCTGAACACTTTAGTGTCGCACTGAACTTTTCCATTTGCTAACACAAAATAACAAATTTATTACAACAGCTTTTTTTATTTTTAATTAATGTTTATACTATATTAATTTTAGCTTTATCACTTAATTTATTAAATTTTTTTATAATTTTAATTTTTTTTTTGTTAATTGTTTTTACTTTTGTGGTCTTTTAGATTTTTCTCTTTACTTCATTCTCTTCAATTATTTTACTTCATTATTTTTTTATTGTTTTTTTTTAATTTTTTTATTATTTTTTTGATATATTTTTTTATTTTTTTTGTATATATATATTTTTATTATTTATTTTAAATATTGCTAACACAAAATAACAAATTTATTACAACAGCTTTTTTTATTTTTAATTAATGTTTATACAATATTAATTTTAGCTTTATCACTTAATTTTTTAAATTTTTTTATAATTTTAATTTTTTTGTTAATTGTTTTACTTTTGTGGTCTTTTAGATTTTCTCTTTACTTCATTCTCTTCAATTATTTTACTTCATTATTTTTTTATTGTTTTTAATTTTTTATTATTTTTTTATACATATATTTTTTTATTATTTTTTATATATTTTTATTTTTTTTATATACATATGAACATATGTATATATTTTTATTATTTCATTTTACAATTTTTTTTTTTACTTTATTTTTTTTAATTATGAATTGTTTTTTTTAGTATTTTAAAATTTATGTTTTTCTTTAATTGTTTATATTTTCTTCAGTACCGTCATGAAAATTTTTATATTTCTATATTTTTGAATACTTTTGTGCCGTACTGTACGCTCGCTGCCATTGATACACACATATGGCACACATATACGTAGTACGTAATGTATCCAAATGTTTATGAACTGCCAAAAATATTTACGTTGATGCATTTTTTCGCTTATTGATAAATGTGTCTTCCACTGCTTCGCTTTTTATTTTGGGAATTTTTATCGCTTGCCTTTTAATGCGCTCGCGCCAGTATTGGTGGTCGCCGATATTCGCTATTATTTTTGTGACTTGACAGTTTTTGGCGAATTTCCGCTTCACTTTGAAGCCGAACAAACAGACGCATAGCTACACACAGCTATGCACATACATATGTACATAAAAGTGTGTGTATGAAAAGCTGTCAATTAAAAGTTTTGAGTACCTTAAATAATATAAATAAATGTGTGCCTGACAGCCATGTGACAGAAGTTACAAAAATTACCGGGTTGGCCGCGGAGCTGCGCGAGTATGAGCAAACGCATGAATATTTAATATGTGTCTGTATGTATGAGGGTATGTACATATGTATGTATGTGTTTGAGTGCGTGAATAGGGTATACGGCTGTGTAAACAGCGCTTTATTTTGTCTTGCCACTCACGTACAGGTTGAACACATTAAATTTAAATCAGCCTTTAATTGCCGCGCTGTGGTCACAGCCGAACACAACAATTAAAAATTGGCCTGAAAGGAAATAAAATGCAAAAACAAAATCGAAAAATTACTTAGTATGTGTGTGCGTTTTTTACTGTGTGTTCGCTGGCAAAGGTTAAGGACGCACGCCTGTCAACATTTTGCTCAGCGTTCGTAAACACACGCAATTTGACTTTGACTTGTAAGCTTACACCAGCGAACTTTGTATGAAAAGTGAATGCTAGCGAGGCTTTGAATGTGTATGTGTGTGTGGAGGTTGCGTTGCGTTGCTGCAGAGATCATCTTGCAGAAACAAAAATGTTTCGAAAAATTCCTTACTGCCACTCTTCTGCCGTTCAGTGAAAGTTGCCTGAAGCTGAATACTTTATAGTGGCAAGCCTACATACATATATACATATGTACATGCATAAATCCATATTTTCATTAAAATTATTATTTCTTCAGTTTCAACTAATCATTTTTCACAGCAATGCCCGTTTAAGCAAAATTACTGCGCGAGAAATTCGCAAGTCTCCTCCGCGCTCCCCCAACACGCAACCGGCCACAACGCGCTACTTGACTGGCGGATAATAATCAAATTTATTGCCAGTCATTAAGCTTAAAAACTGTTATTTCACTTGTGCAAGTGCGTTTAATGTAACAACAACAACAAAAACAAAAAATTATGTACAAAGTGAATTTTCAAAAATTTTAAGTGCTCATAAATAGTTTGGAAACAGTTAGCGCGTGCGTGCAAGGCATTCGTGAAATGAAGCATAAGTCAGAAAATCATAATTCAGAAAATGGATAAAATTATTTATGAAAACTACGCACAGCTCACCTATGCTGCAATGAGCCAGTGCGAAAACAGCGTTGTCTGTCTGCTTTAGGCGCTATAAATACTTTACCGTTATCTGCAATTTTGCGCATTGATGCTCGTAAAAGCCGCTATAAATGCACGCTTGCTCGCTTAAGTGCGTCTCTGCTTATTCGAGGTATTTATGTATGCATTTATGCAATAAAAGTGTTTATTTGCCTAAATTTTTTATTGCATTTTTCGAAAAAAAAAATAAATTTTTATTGCATTTTTCCAAAAAAAAAATTTTAATTTTCGAAAAAAAATATTGCATTTTTCAAAAAAAAAAATTAATAGAAAAATAATTGAAATTTCCATAAAAAAAAAATTATTTAACTTTTTCCGAAAAAAGTTTTTATTGAATTTTTCCACAAAAAAAATCAGTTCAGTTTTAATTTTTCACATTTTGTTTCATGTGCTTGCAACGCCAGCGTCAGGTTCATTGTCCAATGCGATTGACTTCGTTACACCTCGGGCCAGTGCTCACATATTAATTGCTGCTTTTATTTCATTTTCAATTGCCTACTGATTGCACAATTAATTTTTCAAGTATTCCCCATTACTTATTTTGCAAAATGTCTACATGATAAACAGTTTTTGTGATTTACTCTTCATTTTTTACGCTCATAAATTGCGCTGGATTTGAGCAAATAATAAACAGATACATAAAGATAAGATTTATCAAGATTAAGTGAGTGAATCAGTTGAACTCAAAGTCCGGCTGATGTATTCTTAATATCGTCGCCTAAAATTCAAAATAACTTAACATCACTTTTCATAAGTTTACAAGCAAAGGAAAAGCCGATATGATAGAAACCGCTAATATTGAAACTAAATTTGAATTTTGTCTATAAAAAGGTTATATATTGGTTATAATTGATAGCGGAAGCCTAAAATTTTATGTACATACATACATATATGCATATAATGAGATATCGATCAGAAATTTTGGAGACGTCCTTTTCTTTCAATACAATACAAGGTACAAAGGTAAAATGAGGCTTGCCGATTTTGAGCTGCTAATTGTAGGAAACTTAGTGTTATTGTTGTAACGGTTCAATTAATTTGTCATCGAGGTCATGCAACAGTTGGCCCAGGAAACATGCCGTTCCAACGTGGTTGGATCATAAGAAGAGTGGTGTCAGATGTATAGGGTTAGCTGGGCGTGCAAAGAGGTGGTGCGGGGATTTGGTATGTCGGATAAGCAGGAGTTTAACCTGCTACATTATCCAGAATGAAGCTGTGCAAGGGTCATTCTCGATCTCGCAATTGGTAGTGGTTCGACTCCAAGTACGCCATCGACTAAGAGGGAGTGTTTATAGCTCCATTGTGAATGACGTTGAGTGCATGTCTGAAGTTAGTTGTGTTCGAAGCCTGGTCACCGTATTGTTGTCGACTTAGTTGGGGAAGGATCTCTTGATGATCCTAGGAGGCGGTTCCGCTTCAAGCCGGTAACTGCAGACTGCTTTGAGAGGAGTTCTTTATGCTCCTTAACTAACTGGGAGTAAACAGGCCTCACCATGTAGACGTTCGATAGGAGACATCAAGAGGTATTCCGGTATCGTCCGCAATGCAGTATTCTGGCATGTCTAAAGCTTCCTCGCCTGCGTTTCATTTTATTCAGGCGACCATATTTTGCGGCATAGTTAAGGATCGGCCGAACGATTGCCTCTGTACTTTGTACTTTGACAATAATCACGGTGGTGTGAAGAGTGAAGGAGCACAGGCTGTCGAGTGTCGCATCCACTGCCATCGACGGCAATATTAAGGTCAAGTCCAGTTGGTGAATATGTACGCTGTGGATTTAGGTCGGAGAGATAGTTGTTTAACTTTGAACATATTCCATCGATTCCATTGCTCGAGGTCATTATCGTGCAATCATCTGCGTATAAGGTGATAAAAACTCCCTCTGCTGGTTGAGGGAGTTTCGAAATATGGAAGTTAAACAGCAACGGGGAGAGGAACCACCCTGCGGAACCCCCTGTGGAACCCCCTGTTTAATTCTTTTCGATTTAGAGTATTTATGTACCTCGAAACAGTACGGATGATCGCTCAGGTAGTTCATAGATAGTAGATTTTTCGATGTTCTCAAGTACCGTTTTGTGATTGACTGTGTCAGAGGCTTTTGACAAGTTCAATGCTACGAGGATCGCCCTCTCGAGGGGAGGTTTTTGGTTGAGGCCTTGAATTATCTGTTTGGTTGAAAATATTTTCTCCAGATGTGGTATCTCCGAAAATTACGAGATTAATTAATGGAGTCAGACTAATAAAATACCATCTAGTTATAGTTTATAAGTAAAGAAATTAACAAAGTGTATATTCTGTTCTGGGAATTTCCGTTATGATTTTCCTATTATAACTACCCGGATCAAAGTTCTAGTCCTCAGTTAATCTTGAATAACTAATCAGTTCATAGATTATCATAATCTAATCGCAACCTTGGCGCTCTTATCGATTTGACTTGTGAAGATAATAAAGTCATTAATCAATTGTTTTAATACTAATCTAATCCGATAAAATAACCTTAAATTAAATTTAGTTTTTTTATGATAATATATGTACATACGTGTACTGTCAGAGCAATGGACGGAAAATCATAAATAAATTTCTGATAAGTTTTTGCTAGCTTATACTATGTATTCTTCTTTTTTATTTGCGTAGAGACCGCTTACGTAGGTATAGCCGAGTTACAACAGCGCGTCAGACGTTCTTTCTTTTCGCTTTTTGTCGCCAATTAGAGGTTTTTATTGTAGCCAGGTCCTTCTCCTGCTGGTCTTTTCAACGGAGTGGAGTTCTTCCTCTTCCTCTACTTCCCCCGGCGGGTACTGCGTCGAATACTCTCAGAGCCATTCGGACGACATGACCTAGCCAACGTACAGCGACTCTTAATTCGCTGAACTATGTCAATGTCTGTGTTTATCTCGTACACCTCAACGACTGCGGTATTCGTCGTTGCCAATGCGCAAAGGACCATAAATCTTCTGCAGAACCTCGTAACGCTTACTCATCAGCGGTTGTCATCGTCCATACATCTGCACCATTTAGCAGGACGGGGCTGATGAGTGACTAGTAGAGATTGGTCTCTGTTTGTTGAGAGAGGACTTTACTTCTCAATTGGCACCTCAGTCCGAAGTAGCACCTGTTGGCAAGAGTTATTCTGCGTTGGATTTCCAGGCTGACAAATATTAGTGGTGTTGATACTGGTTCCAAGATAAACGAAATTATCTACCACTTCAAAGTTGTGACTGTCAACATTGACGTGAGAGCCAAGCCGCGAGTGCGACGACTGTTTGTTCAATGACAGGAGATATTTCGTCTTGCCCTCGTTCACTGCCAGACTCATTTACTTTGCTTCCTTATCCAGTTTGGAGAAAGCAGAACTAACGGGGTATTGAGGCGAATGATATCACTATCATCATCGTACGCCATCAGCTGAACACTCTTTTAGAAGATGGTACCTTCTCTATTTAGCTCTCCAGTTCGTATTACTTTTTCCAACAAAAGATCGAAGAAGTCATACGATAGAGAGTGGCGGAGGTCCTTCCCGATTCTGACGGAGATTGTGGTGCTGCTCAACGACAGCCTACACAGTCGTATTAGTGCAGGGATACTAAATTCGGACATAGCGGCATAAGGGCAGCTCCTTTTCGTGCTATCCGTGCTCGATAAAACCTTATATGCGATGTTGATGAGGCTTATCCGACGGTAGTTGGCGCAGATTGTGGGATCTCTTTTTTTGGGAATTGGGCACAGCACACTTAAATTCCAATCGTTGGGCATGCTTTCGTCCGACCATTTTCTACAAAGTATGACTCTAAATAAATAAAATGTTAATGTTTATTAACTACAGTTAATTATGCCCCGATATTATGTAATCATAAAATACTCTAAAATAAAATTATATCCATATGTATATACAACACAACAATTTAATTTTCTCTTATCAAACACGATTTTAAAATTTCCATTTTCCACTTTTGTATATTTGCAGTTTTATGGGTGTCTGTGTGCAAGAAGGTCAGCTGCATGCCCTTACTGAGTACATCGAAGGCGGTTCGCTGGAGCAGCTACTGGCGAACCAAGAGGCGGTCCTGACTGCTGCTATGAAACTAAGACTGGCGCTGGGCATTGCGAATGGCATGGCGTATGTGCACGACGCGGGCATTTTCCATCGCGACTTAACAAGCAAAGTTCGTTAAAAGAAAAAAAATCAATAATATTTTCGATAATATTAAAAAATCATAATTGAATTTACTTCTAGAATGTGTTAATACGGAATATGCCCGATGGACAATTTGATGCAGTCGTAGGCGATTTCGGTTTGGCGGCTAAAATACCAGATAAGCAGTAAGTCAACCACTACACATATGAGTATAGCATACAGATATTTATATAGCATACATTAACATTTTTATAGCGGCAAAACGCGCCTCGACACAGTCGGCTCACCTTATTGGGTAAGCCCCGAGTGCCTCAAGGGTCAATGGTATGATCAGACAAGCGATGTCTTCTCCTTTGGCATAATTCAATGCGAGATAATCGCACGCATAGTCGCCGATCCGGATGTGATGCCACGCACTGACGCCTTCGGTTTGGATTATTTGGCTTTCGCCGAGCTATGTCCCATGGACACACCTGCGGTATTTCTACGCTTGGCTTTCTACTGCTGCATCGTAAGTTGCATTATTTTTTTGAATTTATGAGATATATCATAAATTTTCTCTCTCTTTTTATCACACACAACGCAGTACGAAGCCAAAAGTCGCCCGACTTTCCACGAAGCTGTCAAGAAGCTGAAGCAAATAATGCAGGATCATGAGAATGGCTGTAATGGTGACTGCAACTCGTCGCTGAATACATCGAGCCTACTAAATTCACTAGAGTTGAATAGTTCAGTTAACGGTGCAGCGTCGGATGCTGCACACGATAACTCAACGGCGAGTCACAAAAACGACTGCTTGCGACAATGCTACTCCAGCAGTACACTACACAACAATGCCAGTTGTTGTAGTTGTCGCAAGAGTGCCACTGCGTTGAAAGCGCCGGTTATTCAAACTGCGCCCGCCGGTACTGCCACGACGCAGAATTACAAGGAGTTAGATGAGAACGGCTTCCGTTTCCCTAACGGTAAAAATGACGGCACAGGTGGCAGCACCACACCATATCAAACACCGAATGGCTCGTCAACGGAATACAACGAATTCGAGGATCATGTATTGGAGACGCGTGTACGGCGTGTGACCAAAAAGCTAGAAGCCGATCTGCAATTACAACAGCATCGACGTTCGTATAGCGAAAACATTATACATTTTCCACTACACACGACGCCGAGCGATAAGGCGCGCTGTCATCAAATGCAACGGCAACGCTCGTCCACACACTCACCAACTCCGCCCGCACTGTCGCGCATAAATGGTGGCAGCGAGAAGTCCACACAACCGCCGTATGTTTCTGTCGCCGCCGTGGACGCCACACAAGTGCCGTCACCTGCGATTAAACCACCGACGCAGCAAACAGCCGCATTGACATTGCGTAAAGTCGCCGAAACTATGTGCTTGAAGGATCCACACTACAAACCCATCCGTTCCGATCACAATGGTGTGAAGAGTAATCCATTCACCACGCTGGCACAGTTGCGTGGTGTCAAAAAGATACTCGGCGCTAATCCGAAAACGTATGCCGCCGGTGTGGGTGATCTGTTCAGTTCGTGTTTTGAAATGTCCGCGCCGTTCTTCAAAGAATTGGCAGCTGAGTTGGCAAAAAGCACAAACAAAACGGTGACAACGAGCGAAGTTGGCAGTGCTGTGGCCGCACGTTTAAGCGCCGGCGGCGTTGGTCGTGGTATGCCCGCCACCCCAAATGAACCAAAGAGCTTACCCTCATCGCCGCAATTGACGCGCAAATTCAGCGTTAGCGAACTGAAAGCAACGGCACATGGTCCCGTCTCGACTACAGACGCGTCCGTGGTCGAAGATGATGACGACTGCGATGACTGTGCATCCGACGGTGAGCCCGATGGCGATGGTGGCGGCAACTGCGCCGACGCCGAATCAAGTAGCGATGATTCCGCTGAGCCACGCGCGCTGCACCTATCAACGCCAGCCGCACGCAAGTACCGCGCCAATTCGCTTTACACACATCCGCTTTTCATGTGCAGCAGCGGGAATGGCAATGTCAACATCGATGAGGCTACAACCGCTGCAAATGCCTTGGCGACGCCAACAACGGCATCAGCGACGACTATATGTACCCCGGCATCGTCAGCTTTGACTGTCGATTGCGGCAACAGCACAGTGTATTCCACGTCAGAGGATGGTTGTGAGGAGCCCGATCCGCCTAAAATAAAAATATCGAGCAACATTACGGCATTAGCTGTTTCATCGCCTACACCACCATCACAACCGCAAATGGCTTCGTTGGTAGCCACACCGGCCTCCGTTTCGTCATGTCCCGATTTTGAGCTGCATGAAATTAAACCGTGTGATTTGCTACCGAATAAAGGTACTTTAACGCGACGTGATTCCATTGAGAGCGGTTTTTACTCGTGTTTCAATGAGGATACTGACCCGGCCGTCAACAACTCAACCACATATGTAACAGCGACGGCAGCCTCGACCACCTCCATCGATATGGGTCTAATGAATCGCTTAGCACTCGACTCGGGCATACATTCAGTGTTGCAACGCAACAATTTCGCCGTTAATCAACTGCTCTACTGCAAGAATCGTACCTCATCCATTTACACCGACAGCTCCGATGACATCAGCAGTTTAGCCGGCTCCGATTCGTTGCTATGGGACGACCGCTCGTTCACCGCTATACCGAGTACGCGTTCGGCACAAATCGCAACAATCGTTGAATATTTCGAACGTAAGCGACAAGTACCTGATGACATGGCGCCCGGACCTGGTCGTGGCGCATTTTTACGCAGCGGCTCCACAAGCGCCAGCGGTAGCGCACACACAACAAGTACGTCAAATAGTGCCGCATCCACAGCTGCCGCCGCCGCCATGGCAGCCACCAGCTCGTATGGCCTCAGCAATTTGGCCACGTACGATATGCGACGTTACACCGACTTCAAACGGCACGCGGCATTAAGTTCGGATTATGAGGCATTCTGCTTCGAATTGGATAAGAAGCCGGCGCAGCAGCGTTTGACAGTGTGCGAAGGTGCTGTCAAGTCCAAGCTGCAAATATTCGACAAAACGAAGCAACAGCAGCAACAACAACAACAGCAGCAACAGCGCATGCAGCAGCAGCAGTCGTCGTCAGCGCAAGCGCATGCGTCCAGTAGTCTAACGAATGGTGTTGCCACAACGAAGTAGGATGTAAGGCGGCAAGTCGAAGCGTCGGTATTTATCGTAGCAGCAACACTGTGTTTTAAATCGCTGACAGCCGCGTATGTGGCGTTTTATTTTGTTCTTCTTCAATTTCATTTCACATTCATTCATTTTCACCATCATTTCATAATTGTTATACATTTTCGCACTGTTTTATGGAGTTGCACACAACTGTGGTGAGTTGGCGAGATGTTGGCGCAAAGTTGCAGCTGCTTTTAAGCAAATTAAGCCGAACTTTAAATAATTTGTGTTGTTGCTTGTGGCAGCGTAAGTGAGGCCTCAAAAAGTTAACCTAAAAATTGAAAACATGGAAATATAAAGCACTTTGCAGTACTGTTTCATTTATATATTTAAACCTATCTGAGCCCGACGGATTTGAGTTTTATAAGAGAAACTATAAAAGTGCTGAAATGGTCGCCAATAAGGAAAAAAAAAGCCAAGCATATATTATATAAAACAAACATTTTGCCAAAAAAAGACTAGTTTTTCAGAACCTAACCTCACTTTTAATGCGTATTAACATAATTTGGTCAAACATTTTGCAAAAAAAAAAAATTTTTCATCACCTAACCTCACTTTTAATGCGTATTAACTTAATTTGGTCAAACACCAATCTTAAAAAAATTTTATGAAATTTGCTCAAAAATTAAGTTTTTCAGTACCTCACTTTCTATGCGTTGTTAAAAATTTAGTCACACACCAATTAAATCTTGAAAAAAGAAATACAAAATTGTGTTCTAAGCCGAAACCATAGTTAATTTTGCTTTTGTAATTCGCCTAAATGCATAAACAGCATAACTCAAAAATGTAGCAGCCACCACAAAATAAAACAATTTAAACAACCAAGCAGCTGCAACTTTCCTTAAACAAATTGCCACTCAAAAATATAAAAAATAAAACACGAATAAAGTTCTGCCAACAAAGCAACAAACCAACAACAAAACTCCATCACTTTGCAATATATATTCTTATAACTTTGCAATGTCATTTCATATCATAATAAGAACAACGAAAACAACTGTTGTTTCACCTACTTTTTTGTTCTGTTATGTCATCAAATTATTTGTTAGTACATTTAGTACATATATATATATATATATAAAGAGAAAATGCGCTAAAACAGCAGTAAAGCGTAAGAGATCACTAACTATTTAAGTTTACACACGATATACAAATATATAAATAATATCAATAATTTCAATTGAAAATGAAAATTATAAAAAAAACTATATCTTCCTGTTCACAATACATATACATATACATATATAGTATATAACCAATTATAAAAGCCGATATATGAGAAATAAAGTTTTGTACTCGTTAAGTGGTGAAAACACACAAATCAAAAATGAACGCGAAGCATTGATTGTGTCCTGTAAAAATAAGCGCATAAAGCGAAGGAGTTGGAGGAGAAATGAAAGCAATGCAAGTGAAAGCCAAAATATTCTACTAACCTTTTAAGTAAGCAAAAAGTGCGAAAGAAAAGCGATAATAATAATAAAAAAATTTTTGAGAAGTTAAAAGTTGTTAAGCAAATACCTTTTATCACAAACAAAACAAAACAAAAGAAGAAGAAAAAAAAAATATATATACATATGTGTGTATATAAATAAATGAAATGAAGTAAGCAATTGTTGAAGGTAAGGAATGCAGTATTAAATGAAAAATAGAGATGAAAACGCAAAAAAAAAATTATAATTAAATGAATAAAAATATGTAAAAAGAGGGTGCATTCTGATAATGGCAATTCTAAGACAAAACAAGTAAATAGTTTAAGTAATTATTTTATTTATACTTGCTGTTTATGATTTAGGTGCGCGCGCATAGCTGGTTGCTAAACACAATAAAGTATTTACTTAAAAAAAATCGAAAAACAAACAAAATTTTGTAAGAAATGAAAAAATATTCTTTACAAAAATCGAAATAAAGTGTCGTTAAAAAAATTTTTTCTAAAGAAATTTCAGTAAACAAATGTTAAAAACTTTTTTCTAAAAAAAAATTCAATAAATTAATTTCGTTAAAACTTTTTTCAAAATAATTTCTTTAAATTTTTTTTTCTAAAATAATACTTAAAAAAAGAAATTAAAGAAATTATTTCTTAAAAATATTTTTTTTTAAGGGTCAATGAAATTTTTTCTTAAAAGATTTTTTTTTTTAAATTTCAATGAAATTATTTCTTAAAAATTTTTTTTTCTGAAAAAAAGTTGGAAAAAATTCTGAAAAATAATTTTATTAAAAAATTCTTCAAAAAAGAAATTAAGCAGAATATCGCGCCAAATGTCTTTAGTAAACTAAAAAAAAATATATTTTTTTTGCAATATTAAGCATTATAAACAAACCAATGTTGAAAATGTTTGTCGTCATATCTAATGATGGCTGCTCCTAGTAATTATGAACAAATTATAGGTATTTATACAGTCACATGGCGGTGAATACCAAATGAGTTAAGTCTTCGTGCGTACATTTTTGTGGCATACTCTTTATTTTTTAGGCAACTGCAACGAAACAAATGCCGTTATTGAAAATGAGCACTACAAAATGGCATGTTCATGTTTTCCTAGTCCTTTACACTATTTAATTTCAATGCTAAACTTTTTTAATTTAATATTTATGCTGTTGTTGTTTATTATGAACAGTTTTTGCTTGTAGGCGCCACAAAAAAAAATAATAATATTTGTATATAAAAAATCTAAAAAAAAAACCGAAATAAAATATTTGTTTAATTTTTTTTTTTATTAATTTCGTTTGTTTCGGTGTCGTCATTTTCAATGAAATTTAGACGGTTCGCTTAAATTTTAAATTTTGTATACTCTAATGGCAAAGCTATAAACACAAAATAATTATATAAATAATTAATGATTACTCGTTTTAAGTATTTATTTGCGCACTCTAAATATGTTTTTGCTAAGTTATAAGTTCTTTAATTAATTTGCTTAATTTGTATTAAAATATTATTAATGAAAAGGGGTGATTTGTAAATTAATTTTTATTAGTGAAAGGCAAATTTCAATTGCAAAAATTACTAAAACTGCATAAACACATATAATTGTTTGCTTTGAGGAAATAAAAAATAATTTGTTAAAAAAATAATTAATTTTGGAAAAAAAAAAAAATAATAATTTGGGTCAAAAAATAAGTTTTTATTAAAAAAATTAATTGTGTAAAAGAAATAGTTTTGGTAAAATTCATAGATGCATATATTTTGTTTGAAAAATAATTAATTTTGATTAACAAAAATAATAATTTTAGTAAAAAAAATAATTTGTTTAAAAAAAATAATAATTTTTGTAAAAAAAAATATTTTTTGTAAAAAAAATTGTTTTGGTAAAATGAATATATGTTCATATGCATTTTGCTTAAAAAATAATAATTTTATATAAAGCGTAAAATACTTTGTAATAAAAAATAGTCTTGATTGAAAAAAATAATTGGTTAAATAAATAGTTTCGATTAAACAAAAATAATTTATTAAAAAAAAATAATAAAAATTTTGGTAAAAAAAAATAAATTGTGTAAAAAAATAAACAGTTTTGGTAAAAAAGTATATTTTGGTTAAAAACTAATAATTTTTTGTAAAAAAAAAATACTTTTGTTTAAAACTAATAATTTAAAAAAAAAATATACTTTTGTTTAAAAAAGATAATTTGTTAAAAATAGTTGTTTTTTTTAATTATAATTTTGGTTAAAAATAATAATTTTTGTGTAAAAAAAAATAATTAAAAATATGTATCTTAAAATATTAATTTGCAAAAATAATAATATATATAAAAAATAATAATTTTGCCAAACAAAAAATAGTTACTCCAAAAAAGTTATTTTGTGAATTTTTTGTCCTTTAACGCAAGCAAAAAATTATTGGTGCAGCTAATGTCTTGAAAATGAAAGCAGCAGAGTTTAAAAGAATTAATATTCATAGCTAAACTAAACATAACAACTTAAAATAAACTTGTGAAGTGTTTTAAAATCGCTTGCCAGCGTGCGTGAAATTTGATAGCATATATATTTTTACCACTACTACTACAAATTAAACAAATTATTTTGCTTGTAAGCAAAGGAACACAAATATTTTCGTTTTGACTCCACCCTGTACCGGTTGCTTAATTTCCCGCTATCACAAGCTAAATACTTATAAATCTTTAACTTTATCTATTATTGCGTAGTTAAGTTATTTTGTGTGTATTAAATTAGTTTTTAACTTTGCTTAATTATATAATGTATTGCTGTAGTAATGGTAATTGAGTTAAGATTACAAAATAAATGAAAAAAATATTTTGAGTTAAATTTTTTACTTGAGTTGACTTTTTTTCTTATCTTTAATATAAGTTGGTAACGATTTTTATTGTTGTTGTTATAGTTAATTTTTTCTGTTATGCAGATTTCCAATATTTTGTTGCAAAAAACATTTTCTTATTTATTTTGTTGCATACTACAAAGTTGACAGTTAGGATCGGCTTCGTATGTAGGCCCGTTTGTCTTGAGAACGAATTTAAAAGCATTTTCAGTTCGGTTTAAGCTATTGGGTTCTTGTGGTCTTGTGTTTCGCATTTTTTATATTCAGCTTAATTTGGTTTTGAAAAGTAAAAGTTACGAAGAAGTTTGGGTTGCCAATTTAATTCATTTTCAGTTCTTAAATTCAATTTTGGTATTAGAAACGAAATTTTTTCATTTTAAAATTCAAATTTTTTACGATCAAGAATTGAAAAAATGAAGCGTTAAAAATTTTTCAAAAATCGGAATTCAAATTTAAATTTTATTAAATTTTTTCTTATATTTTAAACTTAGATTAACGTTTTTTTTTATTGTTTTATTCGATATTTTTTTTGGGGTTACAAATTTACTTTTAATTTTTTTTATCCAGAATTTGGGATGATAAATTTCAAAATTATTTGTAATTAATTAATCTTCAATGAATTAATTGCAACCTCAACTTCACACATTCTGACAAAATTGTAATATTTCAAAAAATGGCTAAAAATATCGAACAAAGAATTTGTTTCAAATTTTGTATTTCGAGCCAAATTTCGTCTGCGAATCGTTGAGAATGCTGGAAAAGGCTTACGGTGATTCAGTTTTATCAAAAACACAAGCCTCGAGCGGTACAAAGTCTTCAAAGACGGTCGGGAGATTGTCGAAGACATATGTATCTCATTTTGGACGACCTTCGATAAAAATTTAAAAAAGGTGAAGGATATGATGCTTGAAAATCGTCAGGCAAATGTAAGAGAGATGGCAAGAGAGCTGGACATCTCTGGCGAATCTGTTGGAGTGATTTTGGGTATGAAACGCCTTCTTGCTTGACTCGTCTCAATAAAGCTGAGTTTTTTTTAAAGAGTACCGTAAACAGGTCTCATGGAGAGCATTATAACTGCCGATGAGACATGCATTTGTGAGTTTGACATGCAAACAAGTCAACAGTAATCGGAATGGAGGGAAAAAACAAGCCGGAACCAAAAACAACCACTCCAAAGCCGCTCAAAAATCAAGGTACTGCTGATTGTTTTTTCGATATTCGTGGTTTGGTGTATCATGAATTTGTTTCGGCGCGACAGACGATCAATAAGGAGTTCTATTTGGTCGTATTGAGACGTTTGCGTGAGAACATCCGTCGAAAATGGCCGAAATTCTGGAAGAACAATTCATGGATTTTAAATGATAATGCACCATCGCATCGAGCCACGATTTTGACCGAATTTAAAACCAAAAATGCTATGAATACCATCGATCAACCATCGTATTCACCAGATTTAGCTCCGTGTGATTTTTGCTTGTGCCCTAAACTGAAATTGCTGCTCCGTGGAATCCGTTTTCAGTCGATCGGAGAGATAACACAATATATGGAAGGTGTTTTTCGAGGACTGGAAAATTTGTTGGCATAAACATTGATGAATAATTAAATATTTTGCGTTTTATTTACAATTTTCATGTATTTTTGAGTTTGTTATTATTGAATATTGTTATATTAAATAAGAAAATTTATTATGATCTAACTACTTTTTTTTATTATTTTTCTGTTTTTCCTATTTATATATTATATTTTTTTACATTTTTTATTTATATCTCCAATCTCACAATTTCTGTTCATATTACATATTTTCAAAGAAAATCGCATATCTTCAATATTGCAAGTTTGTAAAATTGTTAAAGCAAATATTTAATTGAAATGAGTAAAGACTGAAGTTAAAGTAAAAAGAACAAAATAATGGTTTTTGATATGAAAATTAAAAAAAAAAAAACATAAAATTGAGAATAAAATAATAATCGGCTTTGTTCGTCTGTGTATGTGTGGGTGAAAGCATTTTGCAATTATGAAGCGATGAAGGCCTTACAAAATGCATTTGATTCCAACAAATCACATAAGGAAAAATAATTACAATAACACTAAGACTTTGCAATGGAAATTGGCGAATTGAGTAACGGTTTAAATTTTCACGAAAACAATGTTTTGAAAATTTTTAGGTTATTTTATAAATTTCCACACAAATTACACACGTTGAAAACCGTTTAAAGCAAGATTCTGTAATGAAAAAAAAAAACCACTTATATAGTACATATGTACATATATAAATATATAAAAATATAGTAAACATGCATAAATACGTTTGTATAGTAGTCCAGCTAGTTGTAAGTGTCGGCGCGTGCAATCTTGTACATATGTATTTGTATTTTGCATAAGTAAGATTTAAACATTTACATACATCTGTAACACATACACATAAGTAGTTGAATTGAGCAGGTCCACTTTATTAGCATGTGTCTCTAGTATTATGCAGACATACATACATAGTTACAAAATAGTATGAACCATTGTCGTCCATTTTTTCAAAGGCGCTGTAGCGCGAACTTTTTATTGCTGTAGTAATTTAAAACTTGAAAATAATTATTTATATGTTTCTTATACAATTAAGTATTATGTCGATACATGTGTATATGTATGTGAAAATCCATTGCCAAAACAGTGTTGCTGAAAAGTTTGAATTTTTAAGAAAGTTGTTTTGCATTTGTTAAGACACCTCATATAGTCAGTCATATCTGCATAAGCTTGCATAAAAATGTATGTAGTATATACATATGTAAGTATAATTAAATATACATATGTACATATACATATGTATGTATGTTAATCATAAACATTTTTGAAAATATTTTTCGTTCACTAATTATTTTGACTTTCTTTGGAGCTCTAATTGAAAAAGTATCGAAACTGTCACTATACATATATTGAATGAATCGAACAAGTAACTGGTATAAATTTTTTAAACTGGCATAATTGAGTTAAATGGTCAAAAAAGATATTTTACGACTTGAAAGAGCCATCTCCAAAATTTTGAAGAGCGATTAATCGAACAAGTAACTGGTATAAATCGTATAAACTGGCATAATTGAGTAAAGTGGTTAAAGAAATATATTTTATGACTTGAAAGAGTCCTCTCCAAAAATTTTGCAGAGCAATGAATCGGATAAGTAACTGGTATAAATCGTATAAACTGGCATAATTGAGTAAAGTGGTTAAGGGAAGATATTTAAGACTTGAAAGAGCCATCTCGAAAATTATGAAGAGCGATGAATCGAACAAGTAACTGGTATAAATCGTATGAACTGTCATAATTGAGTAAAGTGGTTAAAGAAAGATATTTTACGACTTGAAACAGCCGTCTCCAAAATTTTGAAGAGCGATGAATTGAAAGGTAACTGGTATAAATAGTATGAACTGGCATAATTGGGTAAAGTGGTTAAAGAAAGATATTTTACGACTTGAAAGAGCCATCTACAAATTTTTGGAGAGCGATGAATCGAACAAGTAAAATTGAGTAAAGTGGTTAAGAAAGATATTTTACGACTTGAAAGAGCCGTCTCCAAATTTTTAAGAAACTGGTATAAATAGTATGAACTGGCATAATTGAGTAAAGTGGTTGAAGAAAAATATTTTACGGCTGGACGGAGCCATCCACTTACACTCTAACACTGAATTCAATTGCATAACTTTTTGAGCTGTTGCTCTCTCATCCAAATTTATGTAAAATAGAGCAGTGTTGAAAGATAGTCTAAAGCATAGAGCAGTATAGTATCGGCTTATAGTGAAACAACTAGTTTATTTTTAACACGTTTTCATTCCACAATAAATTAAGCATATCAGAAGTATGGATGAAATTTTATATTTTTTATCAGCTGGCAACGCTTCTTGTTCAGCTGTACTTAAGTGGAATATTTTTTTGCTGGTTAGGCAAACAAAATGTGTGTTTTGGTTATAAAATAGTTCTAAAACGGTTATAAAATGGTTATATATATTGGTTATATTGGACTGAATGTATAAAAAATAAATTTTAACAACAAGAATGAGATTTAGGAACTAAAAAAAGAAGACTAAATATAACATTTATAAACTATTTGACTATTTTAAGCATGATTTCATTACTTGCAACTATAATTGAATTTACTAAAAAAATTAATATAATGTTAAAAAGCACACTTTTAAATGTACATATAGACATACATACATACATACATCATCAACTCATCGTTGCCAAGTCACAGACACCACACGCGAACATAACTATCTCACCAAGCAATCATACATTTAATTATAAGTAAAAAGAAAACATTACTTCAAGAAACGACTTTTTCATTTTAAATACCGTTACGTAGATTTTCAACATTTTAAATCGTGTAACATGACATATGTAATTATATTCAACTCCAACAAATTTTTAACTCGTCAATAATTCGGACTTGTTTTTTTCAAATTCTTTAATACGTCAAATTTTTGAAAAAAAAAAATTACAGTGTATTTCATAAAAAAGTGTAACTGTATATACTCCTGTTTACTACATTAAGTTATTGTTTTGAGAAAGGCCAAATTTAAAAGGGAAAGTGTTTTGAGCAAGCAATGGTATTTAAGTACTTCAATAATTTAGTAAAGTAAGCAAAGCAATTATTGTATGGAAGTAAATGAAATGAAAATATAATAAAATAAAAATTAATAATAAAAAATAATGTCAAATGTTAAATGTTGACGAGTTTTAATTAAAATTTAGCTTCGCGTCGCTTTTAACATTTTCTAAATTTCAACCAGAGAACTTAAAAGTATAGAGAAGGTGCAAATCGAAATCTGTATGACGGTTCGATTGCGCGGCTAACAGAGCTGATAGAATCAGATGAAGGAATTCGCCGAGCTCTGGCTATTTAGCAGAATTGAGCACGTGCAGTGGCAGAAATATATGTAAAACGACTGAATTCATGTGAGAATGAATAAAGAGAAATGCTTTGAAGAAAAATATGCAAAGTCACACAAAGAATGTAAAGAAGCATTCTCTGAGACACATATGCGTGATCTTGTATCATATGAACCATTTTTTTCAGAAATATTGTAAAAATTTTAGTTTTTTACAAAATCGTAAAAAATTAGATAAAAAATAATTAATTTTATTTTTTAATTTTTTAATTATTTCAAAAAAGTTACATATATTTATTTCGTCTATTACAAAGCGAAAATGTGTCAAATGAACTTCATTTCTTAAAAAAAAATTAATGACCTTCATGAAATATGCATATTCGCATTGTTTCGTTATCATTTCCATATTTGTACCAATAGAATTTCTATGACACATACATACATATGTGCATATGTACATACATATATTATTTCTTTGGCACATTTGTCTGTATGTTTACGAAAGCAAATGCGAGCCATATACATATGTACATATGTACATACATTCAAAGTAACAAGTGTCGCACGCTTCTTTCGCATCTCCATTGTCACGGTCAACCAATGGCCGAAACTTGCGTTTTGTCAAAGAGTCAAGTGCTGAAAACATTGAGCGCGACAGACTGCAAGCGACATCTGTCAAATACACACGTTCTTATGGACACAGTTATGTAGTTGTGCAGCTGGCTCAATAACTGTGTCCCTAAGAACGTGTGTATTCTAATATATTCGTTTGCAGTCGGTCGCGCTCATTGTGTTGAGTACTTCTATGTGTCGAAACACTGACGCGACGGTAAAGTGCCACAACATTGAGTTGTTGGTAGAAAATCCGAGCTGTGCCGAAAGAAACTAACAAACGATCGCCGATTGTTACCGCTTCCCTTGCTGCTCGAACAGCGTCGCCTACAAACCAGCGTAAATATGTATGAAGATGTATGCGCGTGCATACATATCGACGCAGATTTTTGCGAGTCACGGAAAAATATTTTAGACAAATATTGTAAATCGACAACGGCTATGTTGCCACTTTTGTCACTTCTTTCTGTGAAGAAGCATCAGAAAGTTGTTCAATTTATGATTTTTAGCTTTTGCCATCGTCGCGAAAAGACGCTTGTTGGCAAAGGCATGCTCGGGGAGATGTTACGGCGTCTGTTTTTATGAATGAAGCGAGGTCGCTTGTGGCATATGCGCCTGCGTTTATGAATGAAATCTTTTTTGTTGTAAAACTTACTACATTTGGCCTTCGCCAATTCGGCTGCCATATTGACTTGTGGTGCTTTTACTATTTAGACAATTGTTGTTTTTGTAGAACAATGCTTTAATTTTTTGTTGGTGACATATTCACATGTGTACGCATATGTATGTTTGTATGCTTGTGCATTATTTGTTCGGCAATGTATGCAAATATATGTACATATAAGTATATATGAATGTATGAACATGCAGATCAATGCGCGCGCATGTAATACATTATATTGATAAGTGATAAAATCATTATTTGAATTTCTGAATGCGCACATGCGAATACATACATACATACATATGTATAGATTGTTGTAATAAATTTAATTTCTATTAGTAGGAAATATATAATATAAATATATATTAGAATAGTATATTATATAAAAATCAAAGAAAATTATTAAATATGCAAGTCCAAATTGACTATAAATATTACTATGCATGCATTCATACAAAATTATATTCATATCACAATTATGTTTACATGTCAATATTGAATTGCCGACGGCAAACGCAAAAGCATATATATTTGCATACATTGCGATTCCCAAGTTGAAAGAAAAATTTAAGCATGAAAATATCACAATGCTGTTGTTGGGAGCATCATAAGGTGCATGCATACATACATATATTTATGTCTTCATATTCTTGGGCATGTGAGACAGAGAACACAATAAAAAATGTCTTTATGTTCTCTGTGTGAGAGATGTATTTTGTACACATTTTTCGCTGTCAAAATGGAATAAAATATAAACGAAAAGCAAAACGAAATTCTTCGTTGAGAGTGTATTACAGTCTCTTCATATTCTATGCTTCGGCATATATGCCTTGTTATCATATGCCGTAAATACATATATTTCTGTCTCTTCATTTTCTCGGTTAGAATATGTGAGAGAATTGTACAAAATGTTAAAATTGCGAGGCGAATTCCGACCTACAATGTTAACAAATGCGGCGAATTCCTCCATCTGAATCTATCAAATGTTCGCTGTCGAACCTGCACCTTCTCTATACTTTTAAGTTCTCTGTCTCTGCCTTCTCTATACTTTTAAGTTCTCTGTTTCAACTGCATTGATCATGTGCAGCTGTTATGGCAACTTCGATTTTTCATAGCATACTTTTAGGCTTGTGAATTTTGCTTATTGCTTACAATCGAGTTCGTACCTATGACGGCAGAAATATCGATAAATATACAAAGCAAGCGCGACAGAAAAATTGTTTCTTACCAAATTTTATTTTTTTTTTTTTCTTTCATAAATTAGATATATATTTATTGAAAATATTAAATAAATATTTTAAATATTTTTATAGGATAAAATCTGATTGAAATTAAGACTGTATGCAATTAGAGTGTCAATATTGTTTTTAAAAGTTCACTTTGGTACATTTTGAACTTCACCTTTTCTTCTTCCTTTAAATTTGTTTGTTCTTCTTTTTAAATTTTTTTTATATTTCTATTGAGTTTTGATTGTATATAAGCTCAAATTTTTATTCGGGAGTATCAGTTTTCGGCGCTCAACTGCGTCCATTTTGCGGTACTATTAAAAATGTCAGCGCAATTACTATCAGAACAAAGAATGTAGGAGCGAATAGGTAGGCAATTGTAAGTCAAAGAATAATACAGAAAAATAATGAGTATATTAGAAAAACTCAGTTTAATATCAGATTTAGCTCAGATATCTCTCAAACTGGCTGTAGTTGAAAGCAAAAGCAAACTTCGCTAAACGTTAACAAAAATATACAGAGATGGTCTTCAAGCAGATAATCTGTTTTAGAAACCAATGAGCAACGCACTTACCAAGATATTATAAATTCACTTCAGCGGAATGAATAGCCGAAGAGTAGAGTTAAAACATGCTGAGTCCATCCATAAGCAATATTAAGATTTTTTGTTATCTTCTTGATACCAATACGAATATTTTTAAACACTGTTTCATAAACTACAAGTATTTCGTTGTAATCGCATGAGGCAAGTTTTCGATGTCTTCATGAGCTTCACTGCATGCTATAAGCCATTCAAATACTTGTGTGCTGTGTAAAAGTAGATTCCACAAAACACTTATACAACATTCTCCTCGGTTCCAAAGTCATGACTCCATTAGAAACGCGGAAGCAAGCTCATTGTTAAAATTTTTTCATTGCAAAGGAAAGACAAACTTTTGACGTTCCAACAAACAGGTGCCAAACACATACTAATTGACACATGGAGATATATATAGATATTAGGGTTCTTTATTTGAATTATCAATTTTTTTCAATCCCGTCACGAACTTTCCTTTGAAATACTCTAAAAAAAATCCATGAAAATTTTAGCCCTTAATATTAACATTAAGAACTGGCCCAAGGCATGTAAAAATTTGAAAATACACTACAATCGTGATTTTTTATCTTTAAACTCCTACAGCTTAGAGGTATTTTATGGCATCGCTTTGACTTTAGACGCATATTTCTCAGAATTGTTCACTCTACAAAAGTGCCCAGTGCAACAAAGTCCTAACTCACACCGGCGAGGTAGTACGGGGCTCTTAACCCGATTTTTCCACGAATTCCGCATTTTTTTGTGTATATCTCGTAAATGACAAGAGCTATAGAATAAATGTACATGACAAATTTGTAGGAAATTTTATTTGCTATAAAAAAGGTCCGCGGTCAAAGTCGCTATCTTTAATACTTCTAAGGCCGTATGCCAATTTTCATAGATTTTTAATACATACCATCTATATATACATATATATATATATATATATATACATATACGTATATATATATATATATAAGTATCTGATAAAACTATGGACAGTAAGGATTTTTGGCCTTTCTTATTGCAAGTTTGAACGGTCTAGGCGGTACTAAGGATTGCTCATATACAAGGAGACTAGTTCTATCTACTGGCATCTGATTAAACTATAATATTAATCAGGGGTTTTGTGAGCGATTTGCTGTTACCGTACAAATTCGCGAAATTTTCAGTGTATACAAAGTGTGAAATTTTAGCAACTTTTGTGCTTGTGATGATAACATTAAAATTGGTATGTCGCAGAAAATCTCGCTTGTTACGCTAAACTTATGCTATTTGGTTCATTAGGTTTGTCCCGAAGCATTTATGTACAATATAAAGAAGAAGTACCAATAGAAGTGCTTGCAAATGAATTATAAATGGAAGTCAATGCACTGCCGCCCGATGACCCCCTGTGATCTACATCTATGTTCGAAACCATAATATCTACTCGAGAGAATTAGCCAGTGTCGGTTGTTCAAAGAAACCTTGGATATTGAGTCATTAAAACAAATTCTTAAAAAAATTTAGTTCTTTTGCTAAACCATTCGAGTATTGGATAACTCGAATTTAAAATTTCTAAACCTATAAATAAAACAAGTAAGGAAGGGCTAAGTTCGGGTGTCACCGAACATTTTACACTCTCGCATGATAAAGTGATAATCGAGATTTCATTATACGTCATTTACATATTTTTCAAATACCGTATTTTTGTAAAGCTTTATTCCGCTATCATCATTGGTTCCTAATGTATATATTATACAGAGAAGGCGTCAGATGGAATTCAAAATAGCGTTATATTGGAAGAAGACGTGGTTGTGAACCGATTTCACCCATATTTCGTACATGTCATCAGGGTGTTAAGAAAATATTATATACCGAATTTCATTGAAATCGGTCTAGTAGTTCCTGAGATATGGTTCTTGGTCCATAAGTGGGCGGCGCCACGCCCATTTTCAATTTTTAAAAAAAGCCTGGGTGCACCTTCCTTCTGCCATTTCTTCCGTATAATTTAGTGTTTCTGACGTTTTTTGTTAGTCGGTTAACGGACTTTTAGTGATTTTCAACATAACCTTTGTATGGGAGGTGGGCGTGGTTATTATCCGATTCCTTTTTTTTGAACTGTATATGGAAATGCCTGAAGAAAACGACTCGGTAAAGTTTGGTTGACATAGCTATAGTAGTTTGCGAGATATATTCAAAAAACTTAGTAGGGGGCGGGGCCACGCCCACTTTTCCAAAAAAATTACGTCCTAATATGCCCCTCCCTAATGTGATCCTTTGTGCCAAATTTCACTTTAATATCTTTATTTATGGCTTAGTTACGAAACTTTATAGGTTTTCGGTTTCCGCCATTTTGTGGGCGTGACAGTGGGCCGATTTTTCCCATCTTCGAACTTAACCTTCTTATGGAGCCAAGGAAAACGTGTACCAAGTTTCATCACGATATCTCAATTTTTACTCAAGTTACAGCTTGCACGGACGTACGGACAGACGGACGGACGGACAGAGAGACATCCGGATTTCGACTCTTCTCGTCACCCTGATCACTTTGGTATATATAACCCTATATCTGACTCTTGTAGTTTTAGGACTTACAAACAACCGTTATGTGAACAAAACTATAATACTCTCCTTAGCAACATTGTTGCGAGAGTATAAAAATCAAAACCATAAATACCAGACTGAAAATTAATAAAATTTTTTGTTCCAAAAATGTCAATAATACTTGTTAAAGCAAGTTTAAAAAGCATTTTGGTTTAAATAAATTGTGACTAAAAAGACCTGGAAATTGTAAACAAGACGCAAAACATTTAATAATGCCTCAATATATGCATTTTGTCGCCTTTAAAGTAACTTTCCAGTCCTCGAAACACTTTTCATAAGCACTTTTTGGGATGGCTTTCGGCTCTTTCAGCGAATTTTGTTTTATCTCTTCGATCGACTGTAAACGGAATCCACGGAGCGGCAATTTCAGTTTGTAGAACAAGAAAAAGTCACACGGTGGTGCATTATCATGGTTTAAAATCCAAGAGTTGTTCTTACACAATTTTCGACGGATGTTCTCGCGCAAACGCCTCAATACGACCACTCCTTATTGACCGCCTCGCTCCATGGCCTCTTAAAATGTTTAGAGAAGATCCGATTTTTTCGAGTCATCATTCGTTCAGCGATGAGGCGCATTTCTGGCTTAATGGGTATGTAAAAAAGCAAAGTTGCCGCGTTTGGCATGAAAAGCAACCCGATAACATTCAAGAGCTGCCATTTCATCTAGAAAACACAACAGTTTGGTGTGGTCTGTATGCTGGTGGAATTATCGGTCCAAAAATAATACCGGTGAGAACGTAACCGTCAATGGTGAGAACCGACCGTCGCGCTATAATAACCGATGCTTTGATGCTTAAAACTGAAGCTCGTGATCACTTTACACACATTGCATTAATCCATAGATTTAATGAGAGGACACTTCGGCGGGCAGATAATTTCACTTTCTGGGTCAATTGACCACTAAGATCGTGTGGCATCACACCGTGAGACTTAACCGGCAAGGATATGTAAAGTCTAAAGTCTATGCAGACAATCCTGCTTAGATACTGAAGTTGAAGCAAAACATCACGCGTGTTATTCGCCAGTTGCCAGTAGAAATATTCGAACGAGTCATTGAAAATTGGACTCAACAGAGCAACCATCTGAGATGAAAAAACCTTGAAAGAGATAATCTTCAAAAAATAAATATCAAAGAATGTTTTTAAAATGATACTAAACATTAAAATTGAAAATAAAATTTATGCATTTAATTATTTTTTTTTTAATTTATTTCTTCATAAAAATAAATAAAATACATTAAATATCAAATACACTTTGCTTTTATAAATAAATTATCAATAAATACAACTAAATTATTTATTTCAACTCCACACTAAATTTAACGGGAATCACTTAATAATTACTTTAAATGTCATTGAGCATTAATTCGTTTGTAAATTAGTTTACAAGTATATATAAATATGTATATATATATATATATATATTTTTTTTTTAATATTGTCAGTTAATTCTTTATTTTCTCCATTTTAATTGGCATTTCCTGTCTTTGTAGAATGCATACATACATATATAAGAGGAGTAAATGTAGCTCGACGATTCGGGAGTCCAATAAGAAACAAACACACACAGTCTGCTTGCGCTAGGCCCGGCGTGTTTGTGAGGTTTGCTTGTAGTGGTGAAATGCGACATCCACCAGCTCAACGGTTTTCGAATCAGACTCGCAAAAGTCACACTAAATGCTATTGACGCACCCACTAATTGAGCGTTTATGAATAACTGCTTTTCGGCCTTTGCAATTGCCTTTGTGTAGTATATGTGTATATGTATTAGTTAAATATTGTATGTGTGTATGTTTTTGTAACTGTAATTATGCGGGAATCATTATTAAAGTGAATTGTGAATTCAATTATTACACAAAGCAATAAACTAAACTAGATTTCCACAAACAAAAACAAAAAAAAAATATTATGCTAAGAACTTGCCATTTTTCCACCCGTCACTTAAGTCTGACTGTGGGCGCTGAATGTGTTGAGTGCAACGCTGTCTTTCAATGCATCTAACTGAACTGCAGACTGCGTGGACCCATACGTGGCGCACCCGCACGTGGTCCAGCGCTAACGGCTTTGGTCTCAACCGTCGCCGTTAGGGGCTGTTGTTTTCTGGCCTCACTAGCGTTCTCGAACTCCTCGTCGTCGCCGAAGAGTAAAGCAGCGAGACTAGTTTCGAATGTGCTTGTCTTTTTCGTAGGTGTGGTTGTTGTAATGGGTGCCTTTGTTGTATCCGCGCTGGTTGTGACGTTGAGATTTGTCGGCGCACTACTGGTGCTGGTGGCGCTGGTGGACGCTGTATTTTTGGGGTTTTCACTAGTGCTTGTGTGTGGTTTTGTTGTAGTGCTGGTGGTGGTGGTTGTTGTCGAAGTTGTCGATGTGGTGCTCGTTGCTGCGCTGGTTTTTGTGTCCGCGACTTCCTGACTCTCCGAACGCATATAGCTCGCCAACGCTAATGGCTTATCATTTTCACCTACAAATACTTCTTCGGGTTCCGCCTGCGCATGCTCTTCTTCTTCGAGCTTGTAACCTGGTGGATAGATGGGCTTGAAGCCGCCCTGCAACTCTGGTTGGAAGCTATCCATCTCGAAAGACTTCGCGGTTGTCGTTTCCGCAAAATCGGCGGACGCAGTCTCGTCTACGTCGGCACGATTGATGTTATGCTTTTCGTAAATTGTCTTCCCCGTTGTGGATGGTAGAATATTCCAACCATTGGATGGTGCATTTGTCGCACTGCCAAGACTCACGCTCGGGTAGAATGGTGCCATGAAGTTCTTTTCTAAATTCTGACCACGTGTATCAAAGTCATTGCTGAGACCCTCTTCGGTTTGTGTGTCTGTGCGGATTTCGCTGATGACAGATGAAGCGAGATTTACGTTCGAAAAACGCGGTGGTCCACTGACACCGGCACGACGATACGGTGACGGCTCTGTTGGGCTGTAGGCTATAGCAATCGGCGTGTCGGGCATGCCCACGCCATAAGCACCATTTATGATACGTGGTCCGACCACAGTAGCATGCATAGGCATGTTGAGTTCCGAGTAGGAGGGGTCAGGCTTCTCAATCGGATAGGGGAATTTGTCTTTGATCATTTGTGCTTTTGTTTGTTGTTGCAACGATTGCGGTTTCTTGTTCTTTAGTATGGGCTCCTGCGGTTGATCGCGCACCACTGAAAAAGGTGTATTTTGATAGTCGCTACCTGTGGGTGGTTCCACATGTGCAATGGCAGGTAATTGATCTTTTATATCACCGACTTCCTGTGTTTTCGCCTTATCACCTCTGGAGGGATATACCAGGTAGAGTCCGTTTTGTGTTGCAGCGCCCTCTAGTTGTGGCTCTATTTGTTCCGATGCTGCGGTGACTTGAATTTCACCAGAACCTGTATCATCGCTCGGCAGCGAGAGCGGTTTCTTCTGAGACTGAAGCATTTGTAAGGTTACAACCGGTTCGAGCTTTGTTTTATCAATACTTTGTTCTTCTTGTGCGGCTGCAACTGGTTGTGGTGGATCGTTGATGACCAAGTCTTCCTCTTCGAAAGCAGCCAAACGTTCAGGCGCCATAATCGTCTTATAAACTTCGGAGTTTGAAGCGGCAGCGTGTCTTTCATAATTATCTACACCACGTTGTGGTGAAGCCAGTGGACGTCTGGGATACATGCGGTCTAGATACTGCACACCTTGACCACCATAGGGCGGTAAACGGTAAACTCGACGATTAGCATCTGTTGCCATTGGTGCACCAGGACCAAAGTCAGCGGCGCGATTAAGCGGATAACGTTGTTGCTGCTGCTGCAAAAGTGGCTGACGCCGGTGCGCAAACTGTGGGGAGTTGTTTGGTCGTTTGAGCGTTTGGCCGGAAATACGTATATTACCGGGCTCCTGATTGAAGTTCTGCGCAGGTGGGTGTCCAGTGGAGATTTTAGCGTTGGGACGGAATTGTGGCAATATGTTTGGTAGGTGACGTTCTGCACTAGGGCGTGTAATACCGGCAATTGGTTTCCGCGTGTAATCACTGTAAGTAAATGAAGACGAAGGACCCAACGGGCGGTTCGGAGGCTGGGGACGTTTGTGAATCTCACTGTGCTCGGGTATGGCATTGGAGATGGTTGCTGGGAAGCGTGGTGGTGGTTCCATATGCAGTGAGGGTGTATTTTGATCCTGTTGGGTTGGTGGGAAGCTCTGAAAGTATTTAATGGTTTAAAAGTAATTCCTCAAATAAAGCGTAACTTAAGAAACAAAGCTCACCAATTTCTGTTTATGCTGATTCATAGTGAGTACCTCATGCTTCTGAATCTGTATGTCACCGATTGCAGTATTGCTTATACCATCTTCGCCGGCCTTCGGAAATACGACGTTATTGGCATTTTGCAGTTGCTGAAGACTCAGCGGTTGTGCATGTCCATTGACTTGCGGTCCAGCGGGTGGTCCAGCGATGACTGGCACTGAATGTTCCTCATCGGATTGCTCTTCGTTCGATGGGAAGCGTATGTTTGTGGAGACGAGCAATTCTTTCGTATCTTGCGCACTATTATTCTCAGTGGATGCTGTGGCTTGCCCAGCAGGTGTTTGTGTGGGACCGGCCGGTTGATAACTGCCTTTCGGTGCTGTCTGTGGTAAAGCGAGTGGCTTTGGTGGTTTGCGTTGACGCATGTTGGAGCCGATCAGTGGCAATTGTTGATACGGTGATGGTGGCGCTGGTGGTTCTTCGGCATATGTGGTAGCGGGTGCTTTTGTATCCAGGGGACGTTGTACATACGGTGGTGTGGGACCAACGGCGCTGCCGCCAAAGTTACCGTTTTGATGGAAGTTCGAAGCTACCTGTGCTGGTGGGAATGTGCCAGCTTGTGCGGGTGCCACTTGACCCGGACGCTTCAGTGCGCTAATATCCTCGCTTATTACTGTGCCATATTGTACTGGTGGTTCCTTGGAGAACAATGGCTCCTTCTCCACCGAGCCGAACGCTGCTGTACCCACTTGTTGCTGACTGCCCAAAACAAAGGAGGCCGAATGTTGTCCAGGTGAGATGACAACATTATTGATCGCTCCCGGTGCTGGACGATATTGCAGAACATTCGGCTTTTGCACCTGATACGACACATATTCACCGCTATAATTCTCTTGACTGCCCGATATCACCTTCTGATCACTGTTGCTACCCGATAGCGGTGTGGAGCCGTGTGTGGTAAATGTGGGATGGGTTGGGTATGTGGGATGTGTGGACTGTTGTGGTGGACGCTGTTGCTGTTGTATCTGATACTGCTGCTGTTGTTGCTGTGGCTGATATTGTTGTTGTTGCTGATATTGTTGCTGCTGCTGTTGTTGTTGCTGCTGATATTGAAGCTGTTGTTGCATAGCAAATGGTGCCGGTTTCGACAGCGAAATGGGCTGCATATAGTTGCCTTGTGCGTCGAAACCTTGACTACCTTGGTTTTGGGCAGCTACAGCTGATTCTTCATCGGCCAAACTATTGAATATATCCGCAAGTGACATGGATGGTTTCTGCTCGATCTTCTGCTCAATATTCTTTTGACCGAGAGTCTGATAAACGTCGGCGATATTGAGTTCCGGCACATTTGTAGCGACTGGTGTTGGTAACGCCGAAGTCAACTGCCCGTTTGGACCCTCAGTGAAGAGAATGGGTTGTTTAGTGCTTGGCACGTACTGGCTGGTGGACGAAGAGGAATCTGCGGCACCGGCGCCGATAGGTGGGCGCGTGGTATACGAAGTAGTGCTTGTTGTTGTTGGTTTCGGCGCAGTCTTTGTGGTATTCACGGGCGCTTGATCTGGGAACCGCATGGGTGTTGTGGCTGTGGCGCTGTCAGTTGTTGTTGTAGTTGGTGTATACTTCTTTGTCGGTATGAACTTCTTGCGTGTGCTGCTATCGAACGCTTGCGAAACGCTGGATGGTAATGTTGGCAGCGGTCGGCGCGTGGAGGTCGTATACTTGGGGGAGCTCGGTGCCAATGTGGTTGTTGTCGTGGATGACGTGCTTGTGGTGGCAGGCAAAGTAGAAGTGCTACTTGGTTTATTCGATGTCGTAACGCTGGTTGTGGGTTGCTGCGAAGTTGTTGTTGTGGTGGTTGTGGTAGCTTTACTTGTGCTAGTGGTAGTTGTGGTTGTTGCTGATGCAGTCGTTGTGGGCGCGCTGCTACTATGCAGACCCGGCGCTGTGGGTGGCACGGCCATTAACTTCGTAGTCGGTACGGTGTAATAGTTTTGGCTTGGCGCTGGTGTTACCGGTGTCGCCACCACCGATGTTGGTTTCTTATTTGTTATGTAATTCTTATTGCTACCCTGATACTTGAGGTTTGCATACGAGCTCGACACCAATGGGTAAACGAATTTCGACGACGAATACTTCACGGGCAAATTCAGATAGTCGTGTATGTTCGGTGCATTACTGCTTAGCACAATCTTCTCTTTCGGATCGATCACCTCATTCAGCGCGGTCTCAATACCGGCTGGCTTCTTGGCGCTAAAGTCCAACTGACCGGAAATGGGATCCTTACTTGCATAATATGGCTTGCCATCGTTGAAGATCTGATTGGGCAACACGTAGCTGGTGGAAATGAGCGCTTCGTCTTCAGCAGAGTCGCCGCCGTTGCGCGCCTCTAGCGGTAAATCCGCTGAGGGTATTTCCGGTGCGGCTGTGGTATAGCCAGCACTCGCGACCAACGCTATGACTAGCGCCAGCCATAAAGGGTAATTAGACATTTCGGAAAGAAAGCCGCAGTGATTGATGCTGAAAGAAAGAAAGAAAAGTGTAATCAACAACATGACGCTTGAATTGAATTAAAATTTATATAAAATTTACTTATATATATGTATAAATGAAAGACATACATATGTACGTGCTCAAGCTCATAGAAAAGCATTAAATAAAGAAAGCCAGCGTCTAAGTCAGCCTTTCAATTATGCAAATAAATATTTTCACCAACAATTAAATTGACGCGCCGCTGTTATTGCATAATATGATGTATTAGCGTTGGACAGCAACGACCCACTTGCGCAATTGGAAAAACACCGCCAATCTAAGCTTTGTGTAGTTATGTGCCTAACGGTTAGGCAGAGGCACGCTAAGGCCGGTGAATGAAGATAAAAGAAGCGCACGCGAACAGTGTTTAAATTTAATTGCCGGTTTGGTCTGAATGGCCGCAACGTGATCTCTTAATTTCTTCACGAACTATTATATTAGCGAATGCTGCAAGTTTTTCTAAATATAATGGGTTGTCAAAAAAGTCTTGCGGTATTTTCGCTAGTTGGCGCTGAAAGCGCGTAGTTCTAGTTTTATTTGTCGCATCGGGTCATGCTATACCTTTTTGGAAAGCTCATTTCACGCGCTAACACGTGTTTGATTGATTGTCGTTAATTTTAAGTCGTTCGTGAGTTATAGCGTCGCAAACATGGAGCAAAATAAAGAGAAAATACGGCATATTTTACAGTACTACGACGATAAAGGCAAAAATGCATCTCAAGCCGCCAATAAAATTTGTGCAGTTTATGGACCCGATATGAAGTTTCCATTTCCACCGCACAACGATGGTTTCAACGTTTTCGTTCTGGTGTAGAGGTGGTCGAAGATACGCCACGCCCGGAAGGCCTGTCGTCGAAAATTGCGATAAAATCGCTGAATTGGTCGAAAGAGACCGGCATAGTAGCAGCCGTAGCATCCGTCAAGAGCTGAGCATGAGTCATCAAAAATTCATTTCAATTTCAATAAAAAAAAAATCAATAAAAATATCGCAAGACTTGTTTGACAGTCCATTATGAAGGAAAGGTTAAGTAAATTTGTGAAAAATGTTTGAAAACAAATAAAACTATATATATTTTCATTAACTACGAAAACTTCTTTTTTGTTTTTGACTGGTGTAATAATTTTATAACCGATCTTGAGTCACATTCCAATAAACTGATTGGACCATATCAGTTTAGACCTAAAAATTGTACTATCGTGCAGATTTTCACCATGCGCCAAATTTTGGATAAGTGCGGTGAAAGGAAAATCGACACAGACCATATCTTTGTCCATTTTAAAGCCGCCTTCGACAGCGCCAAAAGGAACTGCCTCTAAACAGCTATGTCTGAACTTGGTATCCCCGTAAAGCTAATACGGATGTCTTACACATCTAACGTTGAGCAACACCAAAAGCTCCGTCAGTTGCGGGAAGTACCTCTCCGAGCCGTACGATACCAAACGAGGTTTCAGACAAAGCGACTCCCTTTCGTGTGACTTCTTCAATCTGCTCTCGGAGAAAATAATACGAGTTGCAGAAATAAATAGAGAAGGTACAATCTTCCATAAGAGTGTACAGCTGCTGGCGTACGACGATGATATTGATATCATTGGCCTCTACAACCGATCCGCTAGTTCTGCTTTCTCCAGACTGGTTAAAAAAGCGAAGCGTATGGGTCTAGTTGTGAACGAGGGCAAGACGAAATATCTCCTATCGTCAAATAAACAGTCGTCGCATTCTCGACTTGGCTCACACGACACTGTTGACAGTCATAACTTTGAAGTCGTAGATAATTTCGTTCTTCCGGCACTAGTATCGACACCCACAGAAATATCAGTCTAGAAATCCAAAGCTAAATCACTTTTTCCAACAGGTACTAATTTGGACTGAGTAGGTAATTGAAAAGTGAAGTACTCTCCGTTGAAGAGATCAGGTGGAGACGGACCTGGTTGCACTTGGTATCACGAATTGGCGCCAAATAAGGAAAAGAAGAAACGACTGGCACGCTGGTATTAACTCGGCAATAACTGCATAAGCGGTGTCTACTCCAGTAAAGAAGAAGAAGATCTTGTGTGAGTAACTATGTATGTGCCAGAAGTTTTAGTTCTGAAAGTCCATTATTATATGCTTCAATCATTTTAAAAACACCTAAGATTTGTCACAATATGTATTACTTTCGTCTCGATGCTGCGCTTGAATGAGAAAAAATGTTAGCTTCTGTCGCATCGAAGCTGTAATACCCTTAACTGATGCTTTTGCATCTAGCTTATAGCATATAAATTATCTTTATCTTGATCGGCTAGTTTGTATGGCAACTTTCAGCTTCAATGGTCCGACCTGAACAATTTATTTCGATATTGTACAGTTGCCTCAAATAAAAAAGTTTTCCTTACAAGAACTTGAGTTTGAATAATCAGTATGAATGTATGACAGTTATATGCTGGAGTACACTGATCTGACCAATTTCTTCGCAGATTATCTTAAGCAATAATCCATGCCAAATTTCGTGAAGATATCTCGTCAA
The DNA here is from genome assembly GCF_016617805.1 of Bactrocera tryoni. NCBI lineage: Eukaryota > Metazoa > Arthropoda > Insecta > Diptera > Tephritidae > Bactrocera > Bactrocera tryoni. The sequence continues at coordinate 48,290,492 of NC_052499.1, forward strand.
ATCTCGATAAATACTCAAAAAATGAGCGGCTAGTTCACGTATACAGAGGCAGACGGACATAGATAAATCGTCTAAGCTCCCGACGCTGATGTTATATATATAAGTATTTATATATACAAATATATATGTATATTATAAGGCTTCGAGCGTTTCCTTTTGCCAACTTTATGGCAAAGTAAATATGCACTATTCAGGCTATACAAATCAAACATCGGCTTAAAGTACTGAACATGCTTAAAGGGTCTAAACGTTTCTATGAAAGTGAGCCATCAGTGTTCAATCCATAAAAAAACTAATATTGTTTATTAACCCAAAGTAATGAACCACTATATTTGATAAAAATGCTGTTGATACCAAAAAGTTACTTGATTGATTTTGTCGGGCTCAGAGTCATGCGAAGTAACCATACAAGCAACGACGTTGCTTATGTGAAAACTTGGTGAAAAGTGTTTTTTACGAGAACTCAGAATCAAGACAATGAACCATGTCACAAGTCAGATCCCAAGAAAATGCTTCATAAAAGGAAATTAAGCAAAGATGGAACTATTTTATAGTTTCTTTCTGGACTATATGACCCTTGGAAGACAATTTTCCTTTAATGAGAATAATTTGATTTGGAAGACGAAAGGTTTTGCCAGCAGTTGCATTGTTGCGAAAGTCGATCGAAGTATTTCTCCGCTTCTACGCTTAGATATCGATGAGGGATATGTGAGCAGGGAAAAGTCGCTTGAGAAGAGGTGCAATGAGCTTTTTAATGGATGAGTCGAGGATAGGAGAGAAGTTTAGACGCAAACTCATGCCTGCTTTTAGTCTACTGGACTACTGTAGCGTCTTTCAGGCAGAAGCGGCTGCTTGGCGGTACTCTTACTCAGCTCACACCAGAATGGAAACAAGTTGGACCAACATTTTTGTCATTTTGCGTTAAAGCACTGGACTAAACGTGCGCTTAACAGGTAATGGTTGACAACCAGCCTTCGCGTTACTTCGTGATACTTCAGGCCTGGTATAGAAGGTACGAGATCTACAGAATTTCTTGCCAAGCTCATCTTGGCGTAATCGTAGGACTTCTTACACGACATTATATAATAAGCATTAATGAAGTAAGGCTAAATATACAGTCGGACTCATACGGACGAAGTTATATAAAGGAAGGTGGGATGGAAACATCCAGGTACTCTTTTCTCCATTATCCAACTTTTGTAGAACTGAAGTTGAAACATTTCGTCGGCCTTATCTTCGGCGGACGCGAAATCATAGCGTAAGCTGATATTAGTCGCCTAAAAAAAAATTCATCGGGTCAAAGCGCTTCGTCTATTTATTGGGGTTTTTAAGATAAATTTAGTAGGAGTTATAGTTAACACAAAGAACTGAGGCTATAAAGTGTTCAATCTATAATCTATATCTATATTATAATCTAACAAACCCTGCATTTCTGCGCATACTTTAATAATATAGTTTGTGCGATAAAATTGAAAACAAATTATGTGCTACCTTAATGCATGCCATCCAAAGAAAAGCATTTGATTCAAATAAAGTTTAAGCATCTCTGACTTATTTACGTCATATCGAGCCCAAATAGAATATTATCAGAATTTTTTTATTTACTTATTTTATTGTGGAAAAATATTTCAAATAACTAATTGGCTTCAAAAATTCATTTGTTAGATGATGAACCATAAGATGTACCAGAAATTGCGCTAAGTCAAATAGTTCTTAATCGCTTTAAATATATATGAAGACAATAAGCTTATGCTTAGCATAATGCTGCGCTACCGCATAAGCGAGCCATCCAGCTGACTTGGGTACACGGAGCTTTAAAAATATTCAGCAAGAAATTTTTTCAAAGCTCAGCTGTTGTAAACATAAAAAAAATTAAAAAAATTAAAAAAATAAAAAAAAAATAATATATATTCTAAGGTAATAAACCAACGAAACTTCTATAATTTTCAACATCTACATCGACACACCCTAATGTTCACATATAAATTTACACCACCATTATAAAGTGACAGCCAACAGCCAAGATCTCGCACCAACAGCTGGAAGTTGTTTGGAAATTTTCTTATGAAATTTTCACCATTAATATTATTTCCGATTGTTTTTGTTTTTTTTTTTGCTTTTCTACATTCACAGCTTCACCTGTGTGTCGGCAATAGATAGCTGTATGCAGCAAAAAAAACTCACAATACCTGACAGGCAAAGCGCGGAAAGGCGCATAAGGCAAATACGCGGCGGACAAGTTGGGCAACAACGTGTGGCTAAACAGAAAGGCGCTTCGAGATATCATTGCTGATTGCTACTTTTGTATTGATGATTTAATCAGTGCACACAGGTGACGAGTAGAAAATGAAATTGAAAGATTGTATCGCTTGCAGTTACAAATGAGCCATAATTTGTATGTGTGTGTGTGTGTGTGCGACTATATGAAAGTAGTTGGAAGTAATTATAAGTAATAGTACATAGTAATCCGTAAATGTATTATATCGAAGAAATAGTTGTAATTAAAATTTAATTACTGAGTAGTGAGGAAATAAGCAACGGTGAATTGTGGAGTAATAAAGAAAAATACACTGGGTAGTCGAAAAAGTATTTTCGTATTTTGTCAATAGATAGATAGAGTAGTCGTATATATATCTGCAGTGCCAATCATATTTTGTTATATTGTGTTGGAAAGGTGAGATTTTAAGCTTCATTTAACCAAAAAAAATATTTAATTCGGGAAAGTTGAAAAAAAGTTACAGCTGTTCAAAAATGTGTGAAAATAATGAAGAAATTTGCCATATTTGGAAATTTTTGTATAAAAAACGCAAGCCACCAATGAAATTTGTGAAGTTTACGAAGTCGATGGTGTAACAGTTCGTGAAATTTCGATTTACACTGATGAAAGTTTTACACCAATGGAATAATTTCTCTAGAGGAAAAATGACAAAAAGTGGTCGACCAAATAGGTACATATTTGTTTATTTATTTATTCTTCTTCTTTATTGGCGTAGACACCGCTTACGCGATTATAGCCAAGTTAACAACACCGCCAGTCATTTCTTCTTTGCGCTACGTGGCGCCAATTGCATATTCCAAGCGAAGCCAGGTCTTTCTCCACCTGGTTCTACCAACGGAGTGAAGGTCTTCCTCTTCCTCTGCTTCCCCCGGACGGTACTGCGTCGAATACTTTCAGAGCTGGAGTGTTTTCGTCCATTCGGACAACATGACCTGGCCAGCGTAGCCGCTGTCTTTTAATTTGCTGATCTATGCCAATGTCGTCATATATCTCATACAGCTCATCGTTCCATCGAATGCTATTCGCCGTGGCCGTGGCCAACGCGCAGAGGACCATAAATCTTTCGCAGAATTTTTCTCTCGAAAACTAGCAACGTCGACTCAGTTGTTGTCATCGTCCAAGCCTCTGCACCATATAGCAGGACGGGATTTTTGAGTGACTTATAAAGTTTGGTTTTTGTTCGTCGTGAGAGCACTTCACTTCTCAAATGCCTACTCAGTCCAAAGTAGCAAGAGTTATCCTGCGTTAAATTTCCAGTATAAATAAAAAAAAAATATGTTGAAGTTTGATTAGAAATACGAAAATACTTTTTCGACTACCCAATATTTCTATTCACGAACTACATTCATAAGTCGAAACGCCTTAGCGTTCGATTTTCACCAGCCGAGTTTGTTGCTTAAGTCTTTTGAATTTATTTTCGTAATTTTGTTATTTCGTTTATGGTGCTAACAGCAATTGCAGTCGTGTCACTTTCAATTAATGCACCGAACGATTAAACAGTTTTATTACTTTGTCGCGGAGACACGCCCCCCCTTTACACAAACACGCACACATACACTAACAGGCATACTCACTCACTCACCAATACATATTGTCCGCTTTATTTAGCGCTCTGCAAGTAGACTACATTAGACTACATTACAGCGTAATTTTTCTGCTCTAAATTTGGTAGTCTGTGCAAATAGTCGCCATCCCAGTCACAGTAGCAGCGTTAAATAGTCAGTTAGTATGCCAACGCAACTGGTTGTTACGATTTTCTCGGCAAAACATGTGCAGCGAGTTGATCTGGCCTTAAGCGGCATAATTGCCGGTTTGGAGTTGTTTCTTGATGCTGTTGTTAGAAGTATGCATTGGTATGTATGCATGTATTGGCGTTGCTTTGATAAATGAGAATTGTTGATGTAGCCAGAAAAAAAATGTTACGGAGCGCAAAATTGTGCATGACTGTTAATCTACTTAAATTTTTTGGCAGATATTTGCTGGGAAGTTGATAGAATTTATTCCTTATTAATAATTGTTCTACTCGATTTTGTCAATAACAATGAACTGTATGCAGTTCGCTCGGAAATAAAATCCAAAAAAAAATAATAAAAATAAGTACAGACTGAAATTGTGACGCGTATAACTGTTACTTTACATTAATAGTTTTTGTTTTTGCCAAAGCCAGCGTATACAAGGTCTGTCGCAAAAGAAACAGGACTGTTAAAAAAACAACAAAAAATCAATATTTTTCTAAAGTTATATTTTTTTATTCAAAGTAGTTTCCTTGTGCTTCGATACAGCGTTTAGCCCGGTCAATTAGCATTTCAAATGAGTGTTTAAGGTCATTTTTTCGGAATGCTCTTGAGAAAATCGGTCGTCGCCTTTTGGATAGCTGAAATGTCCTGAAACCAGTGTCCTTTCTTGCCAGATCAAGTGAGTAGGTTGAGTGTTTAATGGTTAATATGGAGTTTTTTGTCAAAATATCAGTGACAAACGTCAACCGATGACACGGCGCATTATCGTGCAACAGGCGCCAGGACCCTGCCTCAGGGTATTTCGGTCGAGCACGCCAAAAGCGTGACAAAAGTCGCTTCATAACACCAAGGTAAAACGCAGCATTAATCGTTTGGCCAGGTGGGACGAACTATCGGTGTACAACACCCTCGGAATCGTAAAAAGAAATCAGCATTGTCTTTATTTTTGACTTCTGAAGACGACCGACTTCTGATCGTCACAGAGGTCCTCACGACCTTCTTGGAATCGCTTAAACCACTAATGCACATTACTACGGGATAGGCACTGATCACCATAAACTTTTTTCATCATTTGAAATGTTTCAATAAACGTTTTCCCAAGTTTAAAACAAAATTGAATATTTGCTCTTTGTTCAAAATGCATTTTACGACCGATGACCAAAAGCTGCTGTCACTTTTTGATAGAGAACATCGATTGTAGTTATCCAATTGTCTTAAAATTTTTACGAAATGTCAACAAGAGATCAAACTTTTTATTTCATATACCCACCAATAGGTGGCGTCACCAAAAACAGTTATATTTCAAAAGTTCTGTTTCTTTTGCGACAGACCTTGTATACCAGACTTAATTCAATAAATTTGTAGTTTCATTTTGTTACCCTCGGAAGCAGTAGGGGCACAGATCTTTGGGTGTTAGGACTTTAAATGTTTGTGTCTACAAACAAGATCATGCAAAGAAGAATTCTAAACGAACAACAGCCCAAAATATTTTACAAAGTTGCAGCAAAGTGGCAAGTGGAACTAGTATATCCTTAAGTATAAAAATATGATTATGAAATATTTGTGTTTGCACATTTCAAATGCTTTCTCCAAGTTCGAGCTGGGAATGTGCTAAGCTTAACAAAGCAAATTAATTTCAGTTTTACTACAAAAATACAACACAGCTGGGATTAGATTATATGCACACAACATTCGAAAGCATGTGCAATTTTGTAAAATATTATCTTTTACTTCAACACCTGACAGCTGCTTATTTATTATAGACGTCTGGCAATACATGCACTCACACATATGTATGAAAAAGTGAAGCATACGGCGCTTGAAAATCGTCAGGAAACAAAATTCGCCGGATGCACTGGCAGTTTAGTTGGGAGTTTCTTATGTCACCACCTTATAGTTCGAACAGGACCTTTGCCAAGTGACTAGTACCTGTTACTTTCTATTGTGAATAATTTTGCTGGTGGAAAGTTCGTCTCTAGTGAAGCTTGAGAAAATCGACAATTCTAGTTTTATTGCCAGTAGCAATAAGGACTTTTGTGAGCGTGCCGTTATAAAATTTCCTTTCAATCGGCAATAAAAGATCGAAATATATCTCATGAGTGCCTCGAAAAGGGAAAGTTTGAATATTGAATAAAAATATTCGATCAAATTGGCGTCTGGCAGACACTATGTAGATCAACAGCGTACTTCGGGATAGTTCTTCTTATAATTTTATTTGCTTTTAAATCGATATTCGTTAATAAATAACATAATAATTCGAAAGTAGTTGAAAGCGAGAAATAAATCTTTCAACCCGATAATATAAAAGAGTTGATAACTGTAAAGCGTAGGACCTTCCAGTTACAATCAAGAACTCATGCTTGGAGAGGCACAGCTGATACTCAAAAAAGAAAAAAACAAAAAACGCGGTTTTGACCCTCCCTAATGTCTATATATATTTTATGTAAGCGCATATACATCAATATGTCAAAGTGGCGCCAATTCAAATCTCATGAGCTTAAGATTAATTGAAAATAATTAGCTTTTAAATAATTTGAGGCCGATCATGCGCTGATAATGCCGAATAGAAGCGAATAATGCCGATGAGCACGAACAGAAGAGCCATTAGACAACTTAATACCTGACGACGATATGTTTGGCTTGTTTATTAAACATGTCGCCTCGAAATGCAATTTATTTAATGATTTTAGATACTTGTTATAAATATGTATATATGTATGTATGTATGTATGTGTGTAAGTAGCATGTTAGCAGCTGTACATTTGTTTATGCTGTTTAGTTGTCGCAAAGCTGGACGCAAAATAAATGAAAGTTCCAGCATTCCAACTTGAAAACGAAATAAAATGATGATGAAATGTGACAAGATACGACGGTGAGCAGCGGCCGAAGTGCGGCCAAAGAGCCGAGGCAAAAATGTGGAAAAACATTTAAATTGAAATCGAAATGAAAGAAAATGAAATGAGGCGCAACGTTGCGACAAGTCGTATTGTTGATTGTTGTTGTTATTATTATCATTCATTGCTGTTGTTGTTGTTGTTTTTGTTGTTGGTATTGTTATTAACACCAAGCAACATTTCTATTTTTAAGCTTTTTTCCAAGCGATTTTTTTCACATCAATCAACAAACGCGCTGTGTGTTGATGGTCAGCAGCAACAACAACAAAAATAACAGAAACAAAATTAATAACAGCAGCAAGTGCAGACAGCAAATAGCAAACAAGAAACAGCATTAAAAGTGACAATTGCTATTTGCAGCAAAGTTGCTTTCATGTGCACGCATATAATATACATACATACATATAAACATACACATACAAACACATATACATATGTATGTGTATGAGATCGCACGAATGCAGAAAAAATGTAGCAATGCTTTGGTTATGCGACATCTGTGACAATCATGGCAAATGTCTCAATGAAAAAACAAGCACAAAATGTTTACAAAACAATAACAAAAACAACAACGGTTGCAACAGCAACGGCAACAGCCACCGTTATTACAAATAAAGGCTGCAACAATGTGGCCGCTTGTTGATGACTACAAAACGCACTTTCGTTTGAAATTCTTTTTCACGCACTCGACGCATGCGGTCGGTCCGCTTCGTCTTTGGACAAACAACAACAGCAGCAACAACAAAGCGAGCAAACATTTTACGCAGCGCTCCAACACGCAGAGTTGCTTTGAAGTTGCCGTAGTATGATGTGTGACGATCACAACGTATGTAGTTGAGCGCAGCTACAAGAACAACAACAATCGCCGCTTACAGGTGGCCGTTCGTGGCCAAACAACCAGCTTGCTGGCTGGCAATAAAAATCAATCAATCGGCAATTGAGCACACAATTATTTATTTCTCCGGCGAATGTAAGCAACAATGTGGCGTAGAGGTGTCCATGCACGAGTATCTTGGAAGAAATTAATTCTTGTTGAAAGATTGCCGGCACGCTTTGTTCGTAGCAGCCCATGTGGCGCCACAAATGTGCGCATAGGAAATGCTTTTCCTACAAATGTGCGTGCAGATAATCAAATTTTGCATGCGTGAGCACGATAAATTGGCTCTCAAGAGCTTTTTAATCTAGTGGCGTTGACAGTAAAGGATCTACATGCGACATGAATTATTATAGAGGTGCTGATAGGTACAGCGCTGATAATATGTTCTCTTAGAGGAATTTATTTGTTGTAGACAGTCCACTGCGGATTTGGAGTTCATAGTTCACGTGCTACAAACTCGAGATTAAGTGCATTGTGACAAAAAACACTCGAAAATTGTTGGCTTAAGTGTATTAAATCTGATGGGGATTACTTTTCTGGCGAAAAAATAAATATTGAAGAATTATTAAAAATTTTGCGTTTGATTTACAACTACGTTTTTTATCAAAATATGTATATATGTTTGAGTTTATGTATAAATATCAAGTATGTATTCTTTGAGTTTAAATTTTTTCAGTTATGTATATACATATGTATATAATGAGTTCTCGAAGTATCTTACGAAGAGTCCAGAGTCAACAAAAATTCCCAAAAATTACAAGAAAAATCACAGAATTTACCAATGCACTCGACTTTATAAAGATTATATGTGTATTTAGCCACTTTCGAATTAAAAATGGGCATCTTCGAAAATTGAACAAAATTGCCAATATACTCTCTGACACAAAAACTTATCAATAAACACTGTATTTTTTTTAATTTTGTTGCTTTATAAAAACAAATCGTTATTTTCGAAAACTCAATGAAATATATATATGTATGTACATACATACATATGTATAATCTTATTTAGTCACTTTCGATTAAAAAAAAAACGACATTTTCGAACACTGAAATTTTTAGCTCTAAGCCCTATTTTATGGCGAAAAATATTTATAATTAATTTGGACACTTTCGAGTAAAAACAACATCTTCGAAAACTAAAAAAAATTTCGAATATGAAAATGGCATTTTCGAAGACTGAAAATTTTACCTCTAAACTCTATTTTATGGCGAAAAATATTTAATTTAGACACTTTCGAGTAAAAAAACAGTATCTTCGAAAACTAAAAAAATTTCGATTAACGAAACGGCATTTTCGAAGACTGGAAAATGTTACCAATAAACACTAGTTTATGGTAATAATATATATAAAATAATTATATTTTGCAACTTTCGAATAACAAAACGGCATCTTCGAAGACTGGAAAGAATAAAAAACTCTAATGTACATATGTTGAAAAAATATATAAAATTTAATACAGCCACTTGCAAACAATAAATCACTATTCGAAGAGGAAAATAAGTCATAACTTGTGTAGATTTCAGTCTTTTTTCCATAAGCAGCCCTCAGCAACAAAAGATAATCAAACGATTGTTAATGACAGCCGCGTCTAAGTGACTGGAAGAGGCTCAGCTTAATATCCGGCCATGAGATATCAGTCAAGCAATATTCTCTAAATCCACCATGTGCAATGCAGCTAATTAATTGAAAATTTTATTTTATATGTATCCACTTATTAATTTAAAAAAAGTCGACATTTTTTTTGGCATATAGAGCGATGTACATACATATATTTAAGAATATTTTCTGAAGGTTTGGAGTTGATCGAGCAATTAGTTTCGGAGACACCAGCGTATTTGTAACAATTTTTTAACTTAGTGTAATCGGCTGCGAAAATTTTCAAAACATTTTTCTCGAAACATTGTTCTCAAAGTCACCTGACCCGATCAACTTGAAATTTTCAAATGACTTTCTATAGTTTTTTGGTAATGGTCGAAGTAATAAATAAAATAATAATTAATAATAAAATAATTTCGATTCGATTTTTTAAAGCTACACTGATGTGTAAATTTTTTCACGAAAAATGACTTTGTTTCGAAAAAATCGCAAAAATCAAAGTTTTAATTTTTTTTCACAAAAAACGACTTTTTCTTTTTTGTTTTGAAAAAAGTTCAAAAATTAAAGTTTAAATTTTTTTCACAAAAAACGACTGTTTTCGAAAAAGCTTCAAAAATCAAAATTTTCGCTAGTCCTCCGATCACTACCTACATATATCCAGTTATCTTTATAACAATTTTTTTTAGATAATTTTAATTTTTCTTCCCCGCTAGACACCTTTTTCGAAAGTTCTCTTGGAGATGACCACGAGAGCAAAGGAATACATTATTTAAAAAAAAAGAATCGCTGATGTTTAAAGTACTTTACTTTCTGTAAAAGCCATTTTTTATTAATTTATAAAATAAAATTCTATTTCGAAAAAAAATCGCAAAAAATACGCAATTCTTTCTGACTTTCAACTAGATATAATACTTCAACTAATTTTTCGCTACTTTTCAGCAAATAAATTTATTTCTAGTGTAGTGAAAAAAACTAAAAGAAACACATATTTTGCCCATAAATTTCAATTTTCTTCTCTCCGTCTTATTTTCCTTCTTTATATTTTAAGACCAACTGCCACATTTACAATAATAAGTTGAGTCAACGTAGAAATAACAAATAATAAACAATAAACAATAAAACTAACGTCACCAACTCATTCACTTTCTCCAAAACACGAGCACATACAAAAAAACAAAAAACAAAAAAAAAAACACGAAAAGCAAAAAACACAAACAAGCACACCCTACAGATGAAATGCAGATGAAAGAGTGAAAAGCCAGAAGTGAGCATGAACAAATTATGAGTAACAGAAGCACGAACAAATGGTTTGTACTACAACAACAATACACTAACTTGTTTGCTTATCAAATCAAAAATCATATGGTAAGTTGCAGAAGAGAAGCTACAATGTCTCTAATTAATTTACATATAAATTACAAAACTTCAATTTACTCTCATTAATGAATGGAGTGCGATTTATTGACATGTGAATAGCACTTTAATGCTCAATTGAATGAGTTATATTGCTCACAGCACTGATTCCGTTACTGAATGGGGCAGTAATGACATAAAAAAGTACCTATAAAGTTACCCGAATTGTACCCAAAATGTACCGTATAGTGTTCACATGCATGTATAGTATGTAGGTGTGCTAACTCAACAGTGGCAGTCAGCTGTGTAAGCGTGTGTGGGTGAATCTTTTATTTGCGCTTTGACTGCGAATTCATTCACTCGATGCGTCAACGCTGCTTGCTTTTAACTAGCTAAGGGAAATACTTTCACTCTCGAAGTAATTCTGACACGCGTGTTTTGTATTCAACTCATAGAAATACAAATTTATCTGTGTAGGTTTCATGTAGTGTAATGCAAACCAGCAAAGCCTTTTTATGTTTTTCTGTTATAAAATGCTACCTTTTTGTTGTTAGCAACTTATTCAATGGTAATTTGTATGTGAGTTTGCTACAAGATTTCTTCTCGCATCTATATAAGTTTTATTGTAATTATAGATAGATAGTGTGTATTCGATTTGTGTGGAATATTGTGTGCACACATGTACAAGTGTATGTGTCATTATATCTGTGAGTTGATTTGTTTGCTTACACTTTCTCGTATTCTCACATTAACTCGAGCAAGAAAGTTACAAGCAAAGCAATCAAATTATTTATTACCACACCGCTGTTGTTTTTGTAATAAGAAAGCATGAAAAGAAGTTGTGATTTCATTTTAGTTATTTTTCTTATGCTCTCGAGAATTCGGAATTTTAAAATTAATTTCGGTATTAATATTACTCATTTATGTAATAGATAAACATCAACATATAAATATAACATTAAATAAATATATGATTGTAAATGGCGGAAATATCTGAGGTTTTGTATCATTTGCAACAAATATTAAATTTCAATACTTCTATAACCTTTTACTAAATGTTATGTTCTACAAGGTGGATTCCAAAGTGAACAGAACTTAAAAAAAAACTGATCAAATGGTTTTTTCGACAAAATCAATTTGTTTTATTCAAAATAGTCTCTTTCTGCTTCAATACAGCTTTTTGCACGTTCCAAAAGCATGTCGAACTAGTGTTTTAGCTCGTTGGCCGGTATGGCCGCCAGTATGCCGGTGCAAGCCTTTTGAATGGCCTCTACGTCTGCATAACGCTTTCCTTTTATGGGCAAATGCATTTGCCCCAAAAACAAAAAAGTCGCAAGGTACCATATCAGCTGATTACGGGGAGTGGTTAATGGTTAAAAGATGATTTTTGGTCAAATAATCGGTCACAATGATGTCCTTTGAATGTTGGATTCTGAGCAATTTTTGGTCGTCAGTAAGTTTGTGCGGAACAAACCGTGCACACACCTTTCGTAAGCCCAAATGTTCGGTCAAAATGCAATATATCGATATTATTGAGATGTTGGATTCCATTTCCATGAACTTCAATGGTGATTTCGGCTGATTTTTGATGAATTCACGCACAGTTTCGATGGAATTTCCGGTGATCACGGATTTTGATTGCCCCACATGTTGATCGTCATTTATGTCCTCACGACCACTTTGAAAACGTTGAAACCACTCATGCACTCTGCTACGGAATAGGCAACCATCGCCATAAACTTGTTTCATCAATTGAAATGTTTCGGTAAAAGTTTTACCAATTTTAAAACATTATTTAATGTTGGCTCTTTGTTCGAAGCTCAATTTCGCACCAATAACACAAACATACTAACACTTAAAACGCAATAACTTCACTTACAATCATTGAAATGTGATGAAATTCTCACTGGATAAAGATGGCAGATTCTAACGCACCAGTCGATATATAGATGGTGCCACCAGGGAGCGCTAATTTCAAAAGTTCTGTTTACTTTGTAACGCAGCTTGCATAAGGAATGCCCGACCGATTTCGACCAAACTCCACTGACATTTTTATGTTACACAATTCATATAACCCAATCCCCATATAACTAATATCAAGAATTTCGAACATACGGCTGGAGACATCAGTCGATGCCAATTTTCAAAATTTTTTTTTTCGAATGAGTAAATGAAATAATTTATAACAACTTTTGAGCATATCAAAGAACATTTGAATATCCGTAATTAGGGTTTTCATATAGTCTCATAAAGCTATAAGTTATAACGAAGCGAAAACATAGCATTGAGAATTGAAATTGCGTAAGCTCCTTTTTGTATGTAATTCAACAACAGTTTTTATATTAAAAATTTTTGGAAATTCAGCCATTGGCAGCTGGTTTCCGGAGGCACCGCCCAAAAACGTCTCCTCCCTGGTCAGCATAACAGAAGAAGGATGCATTTAAAATCAAAAAATCAAATTTCATCGGCTAGTAGAGGAGTATAGCCTGTCATTAATTGAAGAATTTGGAAAAAATTGAATTTTTTGGCAAAATTTAAAAGCAAACCGGTATGATTTTAGCTATAATTATACCCTGAACAGGGTATATTAAGTTTGTCACGAAGTTTGTAACACCTAGAAGGAATCGTCGGAGACCCTATAAAGTATATATATAAATGATCAGTATGTCAAGCAGAGTCTATTTAGCCATGTCCGTCTGTCTGTCCGTCTGTCCGTCTGTCTGTCTGTATATATACGAACTAGTCCCTCAGTTTTTAAGATATCATTTTGAAATTTTGCAAACGTCATTTTCTCTTCATGAACCTGCTCATTTGTCGGAACAGCCGATATCGGACTACTATAACATACCAATAACTGCCATACAAACTGAACGATCGGAATCAAATGCTTGTATGGAAAACTTTCACATTTGACAAGATATATTCACGAAATTTGGTATAGATTATTTTCTAAGGCAACAATGTAATCTTCGAAGAAATTGATCAAATCGGTTAACTCTGGCATATAGCTTCCATACAAACTGAACACATAGTTACGAACAGAAATGCACCTGTGAAGGGTATTTAGAATAACTGTAAAAGTTGGCTTCACTAGTTTCTAGAAATCGTTACCACCGACTTTGACAATATTTCAAGAAAAGCTCGCTCAAACATTGAAGTAGCCGACCTTTCTAGCCTGTCGGACCGCTCTCCCAAAGATTCAAGCTACCATACTTTTATTGCAATTGCCCTGAAACTTTGGAAAAACATGTTTGAAAAACAAATCAGAAAAAATATTTTTTGAAATTTCAAAACCCATGTAACCGCATAACGAGTTATATACAGTTCAATTTTCGAAAAATTAAGTATTTGACTTGAATACACATAGAAATTATTATTTGAAATTATCGTTCCAGTGAATATTTTCGAAGTTACACGCAAAGTTGAGAAGGCGTTTCAGAGTGCTTGGAAGTACAAGGCCAAACTTTAAATGCGTTTTTCTCAAAATGGTGTTCTCAAAGTCGGTGTATTACTCGAAAACGGCTAAAACGATTAGTCTCAAACTTTAACACGAGCTTCTTAAATACATTTTTTAGTAATTATTTGAAGTTTTTTTCGCACCCATAAATATCTTTTCTATAAACAATTTAAAGCCGAAATTCGGGTCAAAAATCGATTTGTTTTTACCGCCATTTTGTCAAAAAGTTTTATTTTCTTCTTCCTACGATTAATTACTAGATTTAACTATATTTTAGCGAAATCTGTTTGGTTTTTTTAATTTCAAAGGATCCAGTGCAGAGATACAGTGGTAACCGCAAAACGTTTATTTTGAGAGGAGCTCCCGTCATTCTATCAAAATAAATATCTTTAATAATGCTAAGTTTTAAAATACAGTTAAAAATGCCATAATGTGTGTACAAATTTTTGGATCAATTAATTTAAAATTTTTTTCGGAAGAAAAATCTGGAAAATTCGCTTTTTCGGCCTTCTAACTGAATATAACAACTTAATGGGTTAGGGGTAGTCAGAATTTTCTAATATATATAACAACTTAAGGGGTTAGTGGTAGTCAGAATTTTCAAAAAATTATTCTTTTTTTGCATTTTCGTTAATTGTAATATCTTAAAAATATTTTCTGAAAATTTCACGTTGATCCGATAATTAGTTTTTGAGTTATTCGACAAATAACAAAGAGAGCTCGGGCACTTCAAAGCGCTAGTGTGAAACTTTAAACGCGTTTTTCTCAAACTATGTTTTTTGAACTGCTGCCAACTGTAATTCGAAAACCGCTCAGTAGATTTTAATGAAATTTTTACAGCTTTTAGAATACATAATAAACTCGGGCCTGATCGAAGGATTTTTTTTCAAAAATTTCGATTTCAACAGTTGATTTTTTCCCAAAAATTTAGAAAAAATTTCCTGAGGCCGCCATTTTGTTAATTTTTGAAAAAAAAAATTCTTCGATCAGGCCCGAGTTTATCTATTTGTAAAACTAATTTTTTTTGTCCGATTGATTTTAGATGAATCTCCAAGGACTTATGGTCGCAAGTACCTCTTTTTGAAACTGGGTCAACACAAAGAACTATAATTTGGAAAATTAAATTTTTTTTTTGAAATTTTCGGGACTTCAAGTCAACACATTCTAAAATAATGCCATATTACTACTTTTGTAAAATAACACGATTTAATAGCAAAAAAAAAATACTGAAAATTCTTATTTTTTCGTGCCTCTGACTACTTAAGCTTAACGAAGGTTGACAAATCGCTACTCGGTCTGCTTGAATATGTCCAAATATTTTTTAAATACAAAAAAAAAATTTTGACTGCTTAAAAATCTAGCTTTAATTATAAATAAAATAAAATTAAATTAAACAAGCCAGTGAAATGCCAAAAAATAATTACTAGATGTAATTCAGCGTTTTTGGCTGGCCAGCATGATTCAAATATCCAAAAATCATTAAAAAAGTAACAAAACTGAAAACTGAAAGTATTGCCCGTTAATCAAATTTATCGCAAATAAAACGAGCGAGTGACGACAGTTGTACTTGCAGTTACATGTGTTCGCCTGTCGGCAACAAATTGAAATCAGAAATGTTTTGCATTGTAGCCAACAATCTAAAAGCGAACATCTGTCTACAAATGCTTACACAACAACAACCAAGCGCAATAACTCACTTTGACGGCGTGTTACAAATACCAAGCAGTAAAAGCCAGCGCGCATACACACATACACACATACATATATAGATGTACATAAATATATATACTTGTACATTAGGGTGGATCAAAAAAAAAGGTTTTTGGAGAGGCTTTCTCAGAGGTTTCTAGGAACCTTTTCAGAGTACTAAACGAAAAAAAAATCTGTTTTTGATCCACCCTAATATGCATTGATGTTTGACGATGAATATCTCGTAAACGCTTAACTTAATCGAAAAATCATATGAGACCATTTTTATAGAGCAGTAAATTTCCTACAAAGCTAAGAGTTTCATCATTCATAATGATTTTTTTTCATTGAGTTATAAAATTCATAAGAAATAAAAAATTTTTCCAAAAATAATCAAACTTCAACCGTTAATATCTTTTAAACGGTTGGGTTTATGAAAAAATCGTAGGAGACTTTTTTTGTAGAGCATTCAATTTCCTACAAAATTCAAGGAACAAGATATTTTTTCAAGTAGTTGAAAGCGAGATATGAATTTTTCTTTCTGATAATAAGAAAAAATAGAAAACTGTAAGAAGGAGGACCTTCCCGTTACAATTAAGAACTCATGCTTGGAGAGGCTTTCTTAGAGGTGTCTAGGAACCTATTTTTCAGAGTACCAAACGAAAAAAAAGTTTTTTTTTGATCCACCCTAATATACATATATATTTATATAGAAACTTTGAGCGTCATGAAAATTTCATTACCAACTTACTAACGGCACTTGAGGTGAAGTTCAGTACAAACGTGCATGTGTGTGTGTGTGACATGTTGAATGACTGTCAACACGTTCTACGGAGACATGTACAAGACGAAACAACAATAAAAAAGCAACAAAGTGCTTTGCATGCATGCACGTTTGTGTGTTAGTACGTTGTGCAGTTGTCGTCTTGTTTGCATTACTTGTTACTGTCGAAACGCTAACGTTGTTGCTATTGTTGTTGCTGTTGTTGTTGTTATGATTAGTACCATTAGTCGCGTTATTTTCGTTTGTTAACATGTGCTTCCAGCCGCACTTGTTCCCGGTTTCGTTGTCAACCTTACGAACGCACAAAACTTATCGTCTGTGCATAAGTAAACGAACAACACCAACAACAACAACGAAAGACTTAAACCACAAACTGAGTTGATGAGCACGGGTATGTAGGTAATTGGGTCACAATTTAATAAAACTTGTTTGAATGCCAACGCCACAGTTATAATTCGACAATTGCTGTTATCGTTTATATTGTTGTTGTTGTCCTATTGGCATACGCTGCTCACTGTTATGGTTGTTACTGCACATTTTCGCCGTTGCATGCTTAGCAGCCATTTCTTCGGCATGCACTTTTATTTATGCCCATAAGCACAGACACACACACACACTCACAAATGGCAGAATGCCAATGGCAGCTCAACCATTTGTTCTATGCCAGTTTGGCGAAATGCAAGTGGTTATTTGAGAAGGCGAGGCAGTGATGCATAACATATCGACAGCGGCAAATGGCAGTGGCAAAGTGGAAGAGTCGCCTGAAATTGCCCAATTTGTAAGCCTACTGGATGACAGTCAGTTTACTCTGAATTGTGTGCTTGATTTTGAATTGTAATGTTGTTTTTGTAGTTTATATTTACTCACTAAGTTTTTGAGCGGAGTTCGTTAAATTTTCTTCTTCGTTGCAAATCATGCATAAATAAATGGTGGAATTAACATTTAAATCCGCCTGCAATCGGCGGACACAGTGAAGTATCTGGGGCTCACCTTGAATAGGAAGATCTCTTGGAAGCCGAATATCGTAGAGAGGGCAAAAAAAGCAACGATTGTCATATACAGCTGTAGACAAGCCAATGACAAAAGGTGGGGTCTTTCAACGAAAGTGGCCCTCTGTCTCTAAGTCACCATATTCAAGCTTATTATTTTCTATGGGGTTTGTATGTGGTGGAGGGCTCTAGAAAAAACGACACTTGCAAAGAAACTTGAGAGCGTTCGACAGGTGACGCTCATCAGCATGTGTGGGGCACCAATACCCACTACAACTATGGCACTTAGACATCGGAAGGTGTATATCAGCGAAAGTCGCTATCAGACTCAGAGAATCTAGGTTCCTAAATGTACACGTGTCTGAACACTCGGAAATGCTCACAAACTTTGACTACATACCGGATCACTTGGATCATGGAGTCGTCAAAGCAAACTCTGGTGGCTCCTTTTCAGCTTATATACCGGCAAGGAAGTTGTGGGTGAGAAGAAGCCGTTAGAGGAGAGAGACAGTGAGCTTCTTTACGGATGCATCAAAGTTTAAGGGAGAAGGTTGATGGAGGAATCTACTATTCTATTATCAGGAGCTCTCTATCAACTCCAGCTTCAGACTTCCTGACAATTGCAGTGTTTTTCATCCGAGCTTTTAGCCATTAAGGTAGCAGTAGATATACTGCTCCGGAGTGCAGTCTCCTTCAGAGAAGTGACCATTCACTCAGATAGCAGAGCGCCAATACTAGAGTTAAACTCATTTACAGTGCACTTAGGGTTGGTGAAGAAGTGCCTAACCTCGTTATCAATAGCATCGAGTGCCTTTGTGATAATACTGGTGGGGGTGTCAGGCCACAGCGGAATCGCTAGCAATTGTAAAGCTGATGAGCTGGCAAGGAAAGGCACTCTAGAACCGCTATTGGTAGAATGGGTGCGAATCGGTGCTCCCGTATCATATTGTGTTCTACTATTAGATAGCTGGGTTTTGCAGGAGCTTGGTCAGCGCTGAGCCACCATCATCATTTTATCCCAAGATCGATCGCAAGAGGTTTAGTGATCTCTTTGCCCTCAGTAAGGCTAGCCTCGCTCTAGTTGTGGGGGTTTTAACAGGCCATTACGCTATTGGCGTCCATGCTGTAAGGATGGGAATCTTACCAGATGTCATCAGCAAAAGCCAGATTTGGAAATAACTCAATACTTCCTTTCTGACTGTACACCATGTTTGAGAGGTCAAGACTTAAACAATTGGGCTGCTAAGCGTTTTGCTAGTTTATAAGTTCAAACACAGGAGTTCTTTTTTCAATGGCAGGCCTCGTGAAATCTCTCTAGTTCAGTCATCTAACCTAACCTAACAATTGAATTAAAATTTTCTTATTTTGTGATACCCTTAATTGAAAATAAAAATTATTTTTTAATAAATGAAAAATGGTTTATAATCCTAAATGCCTGAAAAATTAAAAAATAATTAATCTCAAATACCCATACGGTTTTCGAATGTTACAAAATTTTCATCTTGAGAAAAATTTTGAACTTTTACGTCAGACAATGAGAAAATCTTTAAGAAGCCTTAGCCAAAACTGTAAACAAATTGGTTCAGCATTTTTCAAGCTTTGTGAAAATGTGACTTCAAAAGTACTCAAAATATATTTTAGCATTGTATATATATTTAGAGATTATAACCTTAAAAATTTCCTTCAACTTATACATTTTTTCTATTTTCAACTCAAATTGAAAATTTAAAAATTTTCTTCCATATTTATTGCCTAGGCATCCAAGGGGTGCTAATTGATATTTTTTGACTGTATAACGTGAAAAAGGCGTTGACGCCACAACAATTTCTACAAAAAATTCGTTTGACCCAAATATTTTTTGAGAATACAAACAACAAAAGTAAAAGCAGATTAAGCAAATATGGGTGCTGCCAAAGCCGCAAGAATGTATGTGAGTGAAAAGAACTTTCAAATTGAACTATTAATAAATATGAGCACGTACGTACACGTAAACATACACACTTACATACAGAGGAATGTGTGAAGAAATTTGTAGTAGAATTTACATTGTGTGCATAAACAATATTAATAGTTTAGTATTTATTTATAAAATTGTAACACATGATTTCTATAGGCAAATAAACGTTTTATTAAAATGTATGATGAATGTTACTCATGCGCCCTGACGTCCCATATACACATGAATGCGTCAAAATTCGATTCGATTTCATAGGAAGCTAGAAACACATGTTTTACCTTTTGTTTTTGCAAGCATGTGTCATGCTCAAAGTGAAAGGAAATTTGAAGTTATGTCGCCATTGTCACAAGAAAAAATGTAAACTGAGGGATGAGTCGTCAATTTGGTTCGATGACTTCATCTGCAGAAATTTTACCATATTTTCAAAATTTTGTTGGAACCAACAACCGTAAAAAACCAAACAAAACTATCAAAACCAAAAATTTAGGCGCGAAACTTTTACTTTCTTTACTTTTCGCGCACATGAGTCACTCTGCATTCAAGCGAAAAGCATCACCGCACAGCCATGCAAAATGTGACCGCTGATTTGGACTTGAAGCGTAAAAGTTTAGTAAGCAAATTAAGCAAAATTTTTTTATTTATCTTCAAAAAGCAACAAATAGCATGCAAATTGTGTATACAAATGCTAAGCTAGGAATTCAATTCCGTTTTACTTCATACATGACAGAAAGTGAAGTGAAATTTGCTCAAAGTCAATGCCGCGGCGCGCATAATGTCCGTAAGCGCTGTCAACCGCTTATGAGCCGATAGCATCAACAGAAATGTAAATGACTCATTTAATTGTGCTCTGTGCAATGTTAATTTCGCCCTTTTTCTCGTTGCATTTCATCACTTAGGCATTCCACAAACGTTTTTGCACTTAAATCGTCGCTAAGCAATTGACTCCGGCACGTGTGCGGCTAACAAAAAAAAGCACTCATAACAACAATATTAACATTTTGCATCTGCCACTGAATTTTACAGATGAAAATATGCAAATACATAATTTATACTTTTTAGTGCGCGCACTCAGCACGCTTGAAGCGCAGACGCAAAGCGTGTCAGTCACCTCGTGGCTTGCGGTCGAGCGTTCAAGAGTGTTCCAGCGCGATTGCGAGTTAGCGTGCTGCGAGACTATATGCTGCACTATTGCAAATGATGCGATAGTGTGTATGTGTGTATGGCACGCTCGCTTTCAACATTGAACTGTGGAATGGCGTGGCGTGTGTGACATGTTCAGCATTTTTGAAAAGTGTGAAACTCGACAGAAAATTAAATTTATGCATTACATTGTTCTAGTTTGACTGAAATTTCAATTGCATATTTATCAGACAAATTTATAAATTTAAGAAGCTTCATTGCTATTATTAAAATTGTCTTAGCAAATTACTTTTAAAGGGAAAGCAAATGTGAGGGTGGGCTAATTTCTGCAAAAAAAAAATATTAAAATTTATAAAATCAGTAACTATCTATTATGCTATTTTTAAAATGCGAAACAGCGTATCATCGAAAAATTCGAAATTAAGTTTTTTATTGCTTATTATACCCTACATCTTATAACATATATGTAGCATAAAATTTTCAGCTTCCGCTGTCAGATATAACCAATATGTAACCATTTAAAACCAATATATAACCATTTTATAACCAATCTATAACCATTTTATAATCTATATATAATCATTTCATACCCAAAACTCCATTTTTTTTTTTAATCTGGGTGGTTTTTATTAAATCGTCTTTTCTTATACTTATGAATAGTGAAGTTTACGTTATTTTGCATTTTAGGTGACAATATGTACTTTATAACTCAAATCACCATAATCCACAAAAAGAATTCCTGTTTGAGAGACTTGCTGTTATGGAAGTTCAACTGTAATTCTTTGTTACATCAAAATTTTCAGCGACTTTGAATCACTCCGTATTTGTGTTATTTTTATTGCGCTTCTGCATAAGACACTTGGAGTTCACCTTGAAACTATAAACGCTGGAAAATTATGTCAGTAATATTGAAAGATTTACTGAGGAAGATCTTTAAATAGGCAGGAATTGGAAATTAATTAGTCTCAAACACATACCTTTAGGCTAATAATGGAAGAAATGGATTCCAAAAAAAAACTTATTAAGGTATAATTAGAGCTCGACTTTTTGCAAAATGTTAAAATGAACTTAGGACCGATACCTCAATGTCTGGTCAGCGACCAACTGTTAGTTAAGATCTCATTAAATTAACCAAGACTCCTTCTTTCGGTAAAGTTAACAAGAAGTTAACGAAAAAATGCCTGCTAACCAGACATTAAGAAAAGAAAAATAGCAAAAATGGAATTAGTCATATGCCAATACTAAGCTACTGAGTGCAGACTTCTAAAAGTGCTTGAGCATTATAAGAGAGAGAAATTCTTCAACTTCTTCTACCGCAAATAGACCAAGGACAGTTTTGAAAACAAACAAAAAGCGTAGTGTGTTGAAAATCATTGGAAACGAAAGATTAAATAACAAGGAAAATGTCTTAAGGGGATATACCAGTGTGACGCATGAAAAATTATGCGATTTTCGTGAGTTTTTTTAAAAGAAAGTACTAGATTGAATGTTTGGACGTTCTATGGACGTAATAAAATATATTTTTAGCTATATTAATTTTTTTTTTACAAAAATATTGAAAAATAACGGAGGTATGTGCTGACTGCGGAAGTGCCAAAAAAAGTGCCTCAAATGCTGGCATGATTCCGGTCGAATGAGTAGCTGAAACAAAAAAATTTAAAATGTTTATTAAACTTAAATATATTTTCTATACAATGAAATACGATCTTTGAAAAATATCAAAAATTAAGAAAATGGCGTAATTTACATAAAATTCGTTTTTTTACAAAAAAAAAAAATTTTAATGACAAATTGAAAATTTTCAATTAATCAAAAAGATCTTAGTCCAGTGTGTAGCAAATGTATTCAACTATAGCCAGTTTTAATTTGAAGTCGATCGGTCAATTTCTCGTTTAGTTATGATGTCAGCAATTTTGAAAATTGACGTTTCGAGAAAAACGCGTTTAAAGTTTCACTCATATACATATGATTATACCTGCGAGCGGTCACTTTTTAGAACGCTGCCATTCAAAAACTATTCAAGATACGACCTTGCCGATTTCACAGGATATTTTTGAATATATAAACTATCGAAAAAGCAAAAAAAAATTTTTTTGAAAGTGTCACACTCGTATAGCCCCTTAAGTCGGAAAGAAGAAGGGGAGAGTTCAATTATTAAAAGTTACAAACGGCTTACCTCGATTTAATGCAAAATAACTAATCCTGTAGAAAAATGTTATATGCCAAGTTGTAGGTAATAAAAATTGTTTTTTCTTTCAAGAATTTTTGGCGTAAACTTGCTTACTTACGTACCAAAAATATTGTTTTTTTTATCTATTATAATATTTTAAGGGGAAACTTTATTTTGACTTCGTCCATCTGTTTGTATACATGCAAACTAGTGTCTCAGTTTTGAAATATCGTCCTGAAAATTTGCACACGTTTTTTTTGTTCCCCAGAAGCTGCTCTTTTGTCGGAACGGAATCATCGAAAAAATTAAAAAAAAAAAAATTTGTTTGGAAATTAGTTTCATGTTTACATATATTAAAAACGTTTATTACGTAATTATTTTTAACAAACAATTTAATTCTTTCCAATATACCTCCGATTACTACTGTAATTTTTTTTAGCATGATGAAAATCACTTTTTCGAAAAATGGTTAGCGGTGTCAACAACTTGTTTTGTGCTCTTCATAACTCCTTTTGCCAGCGCCAAATATCTTTCGAAGGCACTGACTTACTGACAGTTCAGTGAATTTGCAAATCTTGGCACAAAAGCTAATATGTTCTTCTTATACCACTTAACTGCCGATTTGCTATAATGGCATGAAACCAAGTCCGGCATGTGGACACCTCGGGCCGTCTTATGAATGGCAAAAGGCGTTTTTTCAAGCACTCCTGGATGTATAAATCACTGTTGATAATTCCAGTTGTAACAAAAGATCTACTTTATTTACCACAGCTACAAATTGCTTGTCAAACCAAAAATTTCTTTGGAAACTTTGAATTTTTTCCGCTACTTTTCTCTCCGATATGTTGGAGATCTTAAAACTTTTCGTTCTACAACATCCCTGATTCTTATTGAAAGTCAGGTCTTTGCTGAACGTTTAAACACCACGCAACGCGGTACTCCTGGAAACATTTGCTTTTATAGCAATTGCTTGCATAGTCCAATTTGGACTTTCGTTATGACATCGAATAGTTTTTTCGCCGCTTCTAGTTAACTACTCATTTTGAACGCAACATGAATCGAGTTCTGTTAAAACTTGATCCATCCTAATGTCAAGTTTTTGTAATGCCACCTTCATGTAAAAAAACTAAACAACTAAAAAATTTAATTTAAAAAATTTGACAAATTGCAATACATGGACCAATTATATCGCGCGCAATACTTAATATACTATAGTTGTCATACAAACCGACCGCTCAAAATGAAGTTCTTATGTGGAAACTATTTATTTGTGAAGGGTATTATGGCATCACTCCAATCAAAGTTAGCAGTTTTTCTCTTTTTATATAATTTTTAATTTTTTTAATAACATTAATTTTAATTTTTGACATTTGTTGCTTGGAAAGTTGTTGTAGATTGTGACAAAAAAGCACCCGGAAATTGCAATTAAATTCCCCGGGTAAATGATAAATGTATTTTGGTAAGTTGGTATGACTGTCCTTAATTACTATGCCGAATATGAGCGCGATCTGTCAAGCCGGATTGCTTACTGCAGCTGCTTAACTCGGTACACCTCAATAGTGTGTTGCGATTTTTACAATGGATAAAAATATGGAATAAAGAATTTGTCTCAAATTTTTAGTTCTAAGCAAATTTCGTGTGCGGTATGATTGTGAATGTTGGAAAAGGTGATAACGGTGAATCAGATTTATCAAAAACACAAGCCTACGAATGGTACAAAGCCTTCAAAGACGCTCGAGACAACGTTGAAGACATACCTCGGTCCAGACGACCTTCGATCTCTTCAATTGGTAAAAATATATAACCAGCGAAGGATATGGTACTTGAAATTCGTCATGGCAAGAGGGCTCGACATCTCTTGCGAGTCCCTCCGAATGATTTTGGTGGTTATTTTGGCTATGAAACGCGTTCTTGCTTGACTTGTCTCAATAAAGCTGAATTTCTTTCAAAATGAGTACCATAAACACTGTTTATTAAACAGGTCTCTTTGGACATGCCTGATCGTGCGAATTCGGATCCCACATTCATGATGAGCCGATGAGACACGGGTTTATGAGTTTGTCATGCAAACAAATCAACAATCATCGGAATGGACGAAATAAAACGAGCTGAAACCAAAATAACCGCGCCAAAGCCGCTCAAAAATCAAGATGAGTCTTATTATTTTTATACCCTGAACAGGGTATATTAAGTTTGTCATGATCAGTATGTTAAGCTGAGTCGATTTAGCCATGTCCGTCTATCTGACCGTCTGTCTGTATATATACGAATTAGTCCCTCAGTTTTTAAGATATCGTTTTGAAATTTTGCAAACGTCATTTTCTCTGCAAGAAGCTGCTCATTTGTCGGAACTGCCGATATCGGACCACTATAGCATATAGCTGCCATAAAACTGAACGATCGGAAAAAAGTTCTTGTAAGGAAAACTTTTGCATTTGACAAGATATATTCACGAAACGTAGTATGAGTTATTGTTCATAGAAACATTGATTTATCGGAAGAAATTGTTCAGATCGGCTTAATATAGCATATAGCTGCCATACAAACCGAAGGGCTTGTATGGAAAACTTTCGCATTTGACGTGGTATCTTCATGAAATTTGACATGGATTACTGCTTAAGGTAATAACATAATTTCCGAAAAAATCGTTCAGATCGGATTACTATAGCATATCGCTTCCATATAAACTGAACACATAATTACTAAAAGAAATGCTCCTATGAAGGGTATATTAGCTTCGGTGCAGCCGAAGTTAAACGAAGTTAAAAGTGTTTCCAGCACTGGAAAATAGTTGGATTAAGTGTATTACATCTTGTGGGGATTACTTTGAAGGCGAAAAAGTAATTATTGATGAGAAATTAAATATTTTGCATTTTATTTGCAATTTCCGGTACTTTTTTGTCACAATGTATATGTAAAATGTTACTAATACTTTATTAAATATAGTAAACGCAATGATTTTACCTCTTTAATATATGTATATAGTAATATTAGTCAGATTTTTTTAATGTAAAAACTTGTTTTTATTAAATTGTTGCAAGAAAGAATAATCACATATATTTTTATTTATTTTTCTTCGAAATAACTGTACACGTTTTGCACTCAAACAAACGCAAAAACAGTTGCAATTATCAATAATCTTGCATTTCCATTTTTTTTTTTGCACTCAATCGCGATAAATAAAGACATTTATGAAAATTGCATTCTAATCAGCAACTGTAATTTAGCTAAATGTAGATTAACGCAATTTCATTTCCTTTCTTCGTTTTATGTTTCTTCGCAAGTAGCTGACATTCGTGTGAATGCATGTGTGTGTGTGTGTGTGTGTACGTGCGGTTGGTGCATTTCAAAACAAATTTCACTACTTTTAATTATGGACGCGATGGCAGCAAAGCGAAAAGTCGGCACAGCGACAGGACGGAAACAAAACGACAATCAACTCAATAGCACGGCTATAAAATTAAACCGAAAGCAGCAGCAGCGGCAACCGGCCGCGCTAGTAGCAGCAATAACAATAAGCACAATAAATATTTTACAACAACAATGGAATGGCAACAATACGAAGTACAACATTCCAAGTGACCAGAAGCGGCACAAATTTCTTTGTCTCTCATAAGCTGCGCTGCGTTCAAAGCTAAGCAGCGAAATGCCTACGCAGCTGGGACGCTCGGCGGCTTACGCGCATGCGCACGCATATTTTTGATAAAGTTTGAAGATTCTCGTCAGACCACTTTTCCTTATTGACCAAAAAAACGTGAACGTGAAAGAAGATGTAAGCAATTGATACAACACGCCCGCTGTCCGCTGCCCGCTTTCAATGTGCGCGTGTGTAGGTATGTAAGCTGTATGTTTATATATATATATTTATTTATATATATGTATGTGCATGTGTGCCCGCCAAATAGTTGAAACATTAATAATTCTTTTATGAGCAACAAGAAAGTTGCCAGCAACAACAACAAATGCAAATATAGATATACACAATGATACAAAGAAATAAAGAGCGGGAGAGATGGAGAGCGGCAAAAAGACAAATAAATTACATTCACACACACACACATACATATATATATATGTATATATGTATATGTATGCACAAACAGTTGTGCGCTGCGCAGCAACGTGATATTTGTGACCGACCGGCAAAAGTGAAAGTCGCAAATGTTGCCGACTGCCTGCTTGACTGCTTGACTGCCTGACTGCTTGCCGGCAGCGCCGCCAACAATGCCACACAACGGTGCAGTTACTCTCGACTTTGGCTGCTTACAGACTGAGTATGCGCGCGCTGGCACTCGCAAGGCAACAGGAAGGTGCTGGCAGGCGTGTAAGCAAGCGGGCAGGCAGCCGCTGTTGACAGCCAGCTTGCTTTTGATTATTTTGGTATTTTGTTTTGATTTCAATTTTGATTTCATTTTCTGTTGCTCCACACACCACACACACATTTTATCACATTTTATGTGCACACACACACATGTTCACTTACGACACACTTGAATGCTGCTGCGTCACTGTGAAATTTGTTAACTTGCCACAAGAATCAATTTGTGCACTGTTGGACTCAAGCGTCCAGCTGTCAAGTGTCAGCTGTCAGTTGTCATGCCACAACGAGTTGTGTTCTCTAAACACAAAGTGTTGTATTTCATTCTTCCCGAGCACTTTCTGTGTCTGCGGTGTGACTCGAAGCAACAGGTGGCCGAATTTAGTGAATTTAACTCAATTAAAACGATTTATTTAATTGTGTGCGTCGGCGAACAAAATTTCTTCTCACACACTACATACTTCAGTCGATCTCGTAGTGATTGCGCGCACAATAAAAATTTGTTCAACTTTTGTTCCGGGTGTTAAGTCCGGTCATTAAGCCACGGTACACTCAACCCATTACTACCGGTCATCATTATAGTATAATTACTTGATTAATGTAATTTGTGCGCATTATAAGCAATTTGGTCACAGTTTGCCGGCGTGTGACCGAGCAACATGTGAATTTCATTTGAACTTGGCTGCGAGCCACTCAAATAACTGTATTTTTCACATTATCAAAACTCGTGTGAATTTATGATTATTTTGATATCTTTTTTTCTACTAAAATAAAAATTTCGAAAATTTCTATAAATTGTCGTCATTAACTGTTTTTCGATTACACTTTTGACTTTTTTCATTTATTTTATTTAAACAAAATTTTTTTAATTTTTTATTTTTAATTTTTTTAATTTTTTTTAAATTTAAAAATTTTTTTTTTTTAAATTTTTCTATTTTTTAAACCATTTTTCTTTCCTCAACAAATACTGCAATGTTTTGAAAAGTAAAAGTTGTGCACCTTTGAACTTTTGTGTAAACACAGCAAAAATATCAAAAAAAAAAAAAAAATTAAACAAAAATCATAAAAAAACAAAAACAAATAAAATAAAAAAGCTAAAAATCGCGAAAAGTCCCGTTAAAAACGTGAATAACCGATTTTCATATGCATTCACAGTTGAAAGTTGTCACATTAGTGCCGTTAATGGCGTGTGTCTAATTTTAATGACAATGCGCGCACAATTTAAATTGCCGCAAATTAGGCGTGGTTCGTGTCTTAAGTCTTTGGTGTTATGGTAGAAGCATATTCACAACTTGTAGGAACAATTGCGCACTGAATTTCACAGGCTTTTCTGCTTTTTTACACAATTTTCCTTTGAAATTATACTTTTTCCAGCTTTTTGTTTTCACTTTTTTATTACACACAATTTGAATCGAGAAACGCGCAAAGGCAAAAAAGGCGCTAAAAGTGATTATATTAAGAAAAAAATGTTATGGTATAATTAGTATATAAAATAACGTAACATCGCTTTGCATAAATTTACAGGCGAAGGAAAAACGCTATAATAGAAACCACTAATTTTCAAAGAAAATTTGAGTGTTGGTTATAAAATGGTTATATATTGGTTATACCCGTCAGCGGAAGCCGAAAATTTTATGCTACATAATATATGTGTAATATCATGTAGTGAATCGTAAGCAATAAAAAAAATCAATTTTGATTATTTCAATGCTACGCTGTTTTACATTTTAGGTAACGATACATATATTTATATTTCATAATAATATAATTTGTTTTGTTCTCTGATTAATAATCATATTTTTCAAGTATAATGTCATTTTAATCAGTATCCACTATTAGTGTTGGCTCATATTTTTTATGGTAATCAAAGGGTGGTCATAGCTAATTTAAAACAGGAAAACCATAAAAATAAGACATGTTCATTAATCGCTTGATCGAGCAATATTGCGAACTAAATTCAAGGCGACTTTGAAAAGAAAATTTCTGATGATGATGCACTTTTCTTCCCAATGGCTATTTTTTCAGTATTTCAAGATCGAATACCCTACGCGAAGAAGACAAAGCAACTTTTTAGATAGCAAAATCGGTACAGAGTGATATTATTGCTAAATTTTCTATTAAAAACTCTGCTAGAAACTACTTTTTTGATAAAGGGAGTACGCTACAGAGGCTAGTTGAATACATTTTTTGAACATTACGCCTAACAATCGGCTCAATGTAAATGAATATCTAGTCTCACCATAAACATTTAATTTTTTTATATGATGCTCATACATATAAGGTGTGTTCCAAAGTAAACAGGACTTTTTGAATCTAGCATCCCCTGATGGCACCATCTATATGCCGACTAGTGCATTAGAATATGCTATCTTTATCAATTGTCCAGTGAGTTTCATGACATTTCATCTAAAGAAAGTGAAGTTATTGCGTTTTAAGTGCCAGTATGTTTGTGTTATCGTTGCGAAAATGCGCTTCGAAGAAAGAGCCAACGTTAAATTTTGTTATAAAGTTGGTAAAACTTTTACCGAAACCTTTCAATTGATGAAACAAGTTTATGGCGATGATTGCCTATTCCGTAGCAGAGTGCACGAGTGGTTTCAACGTTTTCAACGGGGTCGTGAGGACATAAATGACGATCAACATGTGGGCCAATCAAAATCCGTGATCACCGGAAATTCCATCGAAACTGTGCGTGAATTCATCAAAAATTAGCCGAAATCACTATTGAAATTCATGGAAATGGAATTGCACATCTCCAAAACATGGATATATCGCATTTTGACCGAACATTTGGGCTTACGAAAGGTGTGTGCACTGTTTGCTCCGCGCAAATTGTCTGACGACCAAAAATTGCTCAGAATT
The DNA here is from genome assembly GCF_016617805.1 of Bactrocera tryoni. NCBI lineage: Eukaryota > Metazoa > Arthropoda > Insecta > Diptera > Tephritidae > Bactrocera > Bactrocera tryoni. The sequence continues at coordinate 48,320,596 of NC_052499.1, forward strand.
CAACATTCGAGGGAGTGAAAACAATAGCAAATATCCATGAATTGGACTTTGAATTGCTTCCGCAGCCACCATATTCTGCAGATCTGACCCCCTGTGACTATTTCCTGTTCTGTGTTTTACTAATGTAGGCCGTAGATTTCTCAATTGACCTATTAGCACATGTAAAATAAATATGTTTTATTTTTTACCAATTCGATTAACAAGTTTAAGCTTATGATGAATTTCGTTGTGAAAGTTGGAAGAAGAAAAGTTGCACTTTTTCATATTTAGTATCAGACTTACTGCCAACTCCACAACATCTGTGAAGGCTTACAAATCGTATAGATATTTATAGAACAAAAGAAATCGCTAACTTCAATAATACTCTTCAAACAAAAAAAAAAAAATAAAAAAAAGTTTCGAATAAGAACTGTATTTTAATCGTTCAGTATGTATGGCAGTTATATGCTTTAGTGAGTGGTCCAGTATCGGCGATTACGACAAGTAAATAGCTTTTTTTCGAAGCGATATCAAAAAACTTAGTTACCAATTCACGTATATGCACACAGGTGACCCTGAATAAATCAACTCAGCTCGTCATCCTGATCATTTATAATGTATATTGTGGCAAACTTAATAGAGGTAAAATACGAAGAAAATAAAAAAATATATATAAAATTCGAATTTCAATAACTTGAAGCTCTCCACCAATCGAGCTCTTGAATTGACAATAGAAGTAAAATGTCATAACAATTTTCTCCCATAAATTGAACGATTAAATTGGTACATGATTCTCTAAGTCGAATTTTTCGAAAAGAAAATTGTAAACAGCTGATCATGTAGAAGTTGCTGCACGTATTTATTCCTTCAAATTTTCCTTCAGATTATATTGAGGTGACCCAAGAAATAAGACTTTTAGCGACATGGAAATCGATGATGATTCTGAAATTATTGTTATTATTAACGCATTCCTTTGCAATTTTAAACTCGCCTTTAAATACGAATATTAATACAACTGACGTTCACTACAAAGCACTAAACAGATAAGAATCTCTTTTCGGTAAAACTTCTTCTTCTTAATTGGCGTAGAAACCGCTTAAGCGATTATAGCCGAGTTAACAACAGCGCGCCAGTCGTTTCTTCTTCTCGCTACGTGGCGCCAATTGGATATTCCAAGCGAAGCCAGGTCCTTCTCCACTTGGTCCTTCCAACGGAGTGGAGGTCTTCCTCTTCCTCTGCTTCCCCGGCGGGTACTGCGTCGAATATTTTCAGAGCTGGAGTGTTTTCGTCCATCCGGACAACATGACCTAGCCAGCGTAGCCGCTGTCTTTAATTCGCTGAACTATGTCGATGTCGTCGTATATCTCGTACAGCTCATCGTTCCATCGAATGCGGTATTCGCCGTGGCTAACGCGCAAAGGACCATAAATCTTTCGCAGAACTTTTCTCTCGAAAACTCGCAACGTCGACTCATCCGTTGTTGACATCATCCAAGACTCTGCACCATACAGCAGGACGGGAATTATGAGTGACTTATAGAGTTTGGTTTTTGTTTGTCGAGAGAGGACTTTGCTTCTCAATTGCCTACTCAGTCCGAAGTAGCACCTGTTGGCAAGAGTTATCCTGCGTTGGATTTCTAGGCTGACATTGTTGGTGGTGTTTACGCTGGTTCCAAGATAGACGAAATTATCTACGACTTCAAAGTTATGACTGTCAACAGTGACGTGAGTGCCAAGTCGCGAATGCGACGACTGTTTGTTTGATGACAGGAGATATTTCGTCTTGCCCTCGTTCACTGCCAGACCCATTTTCTGTGCCTCCTTGTCCAGCCTGGAGAAAGCAGAACTAACGGCGCGGGTGTTGAGGCCGATGATATCAATATCATCGGCATACGCCAACAGCTGTACACTCTTATAGAAGATGGTACCTTCTCTATTTAGTTCTGCGGCTCGAACTATTTTCTCCAAAAGCAGGTTGAAAAAGTCGCACGATAGGGAATCGCCTTGTCTGAAACCTCGTTTGGTATCGAACGGCTCGGAGAGGTCCTTCCCGATCCTGACGGAGCTTTTGGTGTTACTCAACGTCAGTTTACACAGCCGTATTAGTTTTGCGGGGATACCAAATTCAGACATCGCGGCATAAAGGCAGCTCCTTTTCGTGCTGTCGAAAGCAGCCTTGAAATCGACGAAGAGGTGGTGTGTGTCGATTCTCCTTTCACGGGTCTTTTCCAAGATTTGGCGCATGGTGAATATCTGGTCGGTTGTTGATTTGCCAGGTGTGAAGCCACACTGATAAGGTACAATCAGTTTGTTGACGGTGGGCTTTAATCTTTCACACAATACGCTCGATAGAACCTTATATGCGATGTTGAGGAGGCTAGTCCCACGGTAGTTGGCGCAGATTGTGGGGTCTCCTTTTTTATGGATTGGGCATAGCACACTTAAATTCCAATCTTTGGGCATGCTTTCGTCCGACCATATTTTACAAAGAAGCTGATGCATGCACCTTATCAGTTCTTCGCCGCCGTGTTTGAATAGCTCGGCCGGCAATCCGTCGGCCCCTGCCGCTTTGTTGTTCTTCAGGCGGGCAATTGCTATTCGAACTTCTTCATGGTCGGGTAATGGAACGTCTGCTCCATCGTCATCGATTGGGGAATCGGGTTCTCCTTCTCCTGGTGTTGTGCGTTCACTGCTATTCAGCAGGCTGAGAAGTGTTCCCTCCATAATTTAAGTATGCTCTGGGCATCAGTGACTAGATCACCTTTGGGGGTTCTACAGGAATACGCTCCGGTCTTGAAACCTTCCGTAAGCCGCCGCATTTTTTCGTAGAATTTTCGAGCATTACCCCTGTCGGCCAGCTTATCAAGCTCTTCATACTCACGCATTTCAGCCTCTTTCTTCTTCTGTCTACAAATGCGTCTCTTCAACTCTCGGTATCTATCCCATCCCGCACGTGTAGTGGTCGATCGTAACGTTGCGAGGTAGGCAGCCTGTTTTCTCTCCGCTGCGACACGGCACTCCTCGTCGTACCAGCTGTTCTTTTGCACTTTCCGAAAACCAATGGTTTCGGTTGCAGCTGTACGTAAGGAGTTTGAAATGCCGTCCCACAGTTCCCTTATACCGAGTTGTTGACGAGTGCTCTCAGAGAGCAGGAGTGCAAGCCGAGTAGAAAATCGTTCGGCTGTCTGTTGTGATTGCAGCTCGACGTCGAACCTTCCTTGTGTTTGGTGGCGCGCGTTTTTTGCTGCACAGAGGCGGGTGCGAATCTTAGCTGCAACAAGATAGTGGTCCGAGTCGATGTTAGGACCTCGGAGCGCACGCACATCTAAAACACTGGAGACGTGTCTTCCGTCTATCACAACATGATCGATCTGGTTGGTCGGTTCGGTAAAACTAATAAACATTATAATGGGTTGTCAGAAAAGTCTTGCTGTATTCTTATTGATTTTTTTTTATATTGAAATTGAAATGAATTTTTGATGACTCATGCCCAGCTCTTGAACGTTGCCACGGCTGCTACTATGCCGGTCTCTTTCGACCAATTCAGCGATTTTATCGCAATTTTCGACGACAGGCCTTCCGGAGCGTGGCGCATCTTCGACCACCTCTACACCAGAACGAAAACGTTGAAACCATCGTTGTGCGGTGGAAATGGAAATGTCGGGTCCATAAACTGCACAAATTTTATTGGCGGCTTGAGATGCATTTTTGCCTTTATCGTCGTAGTACTGTAAAATATGCCGTATTTTCTCTTTATTTTGCTCCATGTTTGCGACGCTATAACTCACGAACGACTTAAAATAAACGACAATCAAACAAACACGTGTTAGCGCGTGAAATGAGCTTTCCAAAAAGGTATAGCATGACCCGATGCGACGAATAAAACTAGAACTACGCGCTTTCAGCGCCAACTAGCGAAAATACCGCAAGACTTTTTTGACAACCTATTATGACACCCAAAAATATCTGATTGCATGTTTTATGTACATAAACAAAAAAACTTTTTGCCAAGTAAATAAAAAAAACTGTGTCTAAATCTATATTGTACGGCTTTTTGAGAAATTAAATATTTTAATGATAACTTCTAGTACTCGAAATCTCTCTAACTCCAAGTTTTTTTTGTTTTTTTGTGGGTTATGGTGATTCGAGTTATAACCAATATAGTTTATATAGTTTTAAGTATATTAAGGAGCATCATTCAAATATTTAAAACAAGTATATAGCTCAATGGCTGGGTTACCACTAGAACTAGAAACAGAAGTGTCATGATAATTATTATTAGTTAATAAGAAATAAATTAACTTTGGTTATAAGAATTTTACCCAAAATTATAACCTATTCAAATATAGGATTTTTTCCGCCTCATTTAAGAATATTTAATTAGCTTAGCTACAAGCTTAGAGAATTTTAGATGACCTTATTTTTGCAATTATTACTATTTTTTTATTACTTTTCAATTCAATTATTTCTTCAGTTATAAGTAGTTTGAATGCATCTTTCACTTCTTTTTGTGTACTAAGTAACTACTAAATGAACTCTCCTGCTGCGAGCCAAGATAAAGAATTAAGTAAACCCATTTTGACCTAGCATTTGCATTTTTATTATTTGAAAACTTATTAGAAAGATATAACAAACTATATAAAATATAAAAATTTCTGTTTTTAATAAAATGTTTGCTTAATTAATTAACTTCCAAATGCAAGCAACATCTACTTATTATTATTAATAGTCTTAGTTGAATATGCTTTTATTTGAGATGAAATATTTATAAGCCAAGCAGCGAAAAGGAAGAACGATTGGCGCGCTGTTGTAAACCCGGCTATAACCGCATAAGCGGTGTCTACGCCAATAAAGAAGAAGAAGAAATATTTATAAAATTATTTACAACCTTTCTACCAAATAATTTCCCATGAAATTTCATTTAATATGATTAATTAGCTTCTCCTATTCCTTGATACTGTACACGACGCTATTCATAATTAGATTTAATACCCGAAAACAACCAGGTAATATTTAATATTGAACGTTTGACGTATTCTTCGAATAATGCACACATACACACTTACACATATGCACTCGGTTTAGTTTTAATCAACTCTGCTATAAAACTTTAATTAATCCGTGAGCTTATGTAGACTTTCACTTTTCCATTTTAACGGTAAAGCAAGCACATTTAATTACAAACTTTTATTTATGAACTGTGTTCATTATTCTAAGTATTTAAGCACTTAGAAGCCCACATAGCTAACTACATGGTATTACGCATTAAACTGTTTGCGTGTGCGCGTGTGTGTTTGTGTGAAAATATACTTACTTTCTAATAAATAAGTAATTAAAGTTTGTGTTATTAGGAAAAGCCGCTGAATGAATGAAGAAAGCGTTGTTAGCATTTCATGAAAAAAAGCGGTCAATGAGTTGGTCAATAAAGCATATTGTTGTTGTGCGCACAGTCAATCGGTTGCTAACTTAGTTAGTTGGCCATTTAGGCAGTTGCCGCCGCCATCGCGCTCAAAAAAGAAATAGGTTGGCACAAAAATGCAAAGCAAATAAATAGGCATATGCCATAAATATTCGTGCTAGTTATACCAAACACACACACATACATCCAAACGAATCTATGAACAACACCTACATGTGTGTGTGTGTGTGTGTGTGTGGAGAAAGAGTGGCATAGACCAAATACAATTCTAAATTCTAAATTCGTAAATTAAAATGCTTGGCACGTGACTGCAATGGGCAATGATGCACGCAACTGAAATTTATCAAAGTATGTGCTTACAACAACAAATGCAGCTACACTTGCCATCGCCACCTTTTGAATGCTTGAATGTGGCTTCGCGCCTCATGCGCCAATGACCAAATTATACCCAAAAAAAAGAGAAAAAATTTGACCGCAACCAAAATCAGTCACAAAGAAAGTGGCGTGAAAAAATTGATGAGTGAAAAAAGATTTGAAAAATACTGAAGTTTATAAAGCCGCAACGCTTTGCAACTCAATTGTCCGTAAAAGTTTGATTCAAGCACACTTGGCATAATCACAGTGGCAAAAGTATTTCGGTTGAAAATTTGAACAAGTTTTTGCTTAAAGGGTGTTTCATTAGTCATTTATATCATGCATTTTCTATTTCAGTTATGATTTTCGGCGACAAATAAAGATATTGCCTCAAAATAAATGTTTAGCAGTTAAAGTAGGTTGATATATCTGTTTTCTTTTTCTCAAAACTCTAAATTATTTGAAAAAAAAGTTTTCGAAGCAATCTGCTGAATCTAAAACACATAAAAATTATTTCGTAGACATTTTCATATTAAAAAAAAACAAAATATCTATTAGACAATATTTTTACCAAAAAAAAATTATTAAAACAAAACTTTTTAAACATTTTCAATTTCGAATTTTTTTGCGTTTTGGCATATTTTTTCAAAATTTTAATGCGATAATTTTGATTTTGTTATAAATACGAAACTTAGACTAGGAGAATATGATTGTGCTAAATACAAATATTCAGCAAACAAAACTATTTAGTTTAAAAAAATCTATTAAATTTGAAGAAAAAATATTTTTCTTAAATTTAAAAATTAAATTAAAATTTGTGATTGTTTGAAATACAAGTATTCTGAACATCAAATTATTTATTAAAAAAATTTATTAAATTTTTAGAAAAAATATTTTTTAATATGATTTTTTTTTTTAATATTTTGAATAAAATTTCTTTAAAACTCAAAATAAAAACAAAAATTTTCTTTTTAAAACTAAAATGAATAAAATTTTTAAAAATTAGTTAAAATTATCTTTGAAAAAAATTTAGTCAGATGGTCATAAATATGTACATAGATATACATATATACATAAATGAAATTTTCAGAATTTTTTTTTTCAATTCCAAAATTAAATTAAAATTAATGATTAGGTAAAATACTAGTATTTCGAAAAGCACATTATTTATAAAAAATATATGTGACCTGGTCTACGGAAAGGGGGCTTAGGTGTCAAAAAATCAATTTTCACTTTTTAGTTGATTCGGATGGAAGATGAGATGCTTTTTCACCTGATAGAATCCAAAAAGTCATAACAAGTTTTCACACGTTAGCTCCCTTTTCGTAGACCAGGTCACATATATGAAATTTTTAGAAAAAATATTTTTTATTATTTTTCTTAAATGTTTTGAATGAAATTTCTTTAAAAACTCAAAAATGTAAGAAATAAAAATTTCCTTTTAAAACTAAAATTATATAAAAACTTTTTAATTTTTAACAATAAAAATTAGTTAAAATTATTTTTGAAAAAATGTTGCCTTATGGTCAAAAATTGTATTGAAATACATACATATGCAAATTAAATTTTTTATATTTAAAAATTAAATTAAAATGTATGATTGTGTGAAATACAAGTATATCGAAACCCAAATTATTTATAAAAAAAATTTATGCATGAAAGTTTTAGAAATTTTTTTTTTCTCAAATTTTTTGCAGAAAATTTCTTTAAAAACTCAAAAATTTAAGTATAAATATTTTAATAAAATCTTTACTAAAACGAGAAAAAATATCTCTTTTAAATTAAATTTTTTTTATTTTTGAAAATAAAAATTATTTAAAATTATTTTTGAAGAAATTTAGTCATAGTCATAAATATATTATTAATTCGCAATATTTATCAGTTTAATATAATACAAATCAGATTTAAAAAAAAACGAAATTTTTAGTAAAACAAAAACGCTTAAAATGTTTAATAAATTGCAGTACAATAATAAATACTATATTTTTTATAAAAAAAATAAGATTTTGCTGACAAATAAGTAAACAAAAAATTGAAATAATAAGAATGCAAAAAACTTTTTTCAAAACTACTTGAAAATAACTGGGAAAAATTAAAAAAAAAAAATAAATTGTTTACATATACTCTTGAAATTTAATTAATAATTATAAAATTATGCAATTTAGCTCCATATGATTAACCAAAATGCAATAACAAACAAAATAAAAATTGACATCTAGCTTTCACTCCTGTCGCAACACCCTTTACTTGCAGTGTCAATGCGCTTTAACGCTAGTTCTACGTTGACTAGATTTGGTCGTGAAGTGGCAGTTGCCTGCAAGTGCAGAAGTGCATTTAAAAACGTTAAAAACTTTTAAACAGCAAAGTCACCGCTCGGTCAACAGCAATTCGAACACTTGTTCTTTGCGCTTTTATGTACAAAAACACTACAGTCCATCTACTGCTTAGTCACAGCGTCGGCCTAAAAATGGTCAACCGAGCAGAAAGATTTATGTGCACACGGCAAGCAATTGAGCACCGTTGCACCGCAGAATGGCAGAATGACAGTGCTGCATTTGGTGTGTGAGCGCATGGCGACAACTTGAGGCTGTGGGCTGTTGAGCACCGAAATGTATTCACATACACTTTGACGCTTGCGCTGAGTTTGTTTAGCAGAATGAATTCAGAATAAAATGGCTTACAATTTTGATGGCAGTTCTAGTCACCAACTTATTATTTTTCTCAGCAGCTTCAATCCTGTACCTCATATGCCACAAATCCTGCTACTAAATCAATTTTTATATCATCTGTATACTACATATGAATATATTCACGTTTCTAACTGTCAGCGCAAAAACAATTCTGCACCGCTTCAAATTTGCCTTAACACCAATTTCATTATCGACATCGAGTTCGTCGCTTAAGTCTAATGAATTTTCCTTTTATTTCAGGTATTTGTTGGGTAGCGCGTGCCAAAATTATTTTTATGCATTTTTTTGCGCAGCTGTACTCAGTTACATTGTAATGCTGACAATGCTTATGGTGTTGTGAATTTAAGCAAAAAAGCGATTAAGTTGTCACAGAAAGTGTGACAAGTTGCCTGTAGGCTACAAGTGGTTTGAGAACAGTGACAGAAGCTGCGCAAAAACTGTTAAATAGTAAAATAAAAATAATAAACAGTCATATTTTTATGTTCATAAAATAAATATGTAAATAGTAAGCTTGATGTGCTGAGTCGATTTAGCCATCCGAAAATCTGTAAATATATGAACTGGTGCCACAATTTTAGAGATATCGAACTGAAATTTTAGACATGTTCTTTTCTTCTAAAACAGCTGCTCATTTATCAGAACCACGAAAGTCGGACCACGATAGCATAAAGCTGCCATATAAATTAAACGATCAAAATCAAGACTTTGTATGGAAAATTTTTTCAGTTGAAAAAATATTTTCACGGAATTTCGTATAAATCACTTTTCAAAACGTGGCATTGTTACCTACAATATATATTGTTCAAATTGGTCCACTATAGCATATAATTGCCCTGCAAACTGACTGATCAACACTTTTTATATTTTTTTTTTACTATAAGAAAAAGGTTATTATAGCTTTGGTGCTGCACTAAAGTTAAAAGTTTTTTCTCCAAATTACTTTTCAAAATCTACAATTAAGCTTCAATTATTTCGCTACACACAAAAAATAGTATGACTCAATGTAAAATTTAAATAAAAAGCGAAATTTTTATCCACGCTACCAAATATCTGCATTGCTCACTAACAACTAAAATATATTTTTGTTGTCTTTATTCAAACCCAAATCTAGCAGGCGCACCCAAAGCTACAAAAATTCAAATTTCATTAAAGAAATGTACAATTTCACCGACACGCAACGTTAAACACAAAAACAACACAAAAAAAATTTTGCTACGAAATTGAGTGACAGCGCTTTTATAGTTGTTGTTGCTATTCACACATACCGTTGCATTTTGTATGTGTGCCGTTGCCGGAAAGAAATTCTGCGCTTATCGGTTATTGGCTATGAACATATTTAATTTGCTGGTTGTTGACTTTTGCACACTACACTCGCGTTGTTGTTGTTGTTGCCGTAATTTCACATGCCCAAAACAGGTGTTTTATAGGTGTATGTGTGTGTGCAGTGCGAGTGTGCGTGTTGCGTTTGTGGAATTAACCCAGTTTCGGTTTTATTAAATTCATACTTGTTGTTGTTTGTGCATTTTTGGCAAAGGAAATTATGCATATTAAATAGTATGGCAAGGCATTGCTTATGGATTGGTGTTGTTGTGCTTAATTTATTTATTTTGTATGAGTTTAGCAACGACGGTTTATGCAGACACTTTTACTTTCAAAAGGAAGCAGAACAAACGGTGAATATTTATTAGAGTTGGTGGATTTGGTTGATGAGTGTAATGCTAAAAATTTTTGATACACTGTTATTTATATTTCTAAAAGTCTTGCATTCTTCATGTCGAAAAACTCGAAAAACTCGAAAAACTGCAAAAGAAATAGACCTCAGAATTAATACTATCTCGCGAAGAGACCCAAAAAAGCATTCCATTGACATTCTACGTAAAATTCAAGGCGAATGCAATGTCCAAATATCCAAGAGGTTCATGTTTGGTTGTTATATTCATATTAATTGTATATAGCATATACAGCTGTTGACAGCTAATTAGAAACGGTCCCTTTTTTGTGGGTGGATTTTGGATAATCCAAAAAAATGTCATGTTGCCATGGGCTGAGGAAAATTTGCCTGTTATGAGGAAGTTAAAAATTCAAAGCATACTTCCAAGTTGACACAAAAGTTTTTTAATGAAAATTCTATCAATATTTTGGAGTGGGAATCGTCCAGCCCGGACTGAAACCCTATATAACATCTCTGGGTGATGTTAAAAGAGCCATATGCACCAAAATATGCCAAATATGAATGTTCTTTGTGATGAAATTAGAACGGCAAGGCAAGCTACACCATTGGTGTGGTGTCAGAGTCTTATAACGTAAATTCGGAATCGATGTGAAGCAATATTAAAGTAAAGGAGATAACCAACATAGTACCAACTGAAAGTGAGCAAGTTTTTGTAATATCATTATTTTTTGTTGATAAAATATTTTCGTTTCTAATTAGTTATCGCACTCAAAACGTTGATTCCACATGTTTGTGTTAAAATCTTCAAAGCAAAAACGAATTTTATACAAATTGTTCACTATTAGAGTTTAAATTTAACATGGGTTTCCATAAAATAAGTGAAAATTCAATAAATATACTCGATTTATTGAAAAATAACATCATTTTCTTTAAAATAGATGCCGTTTCTAATTAGCTGTCAACAGCTGTATGTATGTATGTGTATTCAGTGGTGTTTTGTATCATGAGTTAATAACAAATTGTCTGAGTATACAGTTTATAATAAAATTAATGGAAACTAAAAGAAAATTCAATTAAATAAGCGAATAAAATTAAATAAAAATTATTGATTAATTAATTAAGGATTAATATAACTTTATTAATATTAAAAGTTATTATTAAAAATTTGGTATAAATTATTTGATTTTAATTTAATAAATGTATCAAACTAAAATAATTTAATTTTAATAATTAAATTAAAATTTTATTTTTTTTTCATTCAGCTCTGCCGTTCGCGTTTTATTTTAATAAAATAATTTTTTTTATTTAATCTATAATCTTTCATACAATTTTATTTAATTTTTTAAGGTTATAAATTAATAAAATTATTTACTTAAGGCTACTTTTATTTTAATTATTTATGAATTAAAAAATAAAAGTTTTAATTAAATTGAAAAATTAATTAAAATAAAAAAATTATTTAATTATTAATTTAATTAATATTATTAATTTAGTTAAATTAAAATGTTTTAATAAAATAAAATTTTAACTAAATTAAATAAATTATTACAAATTTATTAATTTAATTAACATTATTAATTTAATAAAATTAATTTTTTTATACGCTAAAATTTTTTTAAATTAAATTAAAAAAAATATTTTATTAAATATTAGTTCTTTTTCTTTTAATTTAATTAAGAATTTAATTTTTTAATTAAATAAATTATAATATATTAAAAAGAACCTTAAAAAAAATTAAATAAAATTATATTCAATTGAACCAAATAATTAAAAAAAAAAATTAATTTTATTAAAATACAGTCACCCAGAAAACCGAAAAATTTTTTATTAGTTACATAAATGACCCGATTCAACCCATTTTTGACACACAGATATACTACTATCAGTAAAGGATTCCCTCTGAATTTGTATAAGATATCTCATAGCAGGACATGAGTTATGTTATTTGCTTAAAAGTGGGCAGTACCACGCCTAACGTCCAGTTTTGACCCGGCTCTATTAAAGGCCTCACATACCATCGCGGAGGTTAAATTAAATATCTCTGGCGTATTTAGTTATTCATTTATCGCTCCATTTTACGCACAGTTGCTCTTGCTACTAAGTTTAACTGTACCAAATTAAAGTAAATGTTTTAATTAAGTGCTTAGTTATTAAAAAAAATGATCTCTTGTAAAATCTTAATTTGATTTCGATTGGGCAGTTTATATGGTAGCTATGTATTATAGAGGTGCGATCTGAACAATTTCTTCTGAGATTGGAGCGTTGTTTTAGGCAATAATACATATAAAATTTCGTGAAGATAGCTTCTGAAATAAAAAAAGTTTTCCATAAAGTATTTGTTTTTGAGTAATCAGTTTGAATGGCAGCTATATGCTATAATGGTCCGATAACTGCTATTTCGACAAGTTTCTTGGAAAGAAAAGATTGTATGTAAAATTTCAAAAACCATATCCCAAAAACTGACGTATGTAAGGACATACCGACGGACCTATCTAAACCGTCTCAACTGGTCAACGTGAACATTTAAATCATTCAATTCAATGCGCTTTTAATATTAAACGAAGAACTCACTCTAAACAGTTTTCTATTCATGAAACAGCAATATTGTGTTGGAAATTTAACAGAAATCTAGAAATAAATTAAAAATTTTGCTAATGAAAGTGAAAAGTGAATTAATATTTTTACCATGCATTCATCCATATGTGAGAATTAAGTAATAAAACAATTTCATGCGCAAGCCAGACACATGACAGAGCTCTAAATTACCAGTTGTCAGCACACTATACCAAAGGATTTTATTAAAATTAATATTATACACGAAGAGGGTACTAAAAGAACTCTAAAACTGCTCCAATTGCATATCAAATGGATTTCCTAATTTATTTTATAATTAATTTTAAATTAAATATTAATTTTAATTTTTCTTCTCTATTAAAGCTGCACGAAAAACGATTAATCAACTATTCAAAATCAACAAAATTATTCCGCCTGCTCGAAGAACACAGATTTGCTTGTTTTCAATTCGAATTTCGCCAAAATCATGGCAGCAAATCACTGAAAATCGCCTGAACAACTAAAATATTTAGTTGTACGAGTAACATGTTGTTCAAACTGTTATTAGCACATTCATGGCCCGCAGCAACAGACTTGGCGCGACGAAATGCGACGCGACGCCGAACGCCATGCGGCAATAGGAAACTGGACGTTAGCGCTGATTGTTTGCTGAATTTGTAGGTCAGCCGCTAAAAAATTAACTTCTTTTCTTTCTTGCTCTGCTATAGGTGAATACGAAAGCAAAGCAGCGCCAAGCTAAATTACGAAGGCGCGCGCAACAGAAAATGGAGAGTGGCTAAAAGGGGCAGCAGATAGACAAAGAATTTATATGGCAGCTGGAGAATAGAGAGAAAAAACTAACGACGACATGGAAAATTATAATAAAAGCACACAGTGCAGGCATATGCAGAAATGTATGTGTGCGCTGGAATGCAAATGGTAACAGAAGCAAGCGCAAAAACATGAAAAAAATCAAGAAGTTTTAGCGAGCAAGCAAATTGAGCTATTTAAATGACAAAGTGCACATGTGTCAATGTATGGTGTGTGTGTGCGGCGGCGGCGATTATGCAGCAAAATATGCGCAATTTTTGCGTTTTAACCTGCATTTTTTGCAGAGTTTAAAAAAATCCTATTAATTTGAAGAAAATAATTTTTTCTTAAATTTAAAAAATTAAATTAAAATTTGTGATTGTTTTGAAATACAAAGTATTCTGAACATCAAATTATTTATTAAAAAAAAATTTATTAAATTTTAGAGAAAATATTTTACAATATGATTACTTTTTTTAATATTTTGAATAAAATTTCTTTAAAAAAACTCAAAAATGTAAGAAACTAAAATTTTCTTTTTAAAATAAAATTATATAAAAACTTTTTAATTTTTAAAAATAAAAATTAGTTAAAATTATCTTTGAAAAAAATTTAGTCAGATGGTCATAAATATGTACATAGATATACATATATACATAAATGAAATTTTCAGAATTTTTTTTTTCAATTTCAAAATAAATTAAAATTTATGATTTATGTAAAATACTAGTATTTCTGAAATGCACATTATTTATAAAATATATGTGACCTGGTGTACGGAAAGGGGCTTTAGGTGTCAAAAAAAATCAATTTTCACTTTTAGTTGATTCGATGGAAGATGAGATGCTTTTTCACCTGATAGAATCCAAAAAGTCATAACAAAGCTTTTCACATCGTTAGCCCTCTTTCGTAGACCAGGTCACATATATGAAAATTTTAGAAAAAATGTTTTTATTATTATATTTTAAATGTTTTGAATAAAATTTCTTTAAAAACTCAAAATTTAAGAAAAAAAAATTTCTTTAAACTAAAATTATATAAAACTTTTTAATTTTTAACAATAAAAATTAAATTCAAATTATTTTGAAGAAGAGAATGTTTGCCTTATGGTCAAAAATTGTATTGAAATACATACATATACAGGTAAGAATTTTTATATTTAAAAATTAAATTAAAATGTATGATTTAGTGTGAAACTGCAAATATATCAAGGAAACCAAATTATTTATAAAAAAATTTATGCATAAGAGAAGTTTTAGAAATTTTTTTTTTCTCAAATATTTTGCAGAAAATTCCCTTTAAAAACTCAAAATTTAAGTATAAATATTTTTAATAAAATGCTTTACTAAAACGAGAGAAAAAATATATCTTTTAAATTAAATTTTTTTATTTTTGAGAAAATAAAATTATTTAAAATTATTTTTGAAGAAATTTAGTCATAGTCATAAATATATTATTAATCTCATAATATTTATCAGTTTAATATAATACAAATCAGATTTAAAAAAAAGCAACGAAATTTTTAGTAAAACAAAACGCTTAAAATGTTTAATAAATTGCAGTAATAATAATAAATACTATATTTTTTATAAAAAAATAAGATTTTGCTGACAAATAAGTAAACAAAAAATTGAAATAATAAGAATGCAAAAACTTTTTCAAAACTACTTGAAAATAACTGGGAAAAATTAACAAAAAAAAAATAAATTGTTTACATATACTCTTGAAATTTAATTAATAATTATAAAATTATGCAATTTAGCTCCATATGATTAACCAAAATGCAATAACAAACAAAATAAAAATTGACATCTAGCTTTCACTCCTGTCGCAACACCCTTTACTTGCAGTGTCAATGCGCTTTAACGCTAGTTCTACGTTGACTAGATTTGGTCGTGAAGTGGCAGTTGCCTGCAAGTGCAGAAGTGCATTTAAAAGCGTTAAAAACTTTTAAACAGCAAAGTCATCGCTCGGTCAACAGCAATTCGAACACTTGTTATTTGCGCTTTTATGTACAAAAACACTACAGTCCATCTACTGCTTAGTCACAGCGTCGGCCTAAAAATGGTCAACCAAGCAGAAAGATTTATGTGCACACGGCAAGCAATTGAGCACCGTTGCACCGCAGAATGGCAGAATGACAGTGCTGCATTTGGTGTGTGAGCGCATGGCGACAACTTGAGGCTGTGGGCTGTTGAGCACCGAAATGTATTCACATACACTTTGACGCTTGCGCTGAGTTTGTTTAGCAGAATGAATTCAAAATAAAATGGCTTACAATTTTGATGGCAGTTCTAGTCACCAACTTATTATTTTTCTCAGCGGCTTCAATCCTGTACCTCAATTTTTATATCATCAGTATACTGCATATAAATATATTCACGTTTCTAACTGTCAGCGCAAAAACAATTCTGCACCGCTTCAAATTTGCCTTAACACCAATTTCATTATCGACTTCGAGTTCGTCGCTTAAGTCTAATGAATTTTCCTTTTATTTCAGCTATTTGTTGGGTAGCGCGTGCCAAAGTTAATTTTATGCATTTTTTTGCGCAGCTGTACTCAGTTACATTGTAATGCTGACTGTCATCGTTTATGGTGTTGTGAATTTAAGCAACAATTTTCGTGCTAAAACGATTAAGTTGTCACAGAAAGTGTGACAAGTTGCCTGTAGGCTACCGTGGCTTTGAGAACAGTGACAGAAGCTGCGCAAAAACTGTTAAACAGTAAAATAAAAATAATAAACAGTCATATTTTTATGTTCATAAAATAAATATGTAAATAAGTTTGATGTGCTGAGTCGATACCTTTGCAAGTCTGTAAATATATGAACTGGAAAACTTTTCAGAAATTTTAGATGTTTTTCTTCTAAAAATATTTTCAGCATATATTGAAATTGCTAAAATCAAGACCTTGTATGGAAAATTTTTCAGTTCGTATAAATCACTTTTCAAAACAATGCCACAACCTACAAATATATATGGTTCAAATTGGTCCACTATAGCATATAATTGCCATACAAACTGATTGATCAACATTTTTTATATTTTTTTTACAATAAGAAAAAGGTTATTATAGCTTTGGTGCTGCACCAAAGTTAAAGTATAAAATTTTTTTCTCCAAATTACTTTTCAAAATCTACAATTAAGCTTCAATTATTTCGCTACACACAAAAAATAGTATGACTCAATGTAAAATTTAAATAAAAAGCGAAATTTCTATCCACGCTACCAAATATCTGCATTGCTCACTAACAACTAAAATATATTTTTGTTGTTTTTATTCAAACCCAAATCTAGCAGGCGCACCCAAAGCTACAAAAATTCAAATTTCATTAAAGAAATGTACAATTTCACCGACACGCAACGTTAAACACAAAAACAACACAAAAAAAACTTTGCTACGAAATTGAGTGACAGCGCTTTTATAGTTGTTGTTGCTATTCACACATACCGTTGCATTTTGTATGTGTGCCGTTGCCGGAAAGAAATTTGCGCTTATCGGTTATTGGCTATGAACATATTTAATTTTGTTGGTTGTTTATTTTTGCACACCACACTCGCTGTTGTTATTGTTGTTGTAATTTCATTATGCCCAAACAGGTGTTTTTATAGGTAGTATGTGTGTGTGCAGTGCGAGTGTGCGTGTTGCGTTTGTGGAATTAACCTAGTTTCGGTTTTATTAAATTCATACGTTGTTGTTGTTTGTGCATTTTTGGCAAAAGAAATTATGCATATTAAATAGTATGACAAGGCAATGCTTGTGGATTGATGTTGTTGTGCTTAATTTATTTATTTTGTATGAGTTTAGCAACGACGGTTTATGCAGACACTTTTACTTTCAAAAGGAAGCAGAACAAACGGTGAATATTTATTAGAGTTGGTGGATTTGGGTGTTATATTCATATTAATTGTATATAGCATATACAGCTGTTGACAGCTAATTAGAAACGGTCCCTTTTTTGTGGGTGGATTTTGGATAATCCAAAAAAATGTCATGTTGCCATGGGCTGAGGAAAATTTGCCTGTTATGAGGAAGTTAAAAATTCAAAGCATACTTCCAAGTTGACACAAAAGTTTTTTAATGAAAATTCTATCAATATTTTGGAGTGGGAATCGTCCAGCCCTAACTTAAACCCTATAGAACATCTCTGGGTGATGTTAAAAGAGCCATATACACCAACAATATCCCAAATATGGATGTTCTTTATGATGAAATTAGAACGGCATGGCAAGCTACACCATTGGTGCGCTGTTAGTCTTATAACGAAAATTCGGAATCGATGTGAAGCAATATTAAAGTAAAAGATACAAATACTAACTGAAAGTAACCAAGTTTTTGTAATATCATTAATTTTTGTTGATAAAATATTTTCGTTTCTAATTAGTTATCGCACTCAAATCCTTGATTCCACATGTTTTTGTTAAAATCTTCAAAACAAAAACGAATTTTATACAAAATGTTTACTATTAGAGTTAAAGTTTGACATGAGTTTCCATAAAATAAGTGAAAATTCAATAAATATACTTGATTTATTGAAAAATAACATCATTTACTTTAAAATAGATGCCGTTTCTAATTCGCTGTCAACAGCTGTCAACAGCTGTATGTATGTATGTGTATTCAGTGGTGTTTTGTATGATGAGTTAAAAACAAATTGTGCGAGTATACAGTTTATAATAAAATTAATGGAAACTAAAAGAAAATTCAATTAAATAAGCGAATAAAATTAAATAAAAATTATTGATTAATTAATTAAGGATTATTATAACTTTATTAATATTAAAAGTTATTATTAAAAATTGGTATAAATTATTTGATTTTAATTTAATAAATGTATCAAACTAAAATAATTTAATTTTTTTAACAATTAAATTAAAATTTTATTTCTTTTCATTCATTCAGCTCTGCCGTTCGCGTTTTATTTTAATAAAATAATTTTTTTTTATTTAATCTATAATCTTTCACTTAGTACAATTTTATTTAATTTTTAAGTGTTATAAATTAATAAAAATTATTTATTTATAGGCTATTTTATTTTAATTATTTATGAATTAAAAATAAAATTGTTTTAATTGAAAAATTAATTAAAATAAAAAAAATTATTTAGTTATTAATTTAATTAATATTATTAATTTAGTTAAATTAAAAATGTTTAATAAAAATAAATATTTTAACTAAAATTAAATAAATTATAACAAATTTATTAATTTAATTAACATTATTAATTTAATAAAATTAATTTTTTAACATACACTAAAATTTTTTAAATTAAATTTAAAAAAAAAAAATATTTTATTAAATATTAGTTCTTTTTCTTTTAATTTAATTAGCTAATTTAATTTTTTAATTAAATAATTATGTATATATTAAAAAGAACCTTAAAAAATTAAATAAAATTATATTCAATTGAACCAAATAAATTAAAAAAAATTAATTTTATTAAAATACAGTCACCCAGAAAAAGGAAACATTTTTTATTAGTTACATAAATGACCCGATTCAACCCATTTTTTGCACAGAGATATACTACTATCAGTAAAGGATTCTCTCTGAATTTGTATAAAACATCTCATAGCAGGACATGAGTTATGTTATTTGCTTAAAAGTGGGCTGTACCACGCCTAACGTTCAATTTTGACCCGGCTCTATTAAAGGCCTCACATACCATCGCGGAGGTTAAATTAAATATCTCTGGCGTATTTAGTTATTCATTTATCGCTCCATTTTACGCACAGTTGCTCTTGCTACTGGGTTTAACTGTGCTAAATTAAAGTTAATGTCTTAATTTAGTGCTTGGTTATTAAAAAAAAATGATATCTTATAAAATCTTAATTTGATTTCGATTGGGCAGTTTATATGGTAGCTATGTATTATAGAGGTGCGATCTGAACAATTTTTTCTGAGATTGTAGCGTTGTTTTAGGCAATAATACATGTAAAATTTTGTGAAGAAAGCATCTGAAATAAAAAAGTTTTCCATAAAGTATTTGTTTTTGATAAATCACTTTGAATGGCAGCTATATGCTATAATGGTCCGATAACTGCTATTTCGCAGTGACAAGTGAGCAGTTCCTTGGAAAGAAAAGTATGTATGTATGTAAAATTTCAAAAACGATATCTCAAAAACTGAAGAACAAGCTCACGTATGTAAGGACATACTAACGGACCTATCTAAACCATCTCAACTGGTCAATGTGAACATTTCAATCATTCAATTCAATGCGCTTCTAATATTAAAAGAAGAACACACTCTAAACAGTTTTCAAATTCATGAAACAGCAATATTGTGTTGGAAACTTAATAGAAATCTAGAAACAAATTAAAAATTTTGCTAATGAAAGTGAAAAGTGAATTAATATTTTTGCCATGCATTCATCCATATGTGAGAATTGAACAATAAAACAATTTCATGCGCAAGCCAGACACAAGACAGAGCTCTAAATTACCAGTTGTCAGCAGACTATACAAAAGGATTTTATTAAAATTAATATTATACACGAAGAGGGTACTAAAAGAACTCTAAAACTGCTGCAATTGCATATCAAATGGATTATAATTTATTTTATAACTAATTTTAAATTAAATTTTAATTTTTCTTCTCTATTAAAGCTGCACGAAAAACGATTAATCAACTATTCAAAATCAACAAAATTATTCCGCCTGCTCGAAGAACACAGATTTGCTTGTTTTCAATTCGAATTTCATAAAATCATGGCAGCAAATCACTGAAAATCGCCTGAACAACTAAAATATTTAGTTGTACGAGTAACATGTTGTTCAAACTGTTATTAGCACATTCATGGCCCGCAGCAACAGACTTGGCGCGACGAAATGCGACGCGACGCCGAACGCCATGCGGCAATAGGAAACTGGACGTTAGCGCTGATTGTTTGCTGAATTTGTAGGTCAGCCGCTAAAAAAATTAACTTCTTTCTTTCTTGCTCTGCTATAGGTGAATACGAAAGCAAAGCAGCGCCAAGCTAAATTACGAAGGCGCGCGCAACAGAAAATGGAGAGTGGCTAAAAGGGGCAGCAGATAGACAAAGAATTTATATGGCAGCTAGAGAATAGAGAGAAAAAACTAACGACGACATGGAAAATTATAATAAAAGCATGCAGCGCAGGCATATGCAGAAATGTGTGTGCGCGTTGGAATGTAAATGGTAACAGAAGCAAGCGCAAAAACATGAAAAAAATCAAGAAGTTTTAGCGAGCAAGCAAATTGAGCTATTTAAATGACAAAGTGCACATGTGTGTATGAGTGTGTGTGTGCGGCGGCGATTATGCATAAATATGCGTTTATGCGCAGCAGAGTTGATAAATTGTCGCTCAAAAGAAAGCAAGCCTGCATGAAAACGCCTAGCAAACAAAAGACTTAAGCAACGAACTCGCTGTGGCAAATGACTCAAACCTGGCCAGTGTTACACATTTGCAGGCAGCTATTTTTAGTTTGAACAAGTAAATGTGCCGAGCTAAACGATGACAACATGCATAAACGCCTGCGGGTTGCACTGACAACAACAACAACAACAATAAAAGCAAAAACATGGAAAAGCGAGAAAGGAAAACGCCAAAGAAATGTTAATTATAGACAGCAATGCCAATGGCTACCCACCACATATGCAAATGTAGGCGCGACAGTGCGCTGCAGTCAGCACTCAGACACATATGTACATATATAATATGTATATACATATGTATGTATGTATATATGAATGTACATATATGTACATATGTACTATATATTAGCTGATACATCTACATACAGACATACATATATGTATGTATATGTACATATCTAATCGCCCAGTGGCAATGTGGAAACCGACAAAGCGACTGACCCTAATAAGAAATGTCTTGCACCGTTGCACTGAAATGTGAGAAGGAACACGAAATTGCCGCCAGTCAGCAAGCAAAGTATATACACTTTTAATAAAAGGAAATCGCTCATAATCGGTAGTTAAGTTAACATGCTGCTAATATTACTCACCTGTGTGTAATTTTTTTCCTTGAAGCGCGATTTTGTTAATTAAAAGTCAAATAGTTATATTTGTTGTGTCCTTCAATAGCGGCACGGAGTTATATTTGTTGTTGTGACGGAATTTTATTGTAATTCACTTTCTACAAACACGTAGTCACCTACAAAAATTAAATTCAGTTGCAATTGATTTTTATGTGCTTTTTGATTTCGAAAAAAGTTTAGAAATGAACATTAATTAATTAAATATTATAATTAAAAAAAATTTAAATCCTTAAAAAATGTTCATAAAAAACTTTTAAATTTAACAAATTAAAAGATTGCAATTAAAACAAATTTAAAAAATATTAAATTAAACAAATGTTACAAAAACAAAAAAAATAAATAATTTTAAAAATTTGAAATGCAAATGTTATTAAATTTACCTACTTGAAACAAAATGTAAATAAAACAATAACTCAAATTAATATTAAAAACTAGGAAATTTTAAATTTAAAAAAATTTCGAAATTAAAAAAAAATTAAAGAAAACAATTTCTTTCATTTATTCTAAAATTGACTCTAAATTTCAAATTTAAAAAAATGTTAATTAAAAAATTTAAAATTTCAAAAATTATAAAAATAAATTTTTAATAAAAAATAATTAAAAAAAGTTTTTTTTTTTAAATGTTGCAAAATCAAAAAAAACTAAATCTAAAAACTGCAAATTAAAATATTATTGAATTTACTTAATTTGAAAAAATTAAATGTAATTAAAAATAATTAAAATTAAAATTAAAAAAATTAAGTAATTCAAATTTTTGAAAATTTTTATATTAAAAACAATTGGAATAAAAGAACATTTTGCTTAATTTATTATTTAGCAGAATATATAATTTCTATAGTCACTAACAGCCAAGATGCAACATAAAAAAAAAACAAAAACAAATTAAAATTTTAATATTTTCTAAACTAAAACTAATTAAATTTACAAGTTTAAAATCTAAATTTAACATTAAAGTTAAGAAAATTTAAATTAAAAAAATTAAAACATTCAAAATTTAAAAACTTAAAAAATTAAAATGTAAGAAAGTTTCAAAACTAAAAACAAACTATTTTTGTTTTGTAATTGTTTTGCTGCAACTTTACTCATTACCAGCCAAGCTTAAAAAAACTAATTAGAACTTAAAAATTTTGCAAAATTAAAAAAAAATTAAATTTAAAATTGTAAAATTCGAAACAAAAAAATTTTAGAAATAAAATTAAAAAAAAAATAATTAAAACAATTTAATTAAAACAAATAAAAAATTTAATATTCAAATTCAAAATTAAGAAAACTACAATTAAAAAGTTTCAAAACTTGAATTGAATAGAAACCCTATTTATATTTTTTAATTGTGTTGCTGCAAGTTTAGTCACTAACAGCCAGGCTGTCATTCACTTTCTACAAAAACGTTGGAATTAAATCCTATGTCCTTCTTGGTTTGAAAAAAAATTTAAACAAAAATATTCAAAATAAATTTAAAACTTTAAGAAAATTAAAATTTACAGTTAAAAAATATTTATTATATTATTATATAAAAATTTAAATTTACCGTTAAAAATTATTTAATATTAAAACATTATATTAAGAAAACTTAAAAAAATTAAAATTAAAAAAATTATTTTTTTTTGTTTTGCAACAATTTTAGTCACTATTTAAGAATTTAACCTAAGAAGATTAAGATTTACAGTTAAAATTATTTAATATTTAAAAATTATATTAAAAAAATTTAAAAATTTAAATTGAAAAAAATATAGTTTGTTTTTGTTTTGCAGCAATTTTAGTCACTATTTAAGAATTTAACATAAGAAAATTAAAATGTACAGTTAAAAATTATTTAATATTAAAAATTATATTAAAAAAATTAAAAATTTAAATTAAAAAAATTATATTTTGTTTTTGTTTTGCAGCAATTGTAGTCACAATATTCCATTATGCAAATTTTCCACATGCGCATGCGCGCATACATATATTTGAAAACGCGCACTAACACACACACACAAGTAAGAGTCGTTGTATGTAACCGCTGGCGTGCATTCATTAGCGCATAACCGTGCGGAACGTTCAATAACCGTTTTTCATCGTTATATTTAAATTCAATTAACTTCATTTGCTTCTACTTCTATTTCTTCTTCTTCTTCTGTTCATTACGCTCGTTTTCAAGTTCTTCTGCTTGTCTTTATTATTATGCACCAGTCTATTTTGCGTATTATTTATCACATTGCCTCATCGATATTTTCAATTCCTGCCTTATGCGGCCGCATTTCGGTTGCATGCAACACACGTGTCCGTCCGACGACGATAAACGCGTTTCTTTTCTGACGTATTCACTGATTTTCGAAAGCTAGCACACGCACATAACCGCACATACAAACACAAATATGCCTCTGTATGTGTGCGTGCATATGAATATACCTTCCGTCTTCCGTTATATGGTAGTTTGCTGTGCGCACACGCTTGTTACACGCAATCGCCTGACACGAATGACTCACGACTAAGCGTCTAAAGCTTCTAACTACGACCGTCTCGTCTGCTGGTCTCGCACCGAATGAAACTTACGTTGCGACAAAAGAAATTTTTATGAATATAAACAAATAAAAGAAAAGAAAGCACTGAACAACTACAGCGGAGCGGCACTTCCGCGCTTCCTTGCCTGGCGTGGTGAGCGCGCCGGAGCGTCAATTTCCAGCGGCAGTCGAGCAAAAAGCTTAAGCTGCGTGATACTAGCGCCAACCCATTGAAGTTGTGACTACTGTTAGCCTTGACAGTACCAGCGCCATACCTCAAAGTAAGCGTGTGAATATATATACAAGTATTTATGTTTGTGTTTGTGGCGCTCTAACTTTCTTAGCTCGCCAGCTTCGCTGAGTCGCAGCTGCTTAACGGACCAACACAAGTTGGTTGCAGAGTTGGCGAAGACCTTGAGGTGGCTGGGAGTGAGAAATTTGAAGGAGCTTTTGTTGAGCGTGTTTTCTTTCACTGAAGTGTGCTTCTGTTAAATGTTAACAGCGCTTAAGAACAGAGCCCTGTTAGCTTTACTGATCGCGATTTATGGCTCTGCAGTATGTTGTGGAGTATTGATGACTTTTGGCTAATGATTATGGATTATGAAACGTTAATATAAAACGAGCTTCCTTGAAAAACGAGTATATACGAGTATGTACTTATAGTTATAAGAAATAATATTTAGTGGGATTGTGTTCTTAAGGTACTTTTTACCACTTATATTACAAACGACTATACAAATTGATCGTTTAATGACTTAAGTGAATGCCAAGAAGAAAGGGACACTACCACCTTGCATATATCTTCTTCTTCATTGGCGTAGACGCCGCTTACACGGCTATAGCCGAGTTTACAACAGATAGCCAGTCGTTCTTCATTTTCGCTATTTGACGCCAATTGGAGATTGCAAGTAAAGCCAGGTCCTTCTCTACTTAGCCTTTCCAACGGAGTGGAGGTCTTCTTCTTCCTCTGTTTCCCCCTACGGATTGTCATCATCCATGTCTCTGCTCCATTTAGCAGGATGGCGATGATGAGAAAGAGGACTTTGCTTCGCAATTGCCCTCTAAGTTCGAAGTAGCTCCTGTTGGCAAAAGTTGGATTTCGAGGCTGACGTTGCTTTTAATGCTGGATCCAAGACAGATGAAATTATTTACAACTTCGAAGTTATGACAGTCAACAGTGTTGTGGGAGCCAAGTCGTGAGTGCGACGACTGTTTGACTGATGACTGGAGATATTTCGTCTTGTGTTCGTTCACAACCATATCCATAAGCTTCGCTTCCTTATCCAGTTTGGAGAAGGCAGAACTAACGGGGCGGTTGTTGAAGCCAATGATATCAACATCATCGGCATACGCCAGCAGCTGTATGCTCTTATAGAAGATGATACCGTCGCTATTTAGCTCTGCAGCTCGTATTATTTTCACCAACAATAGATTGAGAAGTCACATGATAGGGAACCTCGCTTGGTATCGCACGGCTCGGAGAGGTCTTTTCTAATCTTGACTGAGCTTTTGGGGTTGCTCAATGTCAAATTACACAATCGTGTTTACTTTGCGGGGATACTAAGTTCAGACATCGCAGTTCCTTTTCGTGCTGTCAAAAGTAGCATCGACGAAGTGGTGTGTGTGGCCTTTTTCGAGACTTGGCGCATTGTGAATATCTGATCAGTTGTTGATTTTCCTCGCTTGAAGCCCCAGTGATAACGTTCTATTAGTTTGTTGATGGTGGGCTTTAATCTTTCACACAGTAAGCTCGATAGAACCTTATACTACTGTGATCAAATTGAAAGGTGAATTTTGTCCATTTCATCTCCTTCAAAGTAATACCCTCACGCTGCAATACAATTAAGCCAACGAATTTTCCAGTCATTATAGCACTTTGAAAAATCCTCCGTCGTGCTGGCCTTCAGAGCCTTCTTCGATTCAGCTTTTATATCCTCAATTGAGTCAAAACGGTGTCCTCGGAGTGGTCATGTGAATTTGCTGAACAGCCAGAA
Source organism: Bactrocera tryoni (assembly GCF_016617805.1). Classification (NCBI taxonomy): domain Eukaryota; kingdom Metazoa; phylum Arthropoda; class Insecta; order Diptera; family Tephritidae; genus Bactrocera; species Bactrocera tryoni. Next base: position 48,346,571 of record NC_052499.1, read on the forward strand.
GTTACACGAAGGTAAATCAGGCGAATGCGGTGGTTGCGGCACGATATTAGTTGAAAATGTGGCGAAATGATCACGAATAACCAATGCAGTATGAGATGGTGCATTATCGCACTTCTTTGTTTAATAAATTCACAAATCGACGCGTTGCTCAAATACTAATGAATATTTTGAAATTTAGCATAGATATCACTAACAGTACTACCAACTTACAGAAAGAAAAAAATTTATATAAATTAATAATAAAATTAAAAATATATTGTATATTAAAAGTATAAATTAAAAATTCAATTTGATCACAGTAGTATACGATGTTCAGGAGGCTTATCCCACGGTAGTTGGCGCAGATTGTGTTCTTTTTTGAAGATTGATCACACATAAATTCCAATCATCGATGCATGGTCCATATAAGTTCTTCGCCATCGCATTTGAATAGCTCGGCCGGCAAATCATCGCCCCCCCGCTTTGTTGTTCTTCAGACGGGTAATTGCTATTCAAACTTCTTCATTGTCGGTCAATGAAACGTCTGCTCCATCGTCATCGATTGGGGAATCGGGTTCACCACCTCAATTCATGCTTTCACTGCCATTCAACAGGTTGCAAGGAACCATAACTTCAGTACGCTCTGGGCATCAGTCACTAGATCACATCTAGAAGTGCTACAAAATCTCCGCTTTTAGGCTGACAGAGTAGTTGTGCACCTTAAGTTCAAAATTTTCCCATTTTGCAGTTGTATTATTTCAAATTGTGATTTACGAACTACCGTTTTTTCCAAATTAGTTAAACCTCCGATTTCAGAGAGTTTGAGTGTGAGTATTTTTCTATCGAGCGACTTTTTGAGTCTGGTATAGAGGAAACAGTCATTGAAGACCATATCCGCCGTACACATTGCGAGGAGATCTAGTTGATAGTCATGGCTTTGTTTTCACTAGACTTTGTCTAGTCAGGAAAGAAAAACGAAAATCATTTTTTTCTATTGTAAACAAAAATATTATAGACAACACTGCTTTGAAAGCAATAACCGCATAACGATTGGATGAAATGTCATGAAACTATATTCCATGTAGTAGAGCGTGCTCTTAGAAAAGAAAAAAGAAGTCGGTAGAGTGATCTTAGGTTAGGTTAGGCAAATGCGCTGATATCTCATGAATTCACGACTAATCCCAATTGGACTGCTGGAGGCGCTTGTTCGTTGTGATGCCCAGAACTATTATGTATGGATCAAAAAGGCCGTGGCATATCTACAAAACACATGCCACAAATTTATTGAGGCCGCTAAAATCAATTCCAGCCATTTCGCCGGGTTCATGAAATGTATGACAACAGAGATGCTTCAAACTTAGCCTGCTGAGGTCTGGACAGTGGAGGAGAAAGTGTCTGGTTGTTACCGACAGACCGCTCTTGCAGTCAGGCCAAAGCATTTACAGCACATGCTTCAGTTTGGTGGAGGCGGATGCAAAAAAAAACTATTTTCTACAATTATTATGCAATTTTTTTATGATTTAGCTTTTTGAAATAAAAAAAAAAATAAAAAAGAGCATCTAACTCATTCAGAAATATGACAATATGCTGCTAATGAATTTAACTAGAACACTGCTAGCCAATTAATACTGATTATTTTAGTAAAGAGAAATATTCAACATGAAATTATGTTTTAACGAACGCGCATTAAAAAAGTGAAAATTAATTTCTTCAAAGAACTTTCTTATTTTACCTTAATAATATGCGGCTTTTGAATGTACTTAGTATATATGTATATATGATACTTTATATACATTAGGGTGGACCAAAAAAAGTCAATACTTCCATCTTGGTGTTACAAAATGTCTTTTTAACGATTTTTTTTCAATCTCGTTAAATGCAAAAAAAAAAATAATGAATAATAATGAATTTATCCAATAATAAGGGTGAAACCCAACATTTTATACTCTTGCATCTTGCAATCAAGGCCAGGGATATACCGAAAGGTGTACAACGTCTAACACAGGATCGGAATCGTATACTCATTCACTGATCAACATATTCGGCATAAGGTTTGTTAGAAAAACGAAAATCATTAAATGTGACCTGGTCTACGAAAAGAAAGCTAACGTGCGAAAGCTAGTTTTCTGGGAAACAGCTGTTATAAATATAACAACTCGTTTTCGCCAGTTTCCACGTTAATCAAAAAAGTGAAAATTGATATTCGGCATAAGGTTTGTTAGAAAAACGAATATCATTATATGTAGTATATGAAAGTTTGGATGGTATTAACTCGATTGTATCTATTTTTCCCAATATCACATACTATTAACATGCCACATATTAAAAAACCTATCATATATTGTCAGCCGGATGTTCGAAAATCTTTATATTAGGTATATGAGGGTTAAGGGAAGTATTGAGCCGATTCAACCCATTTTTGGCGAAAATTCATAGAGAAGGATTATCCCTGAATATCAATTACATATCTCACACATTTCCCAATATTTTCGATCAAAAGTCAACTTTAGGTACTGGTGTCCAAATATTCGGTACTTAGGGGCTTGAAGAGCTATGATTGGATTTGAACAATTGTTGTTCATAAAGTGGCATACACTAAAGGCAGTGGTGGATTCAGAGAGAGGAAATGAGGGAAATTATATAAATAATAAGAAACATAATAAGGAAACAGCGTGAAAAGCAACGATATGTGTATGTATATTCTATCTCTAACTCACTCACTCCTCGTGATTCTTCAGAAAAAATCGATCGATCTGGCAAAGGCATTAAATATGATAGACACGCTATTTGTAACGTTCCGAAATCAAAGACAAAAAGCTGAGAAATACTTTCGATCTATTTATTCAGGCACGAAAAATAATGGCGGCAAAATTGAAAGTTGACGAAGAAAAACCAGGAAACTGCGGCCGACAAACAAAACGCGAAAATTTTTTGCTTAAGAACTTGCGAAGAATACTACAGGGTCTTAGTGTACATTCCTCTGTTGGATATAATCGGCGAAGATTTAAAGAAGCGCTTTTCTAGAGAAGTATTGGATGGATTTCAACTGAGTTTGCTGCTTCCAGAAAAAGTATGTGCTTTGAAAACCAAAAAAATGGAAAATTTTTTTGACTGCTTTATAGACCTCAAAATCAAAGCCTCAAAGATGAACTTGATCAATGGCAGTGCCATTGGGGGCAGAAGCAAAAGTCTAAAGACAACCAGTTACCGTTTACTGCATTGGAAACATAGAAGAACTGCGATCTAGACCTATACCACATAGTTTTCTTTCCATATTCCGCAAACTTCCTGTGACGAATGCGAGCACTGAACGCTTTTTTTCGACACATCGCCGCTTGAAAATGTGATTGAGGACGAATAAACTACAAGATAGATTGATCCGCCTGGCGTTGATGCAGCGGTTCGATTACGCCTATCTACGAACTCGTATTTTTTTGTACTAGGGAACCTGCATACCAAGTTTCATCAAGATATCTCCATCTTTATTCAAGTTACAGCTAGCACGGATGGGCAGAAGTATAAACAGACAGTCAACCGGACTTCAACTTTTCTCGTCATCCCAATCATTTATGTATAAAACTCTATACCCATCTCGTTTAGTTTTAGGTGATACGTACACTAGCTAGAAAACTCATAAAAAATAAGATATTCTTTCATTTTGAAGCATTATTTTGTTAAAAAAAAAATAGTTTGAAATTTTAAAAATTAAGTTTAAGGATTTCAAATTGACCTCGAATAACTTTTGAACGATTCGACTTGGAAAAAAATTATTATAAACCGCTTTTGCTGACTCTTAAATTTGTTAGGAGAATAACTTTTCACTTTTACTTAACATTAATTTGTTCAAACGCATTAAATATCTAAATAAGAAATTATTCATGTGTTACTCTTACTGTTATTATCAAATTTTACCAGCATTTTTTTCACAATTTCGAAACATATTTTCTCCTTATCGAAGAAAAAATATATAACCTTACTTAGGCCCACCCTAATACGCATACATATTTAGAAATGTATGTGTGTGCATTTTCGCATATAAAATTGTCCAACTTGCCAGTTAAAGTCTCGGTAGCTACCCAAAAATTGCAATCACCCACTTTCTGCTGACCATATTTGCAGAACGAAAATATTTATTGAAAAACAAAAACAATTAAAAATGGCATTCTTAGACTATTTAGTGTATATATGTACGTATATATATGTGTAAGGCTGTTTGTGTGAACTAATAATACTTAAAGGCAGGTAAGAGCATAGTTGTTGTTGCAATTTTCACGCCACCGTTCAGGCGTGACAGCCAAAAGCGACTGAGCGCCAATTAATCTGCTTAAAGAGTGAAATTTTTTAATGAGACAAATTTACTTCTGGTTGGTACCGCCTGGTGAGCCCGGCTTTAGAGAGCAGTGCGTTTCATGCGTTAATTTAAAGTGCATTTGAAATTATAAAATTGTAAATAAATAAATTGGAAGTTTTTACGTGTGGAGAAAATTATTATACAAGCGCATATGATATATATACATATATATGCATATATACATATATTACATATAAATGTATATATATGTACAAATATTAGTATATGTGTGCCAATACTTTAAAGTCACTGTTTAATTAAAGTTTTTTTGCAAAAATTATTACGAAAATATTTTTGGGCTTTCCGTCTCTCGAATATCAAAGCTCATTTGGTGCAATGGGTTTTGAAGTATTTTTTATTAAGTGGCAGCGCTTGCCAAGCTACCATTTTTTTTCAAATTGTTATGATTCATTTGCCTTGCCAACTATTTAATGAACACATTTCCCATTACGCAACACGCGAAAACAATTTTGCTTTTGTTTATATTTTTCTTAAATTTCATAATAAAATGTACCTGTAAACTATCGCTGTCACTTAAGTAGGTTGATGTTGTTGGGCTTATTTTTACAAGCATACAAAAAATGTTTCTATGGACTGGAACGCCAACTTGAAAAAATGCAAGAGGGATATTGTGGTCATTAAATATTCCGGTAGAGAAGTGTTTTGGCTATTTTCAGGCGACCAGTGAACGCAAGAAACAAGGTAGTTCTGTTTTATATAAATAGTACTATATATTTATATATGCTACTAAAGGGCCTCGAGGTTCCCTACTTTTTTAAAGAAAAAACACAGAAACTTCAAATTTAATGGGAAATGTTTATTATCATTCGAAAGAACATTCTTTGGTATTTAGATTATCTCAGATGGTCCAATGGTCATCCAATTTTCGTTACTCGTTCTAGCATTTCGACTAGTAACGGGCGAATTACACGCGTGATATTTTACTTCAAGGCCTGAGTCGCAGCGGCATTGTCCGCATAAACTTTAAACTTTACATATCCCCACTGGAAAGAGTCTAATGGAGTGATATCACACGATCTTGGTGGCCAATCGACCGGCCCAACCTTAAAATTATTTGCTCACCGAAGTGTTCTTTCAATAAATCTTTTGATGTGTGGGAAGTGGCGCCGTCTTGTTGAAACCAAATGTCGCGAAAATCACGAGCTTCAATTTCAGACATCAAATAGTCAATTATAATGGTCCCCATTGACGGTTACATTTCTGTCATCGTTTTTGAAGAAATATAGACCAATTATTCCACCGGCCCACAAACCAAACCAAACCGTTGTTTCTACTGGATAAAACGGCAGCTCTTGAATCTGTTCACGTTCCTATTTTCCCCAATTCGGAAACTTTGCTTGTTTACATACCCATTGAGCCAGAAATGGACCTCATCGCTCAACAAAATTTTCCTCGAAAACGTCGAATCTTCTTGGAAATTTGCAAAAAGTACCTCTACTTGGATGACCCGAAAAAGGCTCGGAATTTCGACTAGACATGAGACAATAACTTTCCATCATGACAACTTTCGGTCTTATGTTGCAAGACCGGTTAAAAATTATTTGGGAAAAGCTGCTGGGAAGTTTTTCCTCGCTCGCCTTATTGACCAGATCTTGATGCAAAGCATTTTACTGAAACACGGTTCTAAAATTCGCTCAATTGGGTTTTCGTCGCCACCCCGGTTCAATATTTTTGGTGTGGAATCCTCAAACTACTCTAAAATGAGAAAATATTATAGCTTCAGATAAACAATACTACTTCGAAAACATTTTTTATTGAATAAGGGTTCAAAATTTGGAAAAAAAAATCCCAGGAATACTGTTATAGGGCCAATACATTATGATTTTGTACTTTACTATTTGGTTTTGTGTATATAACTTCCCTATCTGCTTGATGATCAGAATCACGTCATAAAAAGCAATCTCATAACACAGAATACAGGAGATTTAGAGCTTTCACAAGTTTCTTTAGCTTTCATAATTTTAAGTTAAGAAAACATATAGACATTTAACAAGTTGAAGGCAAAGATTTGGATATATGTATATTCAAGCAACGACGGAATTTTTTATAGTTTCAACAGCTACAACAATAACAATAAAGTTTGATTTTTCTCCACAAAAACATATTTTTACAGATGTGTCACTTTGAGATCGAATGCTCCAGGCTATTTTCCTTAAACCCAAAACGGAATATGTGAGTAACGCCAAAGCTTTTTATAGTTCTTCAATGTTTATTTCCGATATTTCTCCGAATAAATAAAAAGTTAAAAGGGAGTTTAGAGCCACTGCTATTGTAAAAGTCTTGCTTTGAAACTTCCTTCCCAAACACGCATAGTTAGATCCCCATTCAAATTTTCCCGCATACGCCGGTGCTCACATAACTGCTTTCGTACAAACCGATATTTTTTGCGAATGCGCTAATAATTAAATAATATTTATTGTGCGACATTTTGGCACAACAATCGATGCTTCATCACACACCTTGTGACAGTGACACGCTTTGCAGTAGCGTCGCCCACAAACCGCAAGGGTACTCCTGCGCAATTCGTATGTGAGCAAATTGAAATGTAACCGCAAGTTTTAAAAAGAAAAGGTAGATTTTAGTGGATTTTCAAAAAACCACCAACACGTTGCAGCAACGAAGGTCTTACATGGTGCCACCTACGGTGTTGTTTTGGCAATTTTCCCATCAAACCAGTGTCTTTATGCTGTAATGTACATTTATGGTAGATAAAAGTTTAGACCTACATACATACATACATAAACCAAACATACAAAAATGTATATGTATGTTTGTATGAATATTTGTGTTTCCTCTTGCTTGCACCAAAACTAAACTGCCATAACTGTTATTTTATATCAAAATAAAAATTATATGTTTTGAGTGTGTGTAAAGTTGACGACTGCTACAATTCATCGCATACAGCAATTGTTATTACCTTTACTAATTACCTAACTAACCGCCGCAATTAACAATGTGAATTTGGCTTTTTTGCTAGTTTCTTTCATTTTTTTGCTAGCGTCCGAGCCGTCTCATTGCTAATTGTTTACAGTTAACAACGTTATTTAATTTTGGTCAATACCTCGATGGTGTCAAAGCATTCCACTACTTTCACTCTCATTCACCCCGACAAAATGACACTTTTATGCCACCAAGAAAACATATAAAAATAAAAACAACAATTTTCGGTTAGCGTTCAACTAAATTGGCCATATCACCAGAATAACAACCTGCAACAATTAACGAGTTTGTTCAAGTGTTAAGTGTTCAAATCACGTAATAATCATACCGTTATAGAGTAGTTCGAGTTTAAAATGAAATTTTTGTGTATTTGCAATGGCATGGCTTGCTTGGAATGAAGTGCTGAATCTTGATGCTCAATGAATTTTGATTTTTGCCCTGATAGTGTGTTACTCTGCAGAATATTATATTTTGTTGAGTTCGTCAAAGTTAAATCTTTAATATTATTTTTTATATTAACTCTGAACAAGTATTAAATTTGTACCACCAAGACGGAAAGGTCGGTTACCATATACAATATATATGTATACATATGTATATGTATGTATATAACTGATCAACGTGACCGGCTGAGTTGGTTCAGCCATGTCCGTTTGTGTATAAGCGAACTTAACTTGTCCACCGATTCTTGAGATATTGATCTGAAATTTTGCACAAGTCCTTTGCTCCTCAAGAAGCTACTCTTTTGTTCGAACCACTATAGGATGCTCTTATTCGGTGTAGCGGAAGATAACGTATTACGTGCCTTCTTTATTTACCAATCCAAAAAGGAAGATTTTCCTCGAAATAACAGCCCTTGGCTGGATAAATCGGCTGTTGTGGAAAGTTGACATTATTGCACTCACTGCGATCGATTTTGCTTCAGTTTAAAAAAGTCTTCAATAAATATTAATTATAACGGCAAAGCTTATGTGCCGTCACTTAGAAACCAAGTCCCGAAATAAAAAACTGTAATTCTATATTCTATAGCTAGTTTAAATATTTATGAATATTTCATATATTTAAAGTAAACGAAATGCATACTTCTTAAATTCTTTTTCAATGAAATCATAAATTATTAAAAGAATTTAACTAAATAGGCATATACCACATTCGCAGGTTGATTATGTGCAAGCAATTTAAATAATTAACACTATCCAGAGTGCATCCGTGAATTTCCAGACTATATTTCAAAATTAAATCTGGCAAATCAGTCAAATAATCACAGGTTCAAAATGGGTGATTTCATTGGTTGTTGTTGTTGTAACGGATATCATGGTCAGCGTGCTTGATTGAATGGATTTTCCGGTGATTTGTTCCATTCTTTCATAAGTATTTGCTTCCACTGCGATAAACGCATTGATGGATTTTCCGCTTTGATACGTGGCATATTGGCTGTCTCGAAGGCTTTGTAGGCAGCGCGCATTCGCTTTTCTGGATGTTTGTCCTCCTCGCTGTCTTTCACACTAAAATAAGAATTTATTAAAAATAGAGAAAAATGTAATAAACAAGAAATAACCTTCTTACCTCAGTGCTGCCAAGGCCTGATCGACATTTGTTGCAATTTCAACATCGGCCATGGAACGATTTAGATTTTCCTCGATCACTGGTTCGGGTAAAACAACACGTGCTCCCAACTGTGGTTTAGCTGCGTTAATGGCATCAATAGCACGTTGCTTCTTTTCCAATTCTTCCAGAATTTGCTGCCGATGTATCTTAGCAAGTGGTTGTTTTCCCTGGGTCTTAATTGATGACATTTCTTGATCGAGTAGCGCCTATAGAACAAAAATTTAAATATTTGCTAATTTGTAATGTAAGTGAACAAAAACCTTTGCCTCCGTCTTTCGTCTTATTGCCTCAGCCCGTTTCTTCTCCTCTTCCTCACGCCTTTGTTGCTTCTTGGCCAAATTTTTATCATTGTCTGCCCATAGTCGATCCTCTGCCTCCTTAGCAGCACGTTCATTTTTGGCCTGTTTCACAGCTTGTTTTCGTTCACGCGCCTCCACCGCCTTTGAATTTGTTACCATTTTCTTTGGCATTTTTGCAAATGATTTAAGGATTTTCTATTGAATGCCTTTAAGGCTCTTTTAATTGTTGCACACAATAATTTCGCGAAATTTTGATGGATATTGACATTTGTAAGAGTCCATGACCAGGGTTGTTAAGGTTGACAAATTTGATATTTTTACAATCATATTCCAACACTGTTCACTATAAACAGCTGTTTACGCGAATGTCAGTGTAATCAAGAAACAACATAAACTTTGATACAAACAAGAAAGTGCAGTACAGAAAAAAGTAAATTATTTACGAAATGGACATAATAAAAGCTGAAATCGCTAGAAAGCGAAAATTACTTGAGGAAAAGCAGCTTGTGGATGATAAGAAAAAATACTTCAAACGTGGTGAACTAATTGCCAAGAATACAGAAGAAATCCTACAAAAAGTTGGTTATAAAAAACAAGAAAGTCGCGAGGAAGACCAAGTACCCGAAGGACACTACAGCTATGTCTCGGACGGACAAAATATTCTACCGCGCTCTGAAGTCATACGTCGTTTACGCGAACGTGGCGAACCTATACTTATATTTGGTGAAACAGAATCAGATGCGTTCCATCGCCTGCGCCAATGCGAGATCTCCCAGCCTGAAACTAATCGTGGATTCCGTAACGATTTCCAGGAAGCAATGGAACAGGTAGATCAAGCATACCTACAAGAAATGTTCGCCAATACACCCACCGCTAAAGAAGAACAAAAATCCGATCTTGCCGAATTGGATGAAACGGTCACTTGGGATAGCATAAAAGAGAGTGCCATTAAGATGGGTCGTGGAAACAAAGAATACGACATGGATGTGATAATAACGTTGCTAACGTTTTTATTAAAAATGTGGAATGATCAAATCGCTTCGTACTCAAAGCAGGAAATAATGTCAACTAAAACTAAAATGGCACGTGTAATTTTCACACAGACGCGTGAATATGTGAAGCCATTATTTCGTAAGCTTAAGCATCATACCCTGCCCGAAGACATATTAGATAGTTTACGTGATATTTGTAAGCGTCTATTGAATCGCGATTACATCACAGCGAGTGATGCTTACCTAGAGATGGCCATAGGCAATGCACCCTGGCCTATTGGTGTCACTATGGTGGGTATTCACGCACGTACGGGACGTGAGAAAATTTTCTCCAAGAACGTAGCACATGTAATGAATGACGAAACACAAAGAAAGTATATACAAGGCTTGAAACGATTGATGACGAAATGCCAAGAGTACTTTCCAACTGATCCCTCGAAATGTGTAGAGTATGTCAGCAAAAAGGATCGCATATAAACAAGTTTGAAAATACTTTGACACTCACAAATGTTTATTTAATTTGCTAAAACGTAAGATTAGTTGTAAATTTGAAAAATACAATCAATAAAGGCTTGCAAATATGCAATATTATTTTTAACTAAAATTGTCACAAATTGCTTACTCTATTGGAAGTGAATTATTCTTGCTGTATTCTTATTTTTTGCCAAGTTCAGTAGCACGTTCGCTCGATTTTTCTACAGCATTGATGAGCGTCGATCTGCAAAAGTGAAATGATTCATGTATTTTATAATATTTATTCAAAAATTTACTAATTTTATTTCATACCTCAAGTTGCCCTTTTCAAGTTCATGTACACCTACAATTGTAGCACCACCAGGTGAACAAACCTAGTTGATTTCAAATAAATGTATATTCGTGAATAAAATAAACAAGTTACTAAAAACAAAATTGAAATTAGCTACCTCATCTCTCAAAACAGCTGGATGTTTCCCGGTTAGCAAAACCATTTTAGCAGCTCCCAATAACATTTGTGCGGAGAACTGCAATGCCATTTGTCTGGGCACTCCTTGTTTGACACCACCATCAGCCAAAGCCTCAATTATTGTATATACAAATGCAGGACCACAACCAGCAACACCCGATACTGGGTCTATCATCGATTCAGGCACTTGCTGAGCAATGCCCAAAGAGTTCAGCATTAAATGCAATTTTTCCAAATCTTGTTGTTTCACATAGGAACCAGGTGAATACACGGTGATACCTTCACCAATTTGCATTGGCGTATTGGGCATTGTGCGTATCATTTTCAAGCCTTCCACAAATGAGAATTTCTGAAAATGACTTGCATTACCTTAGTCCAGTTGTTTTTATATCCAAATTAATAGAACTAAATACCTCTTCAAGTGTCTTTAGCTTAACGCCAGCTAATACCGAGACAAACAGCTTATCCTTATCTTTTAAAGTAGGCGAGTGTAAGCTACGCAGCTGTGCAGCCATTGGTGTGAGAATATGTGGCTTCACACATATGAATATAATATCGGCTTTGTCCAGTACTTCATAGTTATCGTCTGTGGTTGCAATGCCAAGCGCACGCCAGCGCGCAAGATTTTCTAGGTTTGGTCCCGACACCAGCACCTGTGAGGTTTTCACAAATTCCCGATTTATCAAACCGGAACCAATGGCAAATGCCATATTGCCACCGCCAATGAAACCGATTTTCTCATCCAATTTCGCCATTCTTCTCACAATTGCTTTAAGGGCTAGCACAATAACTGGGGAATATGTAGCAAAGTTTAGTACAGTAATACAAATATCAATGAAATTATAATAGACACTATTGATTAAATCCCAATAGCATTTGGAATGGGTAAAACGGTTTGTCAGTGTGTGAACTCGTTTCACAGCTGTTTTTCGCAATTCTCCCTTGCGCTGAAAATTTGTTGTCATTTGCAATTAGCTTCTTAGCAAGTATGTTTTAACTTAGCACCTATATTTCATAGCTTTTATCACCTTTTATCAGTGGACGTATTCTGTTTTTATCACAATTTACCTTGCGTATACAAACTGTCTTCCGTAGCCGGCAACAAGATTCTGATTATTTACGTAATTACCAATTAATATTGCCAGATGTTTAGCTTAAGTTTGTTTTTTGAAAAAATTTTAAACAAAAATAAAATATAAAATAAAAAGGTCGTTTTATAGATAGCGAAGTTTTCATTTCTGATTATAAGAAAGTTATATTACATTATTTGTGTTAAATTAGGTATTTTCAAATATGTTTTTAATATTAAAAATAAACAAAAACATTTATTACACATCTGTTTAACTTTTATTTAAAGCTGTATAATTAAATTTGTCTGTAAATAAATATATGTATTATAAGCGCATACACAATTGTTTCCCAAAATAGTTCAACCAAATATTGCACTGCGTTTCCGTTGAGCGCCACCTATCGTTGAATAGCGTGATTCTAAGCTTGAGTTTGTTACGTCAAATAATTATCAAATAACAATAAACACAATTTCAAATATATTGGTTCCTGCGAGTTTCTTTGCGCCATTACAGTTTTTTACACAATTACTACAGGGATTTTATCACTGAAGAAAATACTCACAATCATTCATATTATTATTGGAAAGGCCAAATACACAAGGAGTCGTGGAGTATAATTTGTTATTTGTTAAAATAGCATGGCTGTAAATATTTTTATTATATATGTGCACAATATTAGTGTTTTAAACAATGTCATTATTGTGCATTAGTTAAATCAACAACCGGCTACTGCTCGCTTAATAAATAAATCAATACAAAATTGTGAGTGCTAGATTTTCCATTAAATGGAAGCCAGAAATATGCAAACAACTACTTACTTACCAATTTGCCGATGGAAGTACGTATTAACCAATTTTTTTACTTCTTTTTGAACATGAAGAAAATACATACATATGTATGGCTACATCTAAGTTAAAATTTACCGGGCATGGCACATATTACAAAGTGGCTTTTGTGGAAGCGTCAGCAATGAAATAGCTCGAGGCAGTACATATCGTAAATAACCAAAATGTGCATTCGCTTTTCTTATATTTATTTATCAAAATTAGATTATTCTGCATTCGACGCAATTTATGTACTTATTTGTAAAGATTGTACTACTGCCTTCAGATATTCTAAATATTAAAGTCTGATGCCGAAAAGTGGAAAATTTCGTGCAGATTTGTTCACAGTTTTACCAACTATTTTTATTTCTCTATTTACTTATATGTACATATATAGACATACATATGTATGTATGTATGTACATATATATGCGTTTACATGATTAATATATACATGTACAGGTGTGCGATTGTCTTTTTTTGTGTCAAATAGTATGTTGTTCGAACAATTTCTAAGTTGATTGACTCTGCTGATTGTCCGGCATTCATTCATAACAATTGCAAATGTTCCGTTAACTATTGCTCGTTAATTTATACGAAAAGTAATCACGTTGTGATGGCTTCTTTCGATTTGCCACAAGCAATAAAAGCGCAAGTGAAACTTTGCTTGAAATGATTTAGAAAATAGTGAGAGTTGACAATGTGAAAGAATAATAGGAAATCGTTTTTATTACAAAAGTAGAAACTATTGTTCTATTTTTTACATTAAATCTTGGCAATGTTTTGAAAAATTGTTTATTCCCTTGTACATGAAGACATTTTTCAAACATACAAAGATGGAAACGGAATGTGTTTGACAAGCACGCAGCAGATCATTTATATTAAAAAATGTAATCGCTAACTATTCATACAGTGTTCATATATTCATAATCGTACATACATAATATGTATGTTATTCATAAATTATTAGTCATTGGTAAACCTCATTTATAGAATCATTGCGAAGTTCTGTTGAATACTTTTTTAAAGAATAAACGAAGAAACTTAAAATTTAATAGGGAATTTTTATTATCATTCCAGAGAACATCCTTTGGCATTTATTTTTTGAAGATTATCTCTTTTAAATTTTGGCGGTGGCCACGTCTCAGATGGTTTTGATTGATGTGATTGATGCGATGTGTGGGAAGTGTCAACGTCTTGTTGAAACCAAATGTCACTTTCAGGCATCAAATAGTCAAATAGTCGCTTATCGTGACGAGATTATTTTTTCTAGATGAAATGATAGTGGAAATTCTTCAGGTTGCTCTTTGTCCCAAATGCGACAATTTTGGTTGTTTACATACCCATTGAGTCAAAAATCGCTGAACACAATTTGGCTCGAAAACGTCGGATCTTCTTGGCTTTCACTTTTCAAGAGCCGGTGCGAAGCGATGACAGATGAATCGATGTTAAGAGAGTGGGTAGCTGGTGGACTCTTCTGGCGGGAGTATGCCATCATCTTAGTGACCACACCACTGTAACGTCTTTCCGGCGGTGGTGGCTGCTTTAACGGTTTCCGCAAATGTATTGCTCAGAAATGCAGCTTTCTTTACTGAGATGTGCATTAACTCCGATAGCCGAGCGGTTATGCTGACTTTGAGCTAACCGACTGTGCGCTTAAAACTAGTCAAGAAGTGCATGAGCTCATTAACAATGGATTCAAGCTTCTTCCATATTAGATTTGTATGGGTGTTCGGTCACAGCGGAATCGCCGAAAACTGCAAGTCCGATGAGCTTGCTAGGGAGGGCACCCTTACCTCAATTTCATCCGATTGGAAGCGAGCTCATATTCCGACGTCCTCTGGCGCTGGACCTATGGAGCTCGGCAAGTGTTGGTTCACAATAAATGTGAAATGCTTCTGTACCAGAGTGAACCGTAAGAGGTCCTCCGAACTACTTGTTCTTATCAAAATAAATCTTGTCGCATTTGTAGGTGTTCTGACTGGATACTGCCTAATAGGTTCACATGCGGCTCGGCTAAATATTTGTCAAACGCTCTTTGTCAAAGCTGATTTGAACAAGGCGAAAGGGAATCACCTGGTCACCTTCTGCGGACTAAAGGAAAGTTCAAACTGCGAACCTGGGAAAATTTATCAGGATCTGGTGATCAATTTTTAGGAGTATATGAGTACCAAAAAGGCTCACGACTTCCGGTCTATGACCAAGTATCATCTGGGTAGCCTGAGAACATCCGTTTGAAGGCGAGCTAAAGTGAGAAGGCGAAAAATCCCCTACACAGGGTTGTGCGCTGGGCTTAGGACCCGTTACGTAAAAAAACGCACCCAATGAAAAATAACAACCTGGAATGCCCCGGTCCCTTAATTGGGAAGGTGCCGCTGCCCAGCTGGTTGATGTCCTCGTGAATATTGATATCATTGGGCTTAACAACCGCGCCGTTAGTTCTGCTTTCTCCAGCATGGATAAAGCAGCGATGCAAATGGGTCTGGTGGTGAACGAAGGCAAGACGAACAAGAAAAAACGTTCACTTTGGCTACACCGAAGGTAATATACCCTTCACAGTTACATTTCTTTTAGTAAATATGTGTCCAGTTTGTATAGAAGCTATACGCTATGGTAATCCGATCTGAATAATTTTTTCGGAAATTATGTTATTACCTTAAGCAGTACTCCATGTCAAATTTCGTGAAGATACCACATCAAATGCGTAAGTTGTCCATACAAGCCCTTGATTCCGATCGTTCAGTTTGTATGGTAGCTATATGCTATAGTAAACTGATCTGAACAATTTCTTCGGAGATTACATTGTTGCCCTGGAAAATAACCTGTGCCAACTTTTGTGAAAATACCTTGTCAAATGTGAAAGCTTTCCATACAAGAACTTGAATCCGATCGTTCAGTTTGTATGGCAGCTATATGTTATAGTAGTCCGATATCGGCAGTTCCGAAAAATGAGCAGCTTCTTGAAGAGAAAATGACGTTTGCAAAATTTCAAAACGATATCTTAAAAACTGAGGGACTAGTTCGTATATATACAGACGGACAGACAGACAGACAGACGGACATGGCTAAATCGACTGAGCGGAACATACTGATCATTTATATACATACTTTATAGGGTCCCCGAGGCTTCCTTCTGGGTGTTACAAACTTCGTGACAAAACTTATTATACCCTGTTCAGGGTATAAATATCTCCTGTCATCAAACAAACAGTCGTCGCACTCGCTACTAGGCACCCACGCCACTGCTGATAGTCATAACTTTGAAGTTGTAGGTAATTTCGTCTATCTTGGAATCAGCATCAACACCAACAACAACGTCAGCCTCGAAATCCCACGCAGGATAACTCTTGCCAACAGGTGCTACTTCGGACTGAGTAGGCAATTGAGAAGTAAAGTCCTTTCTCGGCGAACAAAAACAAAACTCCATAAGTCACTCATTATTCCCATCCTGCTATATGGTGCAGAGGCCTGGACGATGACAACAACTGATGAGTCGACGTTGCAAGTTTTCGAGAAAAAGTTTCTGCGAAAGATTTATGGTCCTTTGCGCGTTGGCAAGGGCGAATATCGCATTCGATGGAACGATGAGCTGTATGAGATATACGACGACATTGACATAGTTCAACGAATTAAAGACAGCGGCTTCGTGGCAAACTGAAAATACCCTGTTCAGTGCATAAAACTCCGGATCTCACAAATATTTAAACTTATTCGCAGTAGCGAAGGTTAAAGAAACTACCCTACTTCGTTTAAAAATAATATATTTAATTGCAATTTTTTCGTATTCTGAACACACTTTCTACATCCAACCGTTACATGAAGAATAACATATTAATGTATGCAATACACAAATGATGATTACATGAGCAGCCAATTGCACTTACAGGCATTATTATAGAGTAGCTCGCCTATAGCTTGGTAGTTACATATGTATGTATTATCACTGTAATTATGCTTGCCGCAGCGCCGACCGCCCCACCCAAAAGCGCTTTTAACAACCAACTCATTGCCTTAACCATATGTGCATAAGTGGTTAGACATATTTTGGGGCGAAACGGCTGCCCGCATTGGCGAAGTGCGGTTTCTCGCAAAGTAACAGTAATTAGCGCCTGCAAGCATTCAAAAACTCAAGAAAAAAACCAAAACTCGAACGCAAATAAGTCGGCGCATGCAAGCAAAGCGCAGCGAAGCGAACGATAAATAGCAAATGAGGGAGCGCTTTAAGCATTAGCAAGGCGCATGCGTGCCGTTACCATTGATTTGCAGCCATGTTAGACATGCAGTCAGCACGATGGGCAGTTAAGTACGCGTGTGTGTGCAGTTGTATGTGTGCGCATACATAAGCTCATAAGTGCTTCTACGCATATTGAATGCTATATGATTTATTACGTAGCTACAGGTATATAGTTGGATGTAAGGCAGCACGCAAGCGCTTAGCAGCCGCAATTCGCAATGCAACGCAATGCAGGGCAGCGCAACGGAACGGTATGCAGCTCTGCTGCTGTTTTGTTGGCAACTTTTGCCGCGTCTTCTTTTGCTTTCATAATCCATGCGCCAATGTGCGGGTCGTATATGCACAAACCAACAACAACAACACAAATGTTTGTGGCAAATATGCGCACACATCCAAATATCAGTATGTGTCTTCGTTGTGCCACGGCGCCACATTATCCTCAAGTGCTGTTGCACTAAATTGATTTTTTTCGGCTCGCTGCGCATCCATCAGCGCACGCGCGACGCCAGCGCATATCGCTTTAATACAGCGCCGCAGAGGGCCGACAAGCGCCAGCATCCATTCAATTTCACTTGGCCGTAGCGGCTTCCAAGCGCCGTTACCTAGTTAATAGCCCCCCGTCGGTCACAAATCAGTGCATCTCCGCTCATTTCTGCTTGATTTTACACAATTTGCTGGCATTAAATTGAAAATGGAAAGTAATTGCGTGTCATTCATTATTGTGTGCCACTGCTACATACATATGTATGTATATGTACATATTTATATAGTACAAATATGGCTTTTGAGTATAGGTAACAGGTGTGTTTTCATACTTTCATACTTTCGGTTGCTGCTTTTATTATGACTATGCGCGGGTGGCGATTTAATCGCTTTACTTCAATATAGTGTTGCCACATTCTGGAATATTTTACCTTTTCTAAATAAATTTGGAAATTTTCAATTATAGTCGAAAGGTAGATAATTTTTGCAGGGACAAAAAATAGCAGTTATTTCATACATTTTCACTAAGAAAAATCACTATGAAGAAAGGGTCAGATATACTATATATGATGAAAACTCTTATTTTGTAAGCGAAAAAAAAATAAATTGTGACAATAAAACACCCCGAAATTGTAAAAGAAAACGCCAAAAAAATTAATTATTCATCAATATTTATTTTCTTGCCTTCAAAGTAATCCCCACCAGATGTAACACACTTATGCCAACGATTTTTTCGATTTCGATTTCTTCGAAACACCTTTCATCAGCACTTTTTGGGATGGCCTTTAGTTTCTTCAGCGAATTTTGTTTCATCACCAAATCTGGTGGTTCATCGATGGTATTCTTTGTGTTTTTGGCTTTAAATTCGGTCACAATCGTGGCTCGATGCGATGGTGCATTATCATTGTGAAAAATCCATGAATTGTTCTTCCTTATTGACCGCTTCTGCCTACGGAACAAATTCATTATGGACCAAATCACGAATATCGAAAAAAACAATGAGCATCACCTTGATTTTTAAGCGTCTTTGCCCCATTCCGATGATGGTTGACTTGTTTGCATGCCAAACTTTAACCCTTGTCTCATCCGCAGTTATAAAGGTCTCCATGAATGTGGGATCGGAGTTCGTACGATCAAGCATGTCCAAAGAGACCTGTTTATGGTAATCTTTTTGTAAAAATGCAGCTTTATCGTAACGAGTCGAGAAAGAACGTATTTCATACACAAAATATCCACCAAAATCATTCAAACAGACTCGCGAGAGATGTCGAGCTGGCAAAAGAATCTCTCTAACTTTTGCCTGACGTTTTTCAAGCACCCTATCCTTCACCTTTTTAATATTATCATCAGTTGAAGAGATCGAAGGTCGTCCAGAACGAGACATGTCTTCAACAATCTCTCGACCATCTTTGAAGACTTTGTTCCACTCGTCCGCTAGCATCTTCCAAGCAGAAGTACTAGGCATAGAAAAAGCCTGCGAAGTTCTATTAGAAAACCACGGGAATATACATAAAGCAACTATTTTTACGGACAGCCAGGCGGCCCTCCTGGCATTGTCTTCACCCATGACAAATTCCAGTACAGTTCACAACTGCAAGAGAGCACTAAGCTCAATAAAAGACAAGCTCCAGCTAAACTTGATCTGGGTTCCTGGCCACAGGAACATTTTCGGTAACGAAAAAGCAGACGAGTTGGCAAACGCTGCAGGAGCTTTCCTCCAGTGAATCCAGGGCGGACTATTACCAAGCCCATAGGATCGATAAAGAAGGAGAATCAATAGACAATTTCAGCCAAATTGCAAACAACAGGTGGAAAAACACTACAAAATGCATCATAACTTTAAACAATTATGGCCAACATATGACAGGAAAAGAACCAATGACTTATTAAATAGGTCAAGAAAAAGTATTTACAGAATAACAGCTACCACAACAGGGCACTGGCCGTTTGGGGAACATGCATCCAAAATGGGATTGCCCTACAACGACATCTGCCGTGGCTGCGGAGTAGCAGGGAACAAGGAAACAATCTTCCACTTTCTCTGCGAATGCCCAGCTCTAGCACAGATCCGACACAAAACACTCGGAATCCACCAAGCACCAAACCTTGAATGGATTTCCACCAAAAGCATATCGGACATAAGTAGTTTCATCGAAACCTCAAAATGGTTTGAGAGAGAAGGTGAAACGTAATAGCAGTTACAGGAGGTTCTACGAATAGTGTATCAAAATGGCACATCAAGTGCTAATTGAGCCCGATAGGGCTGCACTCCTACCTACCTTGTTCCACTCGTATGCTTGTGTTTTTTTGACAGATCGCGGTCATATTTGACATGGTAATTAAGAACAGTGCTACCAACTTAAAAAAATACTTTTGTTTCAAATATCATTTACCCGGGAAATTTAATTACAATTTCCGGATGCCTTTTGGTCCCAATGTCTAATGATTGTTTTGTGAGGAAAAAAATAAATTGAAAATTAATTATTAAACTAGTTTTTTTTGCCTATTTCTTCATAATTGTTACGGTCCCCGCATTTTTGTATCCAAAAAAAACCAAGTGGTATGAGAACCATTGGAAAGGAAAGATAAAGTAACAAAAAATTAAAGGAAAATAATTTAAGGGCGATTTGGTGTAAGTGGCGGGAGTTATTGTGTTTTTAGGAATTTAAAACGGTTTATTTCGAGTACAAGGTGATGTCTTCTCTGCAAAACTAAATAACAAAATCGCCGTCTACCAGACCGTTGTAGTGTCTTCCAAGCGGAGATCACAGCAATTAAAAAAATCTTCTTGTTTTGACAAGCAGTGTGCCCACGACAAGGAATACATTTATTAGTACTGATAGCAAGGGGGCTCTGACTTCACTAAAGGCTCTTACGCTTTCGTCTAAGTTAGTGAAAGAATGCCTATAATCTAACATCCTATTTCACGATAAACCTGCAATGGTTTCCAGGACATAATGACATTCCATGGAACCGTAAAGCAGATGCAGTAACCTGAACTGGCACACCCCAGAATTAGACACCGGAAAACATGGAATTTATATCGCTTTGGTTAATTGCAGATATTTAATCGACAAATGTGTTATAAATATAGCTGAGTCTCGGTGAAATCAATCCCTGACTTACTTAACAAGCAGAAAAATGTGGCATAAATAGAATATACATAGACCGCACATGCCAACTATTGAAATTAAAAAAAAAAATTATATAAGAACTCTAGTAGGAGTACCAACAGGTCACTGTCTAATAGGCAGATATGCCAGTGGACTAAAACGCCATATAACGATTACTATAGAAGCTGTCCGAAGGTAGAAAATGAGGAAATTATCAAGCATCTTTTATCCGATTGTAAAGATCTATATGGGAAAAGAATCGCAACTATCGGTCGAGGGTTTCTTGATTACTTCTTGGTGGTTGAAAATATAAAACTTTTCGTACTGCTGAACTTCATCAGAAGCACAGGGTGGTTTAGAGAGGAGTCAATAGAATGTAGGAGCTTTAGTCCCGGTTGTATTAAAAAAGGTTTCCTAAAGGTCTAGGTGGATCGTTAGATAGTCACTCTACCTGCTCACATACTTAATGATATTGCTAATGTTTAGTTGGAAAGTAATCCCTGCAATCCTCATTGGTCCGGTTATTTCAGCACTCTTAACCTATGATGATTAATCATTTTTAAGGACTCAATTTATGGTTTGAAAAATTGTTCATCGTCGACCAAATTTTACTTAATTCAATAGCGGTATTGAAACACTTTTGCCGCCTTATCGATTTCACTATATTTAAACTACATCTGTAGTAGTTGTTGCTATAGCAAGTACACAGATATTGAATAATACGGTCTTTGAAACCTGGGTTTCAATATAATAAGAGAAAACTCTGAATAAGATAAGAAGTAAATAATTTTGAACTAAAGTGGAGATGCTTTTTCCTTCACTTTGGCAATCCTATTAATATTCCACAAACTACATACATACTTGTATGTATGTACTATACGCCATTCAATACAAGCTTCATTAAAAAATATCTGTTCAGCTATTTGCTTAACACTTTCTTCAATTTTCCTCTCTCCTTGGGCACTTCATTCCTTCAACTGCTACAATAATTACTGCTCGTTGACTTGTGTACGCCATTTATGCATTGAATATATTACCATTTTCTAACATTTGTCTTTGTTTTTTAATAAAAGTTGTAACGAACTGCATTGATTAATCACTGGACACCACCAACTGCAACATCACTTTGCCTTCTCCTCCCGCTGTATAAGCAACTACATATATGAATGTGTATATGCATTACACGACTATAATATCAAAGTTGTCAGGGCGAGGGTCAGTAATTTTCTGTTTCTATGAATATGAGTACATGTTTATGAATTTTTTGAAAATTCATCTAAATACATACATATGTATGTATATAGTTAAGTGCCTACGTACATCTTCATAATAAGCTAAGACTTTGCCGTTGCATGTGGCAAGTTCCACATGAACCTACGTGCTTTCTTCGACGAGTGTGAGTTAACGTCATTAAAACCTAGCCCGATGAGCGCTGAAACTTTTGTACATATATTAACTCTTCGACTAATAACGATTAAGGAATTATAAATTTATACATGTACATATGTATGAACATGCATCTTTGTTGCATTGACTGTTTCAACGAAGTATGAATGAGCAGTATCTCTCTCTGTATGTATCCATCTTCTTTGTCCCCTGAATAATCGAATTTTAAAAGAGTCAATTGATATGGTCGAATTAAATTTTTGGTGGTGCACCCTGTATTAACTGTTAAACTAAATCTATTGGAGATTCTAAGCGAAGCCAGGTCTTTCTCTACCTGGTCTTTCCAATAGAGTGGAGGTCTTTCTCTTCCTCTGCTTCCCCAGTTGGGACTGCGTCGAATACTTTCAGAGCTCGAGTGTTTTCATCCATTCGGACGACATGACCTACATATGTATATCGTCGTATATTTCGTACAGTTCATCGTTTCATCGCAGAACGCAGAACCTCGTAAGGTCGATTCATCAGTTGTTGTCATCGTCCAAGGCTCTGCACCATATAGCAGGATCGAAATAATGAGTGACTTGTAGAGTTTGGTCTCTGTTTGTCGAGAAGGACTTTACTTCTCAATTTCCCTCTCAATCTGAAGTAGCACCTGTTGACAAGAGTTAAGCAGAACTAACGGCGCGGTTGTTAAGGGTAATGATATCAATATTATTAGCATCTGTTCACTCTTATAGAAGTTCGCACTTTCTCTGTTTAGTCCGGCAGCTCGAATTATTTTCTCCAGAAGTAGGCTGATGAAATCACATGAAAGGGAGTCGACTTGTCTGAAACCTCGTTTGGTATCGAACGACTCGGAGAGGTCCTTCCCGACCCTGACGGAACGGACACAACCGTATTTGTTTCGAGGCATAAAGGCAGTACCTTTTAGTACTGTCGAAACCAGCTTTGAAATCAACGAAGAGGTTATGCGTGTCGATTTTCTTTTCACGGGTCTTTTCCAAGATTTGGCGCATGGTGAATATTTGGTCAGTTGTTGATTTGCTAGTTCTAAAGCCGCACTGATAAGGGGGTTCTACTAGAGTATGCTCCGGTCTTGAAACCTTCTATTAGTCGTAAAATTTGAGTATTACCCCTGTCGACCAGCTTGTCAAGCTCTTCATACCTTTCGGCTCTCTCTCTCTCTTTTTCTGTCTGCAAATGCGTCTAGCTCGCTCGGCTGTCTGCTGTGATTGCAGGTTCTCGACGTCAAACGTCGACGTCGTGTGTTGGCTGTAAGAAGATAGTGGTCCGAGACGATGTTAAGACCTCGATCTGATTGGTGACTTTTCGATTCGAAGACAGCCAGGTATCTTCATGAATTTTCTTATGCTGGAATCTAGTACTACAGATTACCATATTTCAGGCCCCTGCTAAGTCGATCAGCCTCAACCCATTTAGTAATATTTTTTTCATGGAGGCTGAACTTCCTGACCGTTGTGCCAAGTAAACCTTCTTTGCCCACCCTAGCGTTAAAGTCGCTAAGCACGATATTGACATCGTGTAGGGGACAGCTTTCATAGGTGCGCTTCAAGCGCTCATAGAAGATAACTTTAGTCAGATCATCCTTCTCTTCCATCGAGGCGTAGGTGCAATTCAGCGATATGTTTAAAAATTCGCTTTGATGTGGAATGTAGCTAGACGTTCATCCACCGGGGTGAATTTCAGCACGCGCCAATGGAGTCTCTCTCCCACCACGAATCCTACATCGAATTTGCACTCCTTTATATGAACGCTGTAGTATCTGTCCCGTCCATTTTATTTCTTGGACGGTGGTGATGTCAACCTTTATTTTTACGAGGACATCAACCAGCTTGGCAGCGGCGCCTTCCCAACTAAGGGACCGAACATTCCAAGTACATGCCCTTAAATCGTAATTCTTAATACGTTTGCAGTTGTCGTCATCAAAAGGGGGAGTCTCATTCAAGGCGGTGTTTTCCTTTTCATTGGGGACTGAGGAGGAATGTTTCAGAAGATATTTGGTTTAAAATTAGACTCCTTAAGCTGCTTAAGCCTTATGTAAAATAATCGTTTCTGTCCACTCCCAAGGGAAAGGCGTTCAGAGAACTTTTCTCACTTGCGTGAAATTCTAAATATAGCTTCAACCTCGACATACGGAGTACTAGATTTAAAAAATTTGGAAGAAACTTTTATAGGTTTGAAATTTCATTCTTAAAATCATTACTAAATGTATTAAGTCTAATGTTCACATCTACAACTCAAAAATTTCTTACTCTCCCTCTCTCTTTGTTTCATAGATTTTTTGATTTCCTCTTAGCTTTCGCTAAAGCTTTTAACACCCGAGTTTACCTAAAGAAAAGTTTAGCGTGTTATATTGTGGGGAATGACAGTTGGTTTGTTATGATAGACTCTAGACTTTAAATACTCACGAATGTAGCAGACTGAACATATTCATCCATAGTAGCTGCTAGATCAGATTCTTAACCAAACTTCAGCTAAACCATTGTAAGAGTACTTGACGCTTATATAAATGTGGAAAAGTTTGGTTTTTATGCAAAATGTTTTTTTAGAGTATGTATATATAAACGCTAAAACACAATTATAGTATTTTATGTTCACATTTTTGATTTGAGTTTTAAATTGATTATTAAAATTTCTTTCGAACTTTCTATCCCTAAATAACATAATTTTCTTCTTCGCACGAATGATTACAAAAAATGCGGTCACTGCCATAAATTTGTAAAAATCAACTCCCAAATGGAGGAAAATATATACATTATGTACATAATATAATATCCATAAAGCTTGTTAAAATTAGTATTAAGCAGCTGTCAAGGGAAAAATGTAAATTGTAAAAGAAAATTGAAAAACAACATGAAAGTGTTGGAGAAGTCATTGAAGCGCGATCGACAAGCAATCATCACGGTTAGCTGTTGTGGTGATAGAAGGTATGCAAATATATAAATATGGTCCTAACTCAATACTTCAATATACCAATAAATGCACTTATGCCCATCCAAATATAGCGAGTGTCTCAATTAGATCAGGCCGATTGTGGTAAATTATGAACGAAACTTTCACACTTAGTTGTTCGACGATCTTTGTCCGAACACTTATTTTAATTTTTCATAAATAATGCACAATTTTGGGGTGACCTAAATTCTATCAAACGTCTTAGAAATTACTGAAAATGGTTTAGAAATTAGTTCCATGTGTACCAAGAACGATTTCATCTTTTCATGCAGCGTCTACTATTATACATATACCAATGGAGGTGATGTAATCTTGAAATCTCTTGGCGACCATGTTTTTTAACGGTTTTGTGTTTAATTTTGTCAGTGTAATCAGTAAAGTTTGCCATTTCATCATGTGACATTACACTTTCATAGAACGCTAGGAAATTGTTCAAGATTATTATGCAAATTCACATTCTCCGAAAAATTCCCAAATTTACGTTCATGGGAAAGTCATCTTCTCAGATGGTACCCATTTCTGGTTTAACGGCTTTGTCAACAAACAGAATTCTCACTATTGGGCTGAGTAAAATCCTCGTGTGGTTAAGGGAACGGACTGTGTCCCCAAAAATTGACCGTTTGATACGGATTGTGTTATGGCGGCATTATAGGGCCTTATTTCTTTCGAAATGAGGCAGTATGTACCGTTACCATCAGTGGCTAGCGTTACAACACGATTTTGACCGAATTTTTTTGTCGGCATTTGATTAAATCGACGCGAATCATCTTTATTTTGAACAAGACGGTCCATCGCCGCAAGTTTCATGTCTAAACATGGTTACACTGCTTGCAAAGTTTGGCGACTCCGAGGGTATTTGAAATCAAAGATTTACTCCAATCAACCAGCTACCAGCTCGAGGAGCTCAAAGACAATATTCAACGCACTATAGACAAAATTCCATCCGAAATGATGCACCAGGTCATCGAAAACTGGTGTAAGCGGGTAGAGATATGCATACGGAGTCGTGGTGGACATATTGCCGACTTATTGTTATGTTAGATGCGCAAGTAATTTCCCGCTGTTTGTCAATAGATTGCTCCAGCGGTCGATTTTGATGTATCTCAAATTTGGTAAACTTGTCCTAGACGTTTTAAAAAGAAACTACGTTTCCACATTAGTGACTTTATGAATGTGTCATCTACTTTTGGTAAGGTGAATATGTTCGATTTTTGCCAAATAATCCTCATTTGAGGAAAGTGTTGATTTTATTTTTTTCAGTCAAAAAAATAGGCGGCTGAAGCGCATCGGAAACACCAAAAAGTTCACGGAGGTGATTAGTTCGTCCTTTCAAAGACGGGAACTTCTTAACTTAACGACCAAAAACCTTTTAAGACGGTGAAGAGGATTCGTGTAAAATGCAAGACGAGCTTGCTTCAGCATTGGGAGTCACCCGCCAAGACAATATAAAGTGACTACATGCCCTAAGAATGATTCAGAAACTAGAAACTTGGGTTCCTTATGACCTCAATACAAGCATAGGCACGAAAAAGTGATTCTGCTGCATGACAACGCTTTGCCTCATGTAGCCAAACTCGTTAAAACCTAACTGGAAATACTTAAATGGGAGTCCCACCCCACCCGCTATTTTCTCCAGATTTCCTAGATATTGTACAGTTCGATTAATATTTCTACTTGTCAGAAGCAGTACCATTCCAGAGACGACAACAAAAACATACCTTGATTCTTGGATAGCATCACAATATGAACAGTTTTACTGTAATGGCATTCGAGCTTTGCCATAAAGATGGTAAAAAATTATGACTAGCGATGATCACTACTTCGAAAAATTCATTTAGAACCATTTCCTTAAAAAAAATACCATTTTCAAAAAAACATTGAGAACTTAGTTGCGGATCTAATATTTGGAGAAAATTTTCTGGCTCTAAAACAATAGCAATATAAGTAAAGAATGTTATATGAAAACGAGCCTCCAGGTTCTGAAGCAAGTTCTATATACTTGTGAATGGAAAATCTTACTGTCGCTAGGTGGCGCTGGGGTCGATGAAGGTATATATCTCATATTTGTCATCCAATTTTAATATATAAATTAAAATTATCTGCATAACAGAAAAACAGAGCACATTGTACCAATTTTTATAAAGCTTCGTTATTAAAATAAGAAATAATAATAATATTTCAAAGAGATAAGATTCGAAGCACAAAGAATTTATTCATAATAATTTTACTACAGCTTCAACCAGCGGTACAAATTTTTAGGCAATAGCTCTGTAAAATGTTCATTTATATTTGTAAATCTGTAAACAATTTATCCGACACTAGGCTGTCCGATTAAACCCTAATGAAGACAGAAAAATTATAATAAAATCATTGAAGGGCTCCAATTAAAATCCCTTTATATATACCTACTTGTATATAGCAAATTCTAAGTATTTCTAGCGTGCTTATTGTCTAAGTACCGAGTTGGCATTGAAGCGTGGCTAAAATACTTAGCTGAATGCCAGTAGCGTGTCGTGGCGGTTGGAAAGGTATGCTGCACATGATTGCAACCAATAATGATTAAAGCCAAGCCGAGTTAAACAGGTGATGAAGATGGGTGTGTTCGAGTGTTCTCGTGTTAGCTGCTGTAATGTTGACTGAAAAGCAAGAAGCGATGTTGGGTGAGACCTTCAGAAGTTCTCATATAAAATAGAAATAGACTGAAAGGTAAAAAAAAGAAATTAAGGTAAGCCAAAACTTATCAATCGAATTTATAATTTAAAATATATTAGTACAGAGAAAAAAATATCTCCGAAAGAAAAAAATTTTAATTAATTTAAAAAGGTGTTGATGAGTATTTAACTATGATATACTTGTATTACTACTATGAGTAAAAATTAGCAAAACTTTGTTCATAATTTTAAAATTCTTAATTTATTCTTCAAAATCTATGTCGTCTCTCTCAAAGTAATCGCAATATACTTTTGCCAACGTTTCCTCCAATCCTCGAAACTGTTGTCAAAGTCAATTTCCGGAATAGACTTAAACGCACTTAGCGATTCACGTTTAATGTCTTAAATTGACTTAATACGGTTTTCCCGGAGTGATCGTTTGAGTTTGCTGAGTAGTAGGAACTAAATCAGCCGAATATGATTGTTGCTGCACGATGTTGGTTGAAATTTTAGCGAAAAACTAACGAAGAATCAATGCAGCATGCGACAGTGCATTATCGTGGTGCAAACACCAAGAGTTGTCGGTCCATAATTCCGTCCTCTTTTTGCGAATAGCTTCGCGGAAAGAACGCATAATACTCAAATAGTATTCCATGTTCACAGTTTGGCTGGTCGGAAGGAATTCGGAGTGCACTACAACTCGATAATCGAAGAAAACTATCAAGATAACCTGTTTTTCTCGGCTGCGACTCCTTGTTGCGTCACTGTTGACAGTCATAACTTTGAAGTTGTAGATAATTTCGTCTATCTTCCAAATCCAAAGCAGGATTGCTCTTGCCAACAGGTGCTACTTCGGACTGAGTAGGCAATTGAAAAGTAAAGTCCTCTCTCGACGAACAAAAATCCTTACTCTATAAGTCACTCATAATTCCCATCCTGCTATATGGTGCAGAGGCATGGATGATGACAACATTTGATGAGTCGACTTTACGAGTTTTCGTCAGAAAAGTTCTGCGAAAGATTTATGTTCCTTCGCGCGTTGGCCACGGTGAATATTGCATTCGATGGAACAATGACGATATTGACATAGTTCAGCGAATTAAAAGACAGCAGCTACGCTGGCTAGGTCATGTTGTCCGAATGGACGAAAACACTGCAGCTCTGAAAGTATTCGACGCAGTACCGGCCGGGGGAAACAGAGGACGAGGAAGACCTCTACTTGGAAAGACCTGGCTTCGCTTGGAATATTCAATTGGCGCCACGTAGCGAAAAGAAGAAACAACTGGAGCACTGTTTTTAACTCGTCTATAATCGCGTAAGCGGTGTCTACGCCAGTAAAGAAGAAGGCTCACTGTTGCCATGACGTTTGGCCGATTGATCGTCTTTCTCTGGAGATGAATCTGGGATCGCTTGTTTGGACTCCCTGTCACAGCGTGAGGTCACTCTTACCTGTAGTCGGTATTCTGTTGTCCTCTTGCGTGCTAGCGCTGGACCTAAGGACCAACCAAAACTTGTGTGACTGCGAGATTCTTCTAATTCGAAGTTAACCGTAAAAGGTCTTCAGAACTATTTCCATTAGGAGGAAGGTGAATTAGCTTTGAACTCTATTGCCCAGCTTTTACCACACTGAGATTAGAATATCTCGGTAGACACACCGTTATTAAAAGCCTATATCTATCCTAACCACTTCGCTAGGTTCGCCGACAATGTGTCTACCGAGATATTCCAATCTCAGTCAACTTAGTGGCATATTTTGTTCGAAAGATATGTATTTGTGATTTTATCACCGGACTTTTTAAATATTAAAATATAAAAACTTTTTGATAACAGATTATTACAAATATGGACAACTTTGAATGCTCACCGACACCTTTTAAAATTGAGCTAAAAATAATTTCTTCTATATAAGTTCATTTTAACCAACAAATGCCATAGGTTAGTTTTTGGCTCACCCTAATATATGTACATACAAATGTATTGCCACCTTTCGAGCACCAACAAATATATCTGTTTACTATTTTTACTAGCTGACATTATCACTTCATTGTTGCTGCTCGAATTTGGCGGGCAAATTAGGTCGCTTGGTCATAAGCCAAAAACAAAAAAAAATCGAAAATCAAAACGAAACTTGTTGTGGAAGATTTATGGCTTGACACATTTCCTGGCAATTCGCTTGGAAATGCGTGTGTGTGTGTGTATGTATGTGGAGCCACATGCTGTGCAGACGAACAACATTAACATAATACCTTTTCGTAATAGCATTTCCCGTCGGCAGTTGTTCGCGTGGCGACACAACACAAAGCGTGAAGAAGACGCCGACAAATCGCCAACAAACGCCAAAGTGTTTAAGCGAGCCGGTTTTCCACTTTGCTTTCGAAAGCAAATAAAATGCCTGTTTACTCGTATTGTTGCAATTGCAATGTCAGTGGCACATCAATCGCCAAGCGTGGACGCGTTGGCACTAACAAATTGCCGATTAGACAGACACAGACAGACAGTAATAACAATAATAAAATTAATGTTAATTTTATTAAAATGAAAATGGCACCAGCATTCCCGCAATAACAACAACAAACAGCAGCATCACCAGTGGAAACTCGTCGCGGCAGGTTGTCTTAAATCAGCCCAATCAAGGTAAACTTGTTTTCTCCACCACAACCTTTGGTGGATTGCACGCTGAGCTGCAATATTTTTTGGTTTTCACTATGCATTTCTCATATATATTTCTCCACAGCGTTGTTGTTGTAACTATTATTGCATACGCTGCTTTGGTCAGGCGCTTTTATATAATTCCGTTGCCTTACAATTGCGAAATTTCTTGCTGCAATATTTTCTAATTCAAGAAATGCTAATGGTGCATTCAATTGTTGCACAGAATCGGCCGGCCAACTTGTGTGTTGCTGTCAGTCCAGTCTGGTTGCCATAATAATTTGCATTTTGCCACAATTTACATACATAACTATATAGCCATGTTATATATGTATGTATGTATATTAGGGTGATTAAAGAAAATTTTTTTTTTCAATTGTTACTCACAAAAATAGGTTCCTAGACACCTCTAAGAAAGCCTCTCCAAATATGAGTTTTTAATTGTAACGGGAAGGTCCTCCGCCTAACGGTTTTCTATTTTTTCTTATTATCAGATAGAAAAATTTATATCTCGCTTCCAACTACTTGAAAAAATATCTTGTTAATTAGGTTTTGTAGGAAATTGAATGCTCTAAAATATGGTCTCTTATGATTTTTTCGTCAACCCAACCGTTTAAAAGATATTAACGGTTGAAATTTGATTATTTTTGGAAAAATTTTTTATTTCTTATGAATTTTATAACTCAATGAAAAAAAATTATTATGAATGATGAAACACATAGTTTTGTAGGAAATTTACTGCTCTATAAAAATGGTCCACCATGATATTTCGATTAACTTAAGCGTTTACGAGATATTCATCGTCAAACATCAATGCATATTAGGGTGGATCAAAAAAAAATAATTTTTGTTTGGTACTCTGAAAAATAGGTTCCTAGATACCTCTAAGAAAGCCTCTCCAAAAATCTATTCATAATAGTTTTTTTTCATTGAGTTATAAAATTCATAAAAAATAAAAATTTTTTCCAAAAATAGTCATATTTGGAGAGTCTTTCTTAGAAGTGTCTAGGAACCTATTTTTGCGAGTACCAATTGAAAAAAAAAAAAAAAAAATTTTGAATCACCCTAATGTATATATTTTATATATATAGTGGTAGTACATATTGGATGTGCCTACGATGCTAGTGTACTCGTATGCTTGTTGATGCTACTGTTTGCTATTGCGCATGCGCTTATGCAATTGGATTGCGCTGGTGTTGTCAGAAGCCGTTGGTGCATCAGCAGCAGCAAGTAACCGGAAGACCATTGGTCGTTACTCTGTCATGATGAAGTGCTTTTAAATATACATATGTATGTACGAAAAATACCGGTATTTGTAATCACAACTTTCCAAAGGAGTGGAGGCCTTCCTCTGTACGTGGGTATTGCCTCGAATCTGTGAGTAGATGGAGTATTTTCAACCATTCGTACGACACGACCTAGAAAGTGTAGTCGCTGTCTCTTAATTCGCTGAATGGTGTCGTATACTTCGTATAACCTCGATGAGTTCATCGTTCCATCGACTGGGGTATTCGCACATGCGCAAAGGACCAAAAGTCTTCTGTAAAACCTTTTCCTCGAAAACTCGTAACGTTAACTCATCAGCTGTTGTCAACGTCCATGCCTCTGTACCGTATAGTAGGACAGGGTTGATGAGTGACTTCTAGTGTCTGGTCTTTGTTCGTCGACCATTTCCTACTCAGTTCGAAGTAGCACCTGCTGGCAAGAGTTATTTTTCGTTGGACTTCGAGGGTAACATTATTGATTGTATTAATACAGTTTTCAAGATAGTTATGACTCAACAGTGACATGGGAGCCAGTCGCTAGTGCGATGACTGTTTGTTTGATGGCAGGAGATATTTCGTCTTGCCCTCTTCACCACCAGACCCATACGCTTCACTTTTTTAACCAGTCTGGAGAAAGCAGAACTAGCGGATCGGTTGTTGAGGCTAATTATATCAATATCATCAGCGTACGCCAACAGCTGTCCACCCTTACAGAAGATTGTAACTGCTCGATTAGGTTCTGCAGCTCGAATTATTTTCTCCAAGAGTAGATTGAAGAAGCCCCACGGTAGGTAGTCGCCTGGTCTGAAACCTTGTTTGGTATCGAACGGCTGGGAGAGGTCCTTCTCGATTCTGACGGAGCTTTTATTATTGCTCAACGTTAGTTTGCGCTAAACTAATATGGCCAGTTTTACGGATACCAAATTCAGACATAGCGACGTAGAGGTGGTGTTTGTCGACCCTCTTTTCACGGGTCTTTTTCGAGATTTGGCGCATGGTGAGTATCTGGTCAGTTGTTGATTTTCCAGTTTTAAAACCACACTAATAAGGTACAATCAGTTGGTTGACGGAGAGCTTAAGTCTTTCACACAATGCACTCGATAGAACCTTATATGCGATATTAAGGAGGCTATTCAAACTTCTTCATGGTCGGCCAATGGAACGTCCGCTACATTTTCATCGATCGCATCGTGTCGGACATCTTTCATTGCCGTTCAGCAGGTTGGATAAGTGTTCTCTTCACAATTTCAGTATGCTCTGGATACCAGTCACTAGATAGCCTCTGAGGGTTTTACAAGAGTATTCACTCTAATAAATATATATGGTATATAGTCAAACGCTAAGACTCCAAGGCAAGATGAATATTGATTCTATACATATTTTTAATTATTTTGGCACTAAAGCTCTCACTGAGATAACTCCTTTTTAACGGTACAGTATCAGATAAGTTTCATCAACATATATATTTGCTCTGATAAGCGCTAGCATGGGCCAACGAACGGAAAGAGAGACAGATAGATATAAATTCGTCTAACAGTTTACGAGATACAGATCTAAAATGTTGCACACGTCCTGCTCTTTCCAAAAAGTTGTTAATTTGTCAGAAGCGTCGATATCGGTGCTCTGTAGTTAAATCCATATGATTTTTAGTTAGTCCTAATTTTCGAAAGACGCGTGTATAAATTTGTTGTTGTATAAGTTTGTAATTTATATCATTTTAAGTGAAGCTGCTTTTATTATTGTGAAAAAATGGATAAGAAGGAATTTCGCATGTTGATAAAATGTTTGTAGAGACAAAATGCAGTTGAAGCCAACACTTGGCTTGATGAGTTTCTGGACACTGCCCAAGGAAAATCAACCGTCAAGAAATTTTAATGCTAAGTTTAGACGTGGTGAAATGAGCACCGACGTCGGTGAGCGCAGTGAACGCCCAAAAGAGGTTGTTACCGACGAAGACATCAAAAAAGTCCGCTTAATAAATTGGTATGACCGTAAAGGGAAGTTGTACGCGATAGCAAGCACTATAAAGGTATCAACTGAACGTATAGATCACATCATTCACAATTATTTCGGTGTAAGAATGTTCTGCGAGATATACGACGACATCGATATAGTTCAGCGAATTAAAAGACAGCGGCTACGCTGGCTAGGTCATGTTGTCCGGATGGATGAAAACACTCCAGCTCCGAAAGTATTCGACGCAGTACCCGCCGGGGGGCGCAGAGGAAGAGGAAGACCTCCACTCCGTTGGAAGGACCAAGTGGAGAAGGACCTGACTTCGCTTGGAATATCCAATTGGTGCCACGTAGCGAAAAGAAGCAACGACTGGCGCGCTGTTGTTAACTCGGCTATAATCGCGTAAGCGGTGTCTACGCCAATTAAGAAGAAGAAGAAGAAGAAGAAGAAGAAGAATGTTCTGCGCAAAGTGGGTGCCATGCTAGTTAACTTTTGACCAAAAACAACGACGAGTTGATGATTCGAAGCAGTTTTTGGAGGTGTTCAAGCGTAATAAACTCAAATTTTTTCATCGACATGTGACACAGCTGAAATATGGATCTATCGTTTCACATTGAAATTCAATCGGCAGTCATCCGAGTGGAATGCACACTATGAACTCACTCTAAAGCATGGAAAAAAACAACAGTTGGCTGGCATGGTTATAGCGTTTGTTTTTTGGGATGCGCATGTAAGAACTTTTGTTGACTTCCTTGAAGAACTAAGAAGTATCAACAGCGGCTGTTACATAACATCATAAACACAAAATATTTAACTACTCATCAATATTTATTTTGTCGCTTTCATAGTAATCCCCACCAGATGTAATACACTTATGCAACAGATTTTTCCAGTCCTCGAAACACTTTTCATAAATACTTTTTGGGATGGCCTTCAACTTCTTCAGCGAATTTTGTTTTGTCTCTTCGTTCGACTGAAAACGGGTTTCACGGCGCAGCAATTTCAGTTTGGGGAACAAGACAAAATCCCACGGAGGCAAATATGGTGAATACGGTGGTTGATCGATGGTATTCATTGCATTTTTGGTTTTAAATTCTGTCACAATCGTGGCTCGATGCGATGGTTCATTATAATTGTTTAAAATCTATGAATTCCTGCCGTTTTCGACAGCCTCAGTACGACAAAAAGAACCCTTATTGACTGTATATTCCTTCGAAATAAATTTATGATGCACCAAACAAAGAATATTGAAAAAAAAACAATGAGTGTTACCTTGATTTTTGAGCAGCTTTGGCGTGATTTTTTTTGGTTTCGCCTCGTTTTTTTCCTTCCATTCCGATTATTGTTGTCAAACTCATAAACCCATATTTCATCGGCAGTTACAATGCTCTCCATTAATGTGGAATCGGAATTCGCACGATCAAGTGTGTCCAAAGTGACCTGTTTGCGGTACTCTTTTTGAAAAAAAAATCAGCTTTATCGGGAAGAGTCGAGCAAGAACGCGTTTCATACCCAAAATATTCACCAAAATTTTTCGAGCGGACATGCCGAGCTCTCTTGGCATCCCTCCAACACTCGATTGATGATATTCAAGCACCATACACTTATTTAATATTTTTACCAATTGAAGATGTCGAAAGTAGTCCACAATGAGGCATGTCGTCAACGATCTCTCGAGCGTCTTTGAAGGCTTTGTATTACTCGTAGAATTGTGTTTTTGATGAAACTGAATCACTGTAAACCTTTTCCAACATTCGCAATGATTCCGCACACGATATTTGGTAAGAAATACAAAATTTGAGAGAAACTCTTTTTCGACATTTTTATCCATTATAAAAGTCGCAACGCAGTATTGAGGTGTGGTGCGCTCATATTTGGCATAGTAATTAAGGAAAGTTCTACCAATTTAGCAAAATACATTTTTCTGAAATGTCATTTACCCGCGAAATTTAATTACAACTTCCGGGTGCTTGTTTGTCTCAATATATGCAGCCGCCATACAAGCTGAACGATCAAAATTAAAATACTTATATCTTTATTCCCTTTTTTATAGCATTTATGTAAAATTATTATTTATTAAAATTAAATGTTTTTTGCTAAAAGCAAGTGCGCCGCCCTTCTCTTCTCCATTTTTGTTACCACATTTGCACTAATTTCACACAAATAAAATGTTGCTTGCAATAATAAAGCGACAAGCACAATTTGTTTGCACATTTTCCTACGCATTTGAGAAAATACCCACAGAATTAATGACGTGGAGATAAAAATAGTTAATTACCATGTCACCAACACTGCGATTACCGGTGAAATAATAGCAAGGCAAGAAGCAAACTGCAGAAAACAATGACAACAATGACAACAACTAACGCAATCGCATTTTGCCCTGCTGTGCCTCGTAATGCCCAACTGGGCATGTGAAACGTGTGGCAAGGTAAATGACATGGCTCCAACAAAAATACATGCGAGTCTATATATAATATAAAACAAACATACACACACACACACATCTAAAAACATAGCTCCAATGTCGGCCATAAGTTTAAGTGCATTGTTCGTGCCAACAACAACAAGAGCAAAAATCGCATTACCGAAAATGTGCGAATTCACGCAGTAAATCAATAAAGTGGCGCGAATTACAAAACCCAACTTCAACGCAGCGCCAGCATCACCGACAACACCAACATATCGCACAACAGGTGAAATGAGAAACATCAAACAATCGAAAAGATTCGGAAAAAAATGTACAAGGAAAACTAAAAAAAGGTCGACGGCGAATGCAAATACTTCACTTGTGTTTGCTGCTGAGAAAAATGTCGACGGACAGCGAAAACGCGTCAAACAAAAGACTTAAGCAACGAACTTGCTGGGGAATTCGCATGCGAATCGAACAAAGTGTACACCAAAGCGCGCTCTGTAATGTGCGTGTGTGTATGTTTATGCCTTTATAACGCATAGAAAGTTACCACATGAAAAAGAAGAAACACAACAACAAATAATAAACAATGAAAATAAAAAGCGCGATGGCGTAGAGAAAGAGCTGCTTTTCATTGCAGCCTCTTGTCGCGGCCGCCACTCATTCATAATTTCACAACCGGCCGTGGCTTTGTGTGTGCTTGTGTGTGTGTTGTTGTGCGCACCCGTTTATTAGTAGCCACATTAAAGTGAGTATTTTTAGTACACCGAAATTTGTGTTTACTTTTATTTTAGCTGGCGCATTTAGTACACTTCGCACCAGGAGATCACATCAGTGGCCACGAGCGCAGCACCTTCCACAGCACAGAGTCAGGCGGAGTATTGCTCCCAGCGTTGATAAACTAGTTCTTAGAGCAACAGCGCTTACAGTGGGGTATTGTAAGTGTATATATGTATATTTTTGAAAATGAGATGTGTTTTGAAAATATAAATCATTAACAGCAGCTGCAAATTTTTTTCGGAATTTTTGCAAAGTCACCCCGAGTTCGAAATTCGGTTGAACACATAAAAAAAATTTAACTTTGACTGCACCAAAGCTATAATACAAGGAGAGTTTATTGCGACTTAAAGGGTATACATTTTATAACATTGCTTCGAACAATAGTCTACGACGAGTTTTGCGAAGGTATCTTGGCAAATAAAAAAATTTTCTTACAAAAACACGATTTTTAACGATCAGTTTTAAGGCAGCTATACGTTTTAGCAGTCCGATTCGAACAATATAGTTAGACATTGTAGCTTTGCTTTAGACAATATTCTATGCTAACTTTTTTTAAGACATCTTTTTAAATGAAGAGTTTTCCACACAAGAACAAGAAAACGGTAGTAAAAGCCTATGAATTGGGCTTCGACTTGCTTCCGCCTTCACCGTATTCTCCAGTTCTGACCTCCAGCGGTTATTTCCTGTTCTCAGATCTCAAAATAATGCTCGCTGGGAAGAAATTTTCGTCGTATGAAGAGGTGATGGTGAGGTGAAGCAAACGACAAATCGTACTACAAAATGATTTTGATCGTATGAGCAGGTTTTTAGCAATAAACGCGCATGTGCAAAATTTTGATATTTCAAAAATTGGGGGACTAGTTCGCGTATACACAAGTGGACATGTCTAAATCGCTCGCCACGCTGTTAATTTATATACATGCATATGTAATTTATAGGGTTCCTGGCAAATCTAAAATTTTCTACCCTGCAATAAATAAAAAAAAGCTTATTATTCTTTTTTATATCTTCAGATGGTTACATGCTTCTAGATTTCGCTCTCAAAGTTTTTGTTGAAATCAGTTAAATTACAAAAGGTAAAAAATGGCGGAGAACATCGGTTCCTACTTAGGAATGAGCACTCACTATGGTGCGCAAAACTTTATTTCGAAAAGTTTGAACTATTTTTAAATTTAAATTCGCTTCACTACCCCAGATTTGAATGCCATACGTCCAGATTAGCCTAAGTATAAAATAGCAATTTATTCAACAGTCTGAGGCGGGATCTTGGCCTAGGCCATGTTTAATTTTAGCTAAGTTCCTTTTATTTTTGCGTGATCTTTCCAAGTACGCCTCTCCCAAATATGTTGCGCATGTGTTCGTTGGTACCAACTGACCATATAAAGCCTTCTGAGAGCAATGTTTGAGCTTGGGATTATATACCACTTGCGCGAACTTTTCGATATTGATACCAATTTTCCATTTGCTAGGTCACGGCTCTAAAGCATAGGTTACCATCATTGAGGAGTCAAAGTTCAGCACTGTTAGGTCTGCTGTATAAAGAATGAAGAGCACAGGGGTGAGTACACTGCCTTGGAGCACGCCAGCACGAACATGTCTCAAATCTGACTCAGCATCAGGGTATCTAAAGTTGAACGTCTAATTGTGCAAGTAAGACTTTAGCAGCAAACAAGGTGCCAGACTTTGTCAAATACTTGGCGGACAAAGCAGAGCAGTATTTATTATTATCCATAGCATTAGTTATAAAATGTTCTATCCTATTATATTGTTCAATTGTGCCATGAAATTTTCTGAAGCCAAACTGATGATTCGGAATAAACTCTTTGTCTTCCAACACTGGCAAAAGCCTACGTAAAAATACTTTAAGTACATTTGAAACTTCTAAGTTATAAAAATGTTTATCGATTACCTTTTATATATGGATATTTATGGCTACCTTAAAACGGGAACATTTGAAAAACGAAACAATGAAAAAATTTTGCCATTTGAAGGACATATAACTGAGCTTTGAACCTTTCTACCCACTGTGTTCTCTTAATCTGGCTCTCAGTGACATACTAGTATATATACATAGTATATATAGTATTTCTGTTTTCAAAGCTCAAAAGAACCCTTGCTGTAAAGAAATTGGGCGACAAGTAAAAAATACCAACCCGAATAAAATTTCCATTCAAACCAAAAGTAATGTATGGACAAGTTCAAAAATTGGCTATAACCGATGCGTAGACTTCAATGGCAACTATGTAGAATAATAAAATTAAGTTTTCTATTATTTAAAGAAGTATTTCATGTGAATAAGTCGAAGTTTTTAGTTTCACTGGATTTTTGTAGCGGTCACCACAGCTTTGAAAATATCTTCTTTATGGGAAAGTTTGAGAGAGCTATAAGTAGTTTATGATACTTTAATATACTTGCACATCTAGGGGTTTCACATAGTCTAATAAAGTTATAAGTTATAACGATCCAAAAAGCATACAGAGTTGTATTTGCGTAAACTTGTTTTAGTATGGAACCAACAACAAATTTTTTAAACTAGTATAAAAATTTATGATTTTATGATTTTACGATGCTTTATGACACGTTGTGAGTACCCCAATCATAAAATACTTGTCGCACTTACTTGTCTGAATGTATATTAGGTTGGACCGGCTGTTTTGGGAACTGATCTAACGCTTGTATACTCTAGCATCACGCACATCATGGTAACTCTTGAAATTTATACAATTCAGAACTTCGCTACCAACTTTGATGCCACATTTTATGAGCTAAAAAGCTGAAAGGAGTTCAACGAAGAACTGTAAAGGATATTTATGGCGCCGTATGCATTACAATAACAACGGCACGCAAGGAAATTTTATATTCAGCACCCGTAGCCCTATGTGGCAGTCATATTGCAGCGAAGATTGTAGTCAGACTGGAAATCTGGTAGGATTTGTATAGCCGAACCAACTACTGACGGTTTTTTGCCTGAGCTTACGACTGCTAGTGATATGTAGGCGGAGCGTAGCTGGTAGGGAAGGAGTACGACCTGAGCTGGTCATGGATTCATAATCTTAGAGGAAGATTGGTGGAGCAGTTTTTTGTCAGTTGCTCTCCCTTGAGTTTCAGACGCACACCCCAGGCAGGTAGCTGACATCATTATCATATGGCGCTACTTCAAAATTTCAAAGTTGCATGGTACTTTTGTCTACCACAAAAAAATTTCAATGGATTCAATACATTTGATCGGTGTATGAGAATTTTAAGTGCATTTTTACTAACTTTTTGTATCACAAAGAAGCAGCTTTTTCATTGCAGGGTCAATCTTAATACCTAAGATTATTTGCATTGAACGAGATATTAATTTTTTTTTCCAATAAATTCCACTTTAAATGTGTAATGAAATGAAAAAGATCAGACCTAAAAACTATATTTAGCTCTATGAATCTTGGCAGTTCTGTTTAGTATAATAGTTATATACTGGCCTGTGCCTTTTTTTCAGGAAGAGTTTAAAAAATGTGGTATACTTCTTGTTGGGTACGATAAAATAAAGTAGCAGACATATATTTTGCTTCCCCCCCCAGTTCCATCGACACCCTAAAGCACTTCTCAAGTACTAATTGTTTCACCAACACTAAATTAGATTAGATTAGAAGAAGAAACAAATTGTTTGCCTGATATAAATATTAAACTAAATTATATTCGTGAGCGCTCCACAGTGCTGCGGTGCCACCTGCCATGCTATTTAGGTAACGAAGAGAAAAGCAAACTCTAAAGTAACTTAGACTGAGTCTTGAAACCGCTACAGACTCTCACAACCAACAAAGCAGTGGCCAGAGTGGTTTTAAGTGTGCGCGACATGGCTGCAGCTGACTGGTTGTACTAAAGAAATACGAAAGAAACGCGCGCTAGATGATGCCCCAACAGCGCTTGGATGTTGGCGAGCAGTTCAGTACGCGAGTGACTTTCATAGTGCAAACGACGGCAACGGGTTCTTCGGCAGCAAGGCAAGTGCGATTTTTTGTTGTTGTATTGTGTTATCCAGTTACTGTGTTTGTTTTAGCTTACATTGTTGTTACTCGACTCGACTTTGTTGCAAGCAACACGCTTACTTGCAGTATTCGTTATCACGGTTGTTGTTGTTGCAGTGATTTCACACACTAAAGTTTACTTGCTTGTCTGCATTTTTTCAACGTCGTCTCGCTTGCGGACAAGCGGCTTTCGTGTCGAAGAAGAATAAAATAAGAATAACAAACATATATATGTACTTATATATGTGTGTGTGTGTGTTTGTAAAAGTGTAGAAAATAAAGATGCAGCGAAAATAGTATCAAGAAAACTAGAATTGAAAAACAAATTTACATAAAACGCAGCGGGTGCAAGAAGGGGGCGAAAAACGGTAGTGGAAAGCATGAATAATTCTTGTGTAATTGAAGAAGCTCAAGAATATCAGGCGGTGTATACGGTGTGCAAGTGTTAAAAGAAAACCATAAGACAGCACAACGAACAGCCACAAATGCATAAGAAGAAGCACAAACACAAAAATGAGTGATTATTTATAAACTGCAAAAGAAAGTCAAATAAAAGAAAAGATAATTTCGAGCGAACATTCCAAAGCGCTAACCTTCTGGCGTTACAGCATCGTAACGCGGAAAAGAGAGTCTGCTTGTATGTTCAGCATATAACGGTGTCTCGAAAGGCATAAATAAATTCGGAATAAACTGTGGTAATCATAAACAAGGAAGCGTTCTAATAAAATGTTAACATTTGGCACATGTCACTTGAAAATCAAGCGAAAATACAGAAAAAAATTCATAATAGTTAATATTCAAAATAAAAACCAAAAATGTAGTAATAATTAATGTTTTTTAAATAAAACACCTTAGAGAAAAATTGTTTTTCAAATAATAATAATCAGGTGCTTATAAATATTAGAAATATTATATAAAAACATTAATAAAAGCTATTTATTATTATTTTCCTATAGTAAATAGCTTTTTATTTTTTTTATTTTTAAAAACTAAAAAAAAATATGACATTTTGACTCTTTATTGCCCTTTATGAAATTTATATTCAATTGAAAAAATTATATACTTTCTTTTTTTAAAGTGTATTAACATTTTTAACTCAAATTTAATTATAGTCGATATTTAATTTGAAGAAAAAAATTATAAAATGGGGAAAAATAAATAAATTTATTGAACTGCACATAACAGCGAAATAAATTATAGAGAACAGATGAGCTTTACATATTTTTTTTATTTTCAAATTATCAAATGAGGTAATACGTATAAATAAATAAAACACAATATAAATACTATTTAATCATCATCTGGTGTCTAAAATTCAAAAATAACTTTCATCATTTTTAGCTAATAACATTTCAATAGTTGAGTTGTTAACTTTGAAGGTTATGACAGCACCATAAACATATGTAAATAAATAAAATATTTTTGGCATAAAACAGACAAAGTTTCCAAAAATAAGTTTTATTCACCGATAAATAGCATAATACCCAAGCTAACAACTTTATGTGTATAACAAATGCCGCAGACAAGCGAGACAATCGGCAATAAAAATAACAGATTCACATTTGCACATTAAAATTGTGAGGCGAAATTTGCTCCGCTCAAACTTCAATAAAAAAAAATTATCGTAAGATCATAATAAATAAAAATCACAAATTATTTTACAGCTTTGAAGATTAGTCAAATAAAAAAAAACGACGACAAAAACAATACATCATATACACTAGATCATAAATAAAACACAAATAAATTATAGCAACAAAAAAAGAACAAATCAACAGTTCTGCAAAGCACAGAAAGCAGCAAGAAGCAGAGAACCACACAAAGCGGATTTATTAGCGCGGTAAGTTGCTTAATCGTTTATTTATACGCTGCTAAAGGCAGTCAATTATTGACTTCCTATGACAAGCTCTTTCAGCAACAATTATTCTTCGTAAGCTGAAAGAGCACATACATTTATACTACGTCTATAAGAAGGTAGAAGGCATATCCGAAGGCAAAAAATCACATAACTGAACACATAAATGCCTGCCGTAGTGGTTAGTGTCATCGCTCCGAAAGAATTCAACGCTCGGTAGGAGAAAAAGCGTTTGCAAAAAAGTCTATTCTCATGTCATGCTTAGGAATTTAAGGTGGTCCCGCTAAAAAGCCCGTCAACACAGCGCGCACACAAGGCACCATTAACTAATTTCGCAATACAACCATTAAAATATGTTTGTATATAGTATATATATTGTGTATATATACCTATCTATATATGTATATTTAGTTAACTGCGCATGCTTATGTGTTAATTTAGCGCAATCACACTTATCCGCCATCAGCACA
The DNA here is from genome assembly GCF_016617805.1 of Bactrocera tryoni. Lineage (NCBI taxonomy): Eukaryota > Metazoa > Arthropoda > Insecta > Diptera > Tephritidae > Bactrocera > Bactrocera tryoni. The sequence continues at coordinate 48,389,836 of NC_052499.1, forward strand.
GCCACAAAATAGTAATAGTTGTGGTATATTCTAAATGTTTAGCGCGCTCGGCATTCAAGTTTTTTTCAGCTTACGCCATGGGCCATGCTTGAATAGCTAAATAGTTGACTACCGCGTGCTTTTTTCTATATTTGTTCAAAATTTTCAATATCAACAGATTACCGGATTGTCGAGTTTTGTTGGGTGCTGCCTCCATTGCTTTGACACCCGTCTTTATTTTGACGTTGATTGTACTTTTTTGTGTCACGACTTTTTTACTTTTTGTCTCACGACATTTTTGTTTAATGAGGAAATGCATAATTACGCAAAATTTATCACTTTTTCATTGATATTTGGCGGAGCTTAAATTGAAAGTATTACCTTGAAAGAACATTTATAAAAATAGTAAATTAAACGTCATAAGTTTAAGGCCAAATTAGAGTTATGTGGCTTGGCAGCTATAATTTGTGTAAAATGGGGGGGTAAGATCTCCCATGTCAGCGTCTCCAAATATTTTTTGACCATCTTTGCGACGTGAGGCCGAGCATTATCATGCTAGAGAATGACTTTGTCGTGTCTTTCCTCCTACTGTGGCCGTTTTTCTTTAAGTGTTCGACTCAAACGCATCAATTGCGTTCGGTATCGATCTCCTGTGATGGTTTCACTTGGCTTTAGTAGCTCATAATATATCACCCCCAGCTGGTCCCACCAAATGCAGAGCATGACCGTGGCGTCGTGAATGTTCGGTTTTACCGTCGACGTCGAGGCATGTCCAAGCTTTCCCCATGACTTTCTTCGCTTAGGATTATCGTAGTGGACCCATTTTTCGCCGCCAGTTACAATGCGATGTAAAAACCCCTTTCGGTTGTGTCTTTGAAGCAGCTGTTCACAAGCAAAGAAGCGCCGTTCGACATCTCTTGGTTTCAAGTCGTAAGGAACCCAGTTTCCTTGTTTCTGAATCATCCCCATGGCTTTGAGGCGTTTGATACGGCTTGCTGTGTCACTTGCAACGATTCGGCCAATTCTTCTTGGGTTTGAAACGCATCTTGGTCGAGTAATGCTTCCAATTCAGCATCTTCGAAAATCTTCTCCCTTCCCCCACCATACCGGTCTTCGACTTCATAATCACCATTCTTAAAACGTTGAAACTATTCGCGACATGTTCTTTCACTTAGTACAGTCTCACCGTACGTATCCGAAAGCATTCGATGAGCCTCAGCCGCACTTTTCTTGGAATTAAAAAAGAAAAACAAAATTTCCCGCAAATGTCGAGTATTCGGCTCAATAAGTGACATTTTCAGTTGACAATAAGTTTGGGATGCAAACAGATCTCTACAAATATTTTGTTGGGTTAGTGTTGACACAAATGTCCAAGATCGACATAAAACGATTTAAACGACCAGTGCTTGACCCTAGAGACATCTATTGGAAAACGGCGGAAGCAAATTTGTAGACCTAATTTTTAAAATGTTTGCTGCGGCTACGTCTCCGTCGGTCCATCCATTGAGTACAATTTCGTTGAGTGCAATTTCCGAACGTTCGCACATTTCGACTGGTAACTGGCGAATGACACTCTTATAGTTTTGCTGCAATCAAGTCGGCATTGTCCGCATAGACTTTAGACTTTACATAACCCCACAGGATAATGTCCAAAGGTGAGATACACACGATCTTGGTGGCCAATCGTCCATCCCAAAACGTGAAATTATCTGCTCACCGAAGTGTCCTCTCAATAAATCCATTGATTTATGAAATGTGTTGGAAGTGGAGCCGTCTTGTTGAAACGAAATATCGCCGGATCACAAGCTTCAAGTTCAGGCATCAAAAAGTCGGTTATCATGACGCTATTACGGTCGCCATTGACGGTTACGTTCCCACTGGCACCATTTTAGAAGAAATATAGACCGAAGATTCCACCGGTCCACAAACCACACCAAGTCCAGGACCATGGAAATGGACCTCATCGCTGAACAAAATATGGCTCAGAAACACCGGATCTACTTGAAACGTTTCATGAGCCCATAGAGCGAAGCATTACTGAATGCTGGGGCTCAAGATGGATAATGGCGGCTATTGGAAAAAGTAAATCTACTTGCATCACCGTTATATTCATAGAGGTCCTGGCTTTAATTGAACACGTCATTTAGCCACATTTATATCTTAAAAAGGTAGAATACTCACAATAATTATCCGTTATACATATGTATATACATATGTTCGCTCAATAATCGAATTATTCGGCTCATAATAATAGATTCGTTTCACTTTCTGTTTTATTTATTGAAATTAAAAATCACAAAACCTACATCGTCTGTCCACATAAATACAAGCAAAATCAATTATCAAATATTTCAATTTCTTTTAAACAAAAATTAATCAATTTTCAAATAACTGTAAGCAAAAACAAAACATGAATTTCGTTGAAAGCCATTACTTATAGGAGCTATGGAAGAGGCTCGAAATAAATACCCAATTCGTTAGGCTATCATCCAGCTAAGCCAAAGTTATTGATCGCACGATGCAATGAAAAGCCAATGAAAGTGGTTGACAGGTACTCCATTTCGTGTAAATAATGAAAAAATAAAAACAAAAACTACGAAGTATTTGTTAGTGAAGAGGGTAGGCATAATCCCGACAGCAGTTTCCAAAACACAATACGAACAGAGAAATTAATAAGCAGGAGAAGACAAGCCTTTTGAGGTCAAACAGAAAGCGCGTGTGAAGTATTAAGAGCCTATAAAATGTTGTAAAAGCAATGGTAATAAAAGACATCCAATATTGCTGAATTTTATACCGCAAAAAAAAATATGTAAATATTGTTTTGTGTGTGTATGGGAGACTGTTAACATCGATTTAAAAGGTGCTTTAATGGACGAGTCTTTGACTTTGGGACGATGTAAGTTAGCCTTGTTGAGGTGAATATTAAAATCTCTTGAAGAAACTACTTAAAGGGAGCAGAAGTGTCATTGATTTAAATATATATGCTAACAATATGTATATAAGTTACTTTGAAATACACTTTATTGGTAGGAGCTGCATTGTTAAGGGGATATATTCTATCCCAGCCGAAAGGCCGAAAAAAAGGCGAATTAATAAAATATAATAAAAAATCGATATTTTGAAAATTCTAACTGTATATAGCCCCTTAAAGCACCGGTTACTTCCAAAATTCTAGTTTAGTAATAAAAAAAGTATTTAGAAAATATTGATCGTATTTTAATTTTCCATTTCATTGGTTAAAAACGTCTGATCAAATCTGACCCTGACTAAAAAAATAACATTTTCACGCCATATTCATAAACTCGTCGCCTGTAGTGATGTGTTCTATGATCGTAGGGTTCACAGTTACGTTGTCATCCATCTTTTTTTGCGCCTTCTACTCAACGTTGTTTTGCAAAATTGCAGGTAATGTGGTGGGAATCTAGCATTGAAACACTTCATATCCAAATCAAAATGCCATGAGTCGATCCATAAAAGATCTTAAGATCCTCTGCTAACTCACTGATATCAACACGACGAACTTTAATTTTTCGTTGTAATCATTAGTTAACAGGAGTGGATGGACGATTGGCATAAGGCAAGTTTTCAATGTCTTTTCAATGCTTGATGGCACTCAAATACTTGCATTCGTGTAAAAGTAGATTCCCCAAGCCTTCTATAACATTTGAACGATTCCATAATGGTGATTGCACATTTCAAGGAAACTCGTTGTTCAATTTATTTTCCATAGTAAAAATCACCAGACAAACTTTTCGCTCGGCGTACAAACAGCTCTCAAACACATGCTAATTAACATATAGTGAACGTAAAAAAAAGTTGTATCAATCTAGAAAAAAATTATCAATTCGGTTGCGGATCCGGGATTTGATCAAATCGTATAGTAAAGAGTATAGGAATCCTTTTCTGTCATATTTAAATACCGATCCTTTATACGAACAGCTTCATTTTAATAGATCATAGCATATTTTTGTTCATTAATAGCTTCGCATAGTTCGGACATTTTCTTCATGTTTGGCATCTAAATGGATCTCCTATCGTAATATTTAGGATACATATAAGATACACTAGTGCCGTTTAATTTTATATGAGTCTGTTTTAATTATCATGAGCCTCTTCATGCGTACATATTGTGATGTGAATCATAGGTTGGTTTAATTTCTCAAGCTTTTCTGCTCCATGCAAAACGTTCTCCAACCCTGTTGACCTGATTAGAGTGAGGTTGTTGAAGATATAACTAATTTTAAAAGACACCCTTAGTGTGGCAGTCAAAAAAATTACTTTTCGGTATGTAAAAAAATCTGAATTAGTTTTAAATAAAAAAAATACATAGTACAATTTAAGAAAAATATCAAATATTTTTCGATAAAGAGTGAACTCCGACAATGCTAAAAACGAACAACCTTCAGTGATGCAGTGATTCCCTCTTTCTCCGTGGCTGAAACTATAAAGAATTCTCTACTGAAAGATATTGATAGAGCTCATTTTTCTGAGCGGCTAGACTTTGGCAGCCTGAAACTCAAAAGCTATTTGAGAGATCGATTTAAAATTTCACTGAGTTATTTTTAAAGATATTATAACCTATAGATATATGAAGTTTTTACAATAGGTTTACCCCTTAAAATGATGCGCCTCGGTTGGACTTATCTCAATAAGAAGTTTACTGATCTAATATATAACTCTAATATAGTTACTACAAGTATAGCTATCATCAATAGCTCATGTAGGTTTTGACAAGTTAGCTGTGATATAAAAACTAATCTATAAATTCTGGTTAACGTTTTCTGATCTATATCCAACCAATCTCTGTTCTATTCCGTACACTTACGACAAATGGTAACTGTTTAAATGCCAATGATTTGTTTTCACTTCAAACGAGTTTCGAAAATTCACCAAGAACATCAGAATCTCAACCACAAACCATCTATCACCCAGACGTTAAGCTGCAAGCCAAATATTTACCGATGCCATTGGCTTGAATACACACAACCATATTTACTACTTAAGCAAATATTTAGGTCACTCAGTAGATGTACTTAGAGCAAAAAATATAGGAATGTATTTATGTATATACATATATACATATATGTGTGTAAGGAAGATGTGTGTTTATTTTGTTCAACAAATAAACAGAAGGTCTACTAATAAGTGGAAGCAAACAAGAAGTGGCAATGCTGATGAATTACTCTCAGTTAAATCAGAGAAAGACAAGCAGCAGAAACAAAACAACAAATTTAGAGGCACAAAAACTTACCAACTACAGTTATAGAAATGGTTACAACAACTCTAAAAGAGGGCCAAAAGTATCTCCGCCCAGTTAGCTATTTATAGACGTAGAAAAAATTAGCTTTACGAAACTAAAACAACTACAGCATTTTACTGAGAGAAAATATTTAATTTTTTCTAAAGCAAGCAAAGGCAACTGAAACTGCTCGACTTGACAGCGGTGAGCGGCTGTTGTTTAAGGTGCCTTCGAAGTACTGTTGTTTTTGTAGGTTATTTTTTGTGTTTTTAGAGATTTGGAAAACGTGCCGTCGGCGGCAGTGAAGTCACACATATTAAAATAGTTGGAGAAAAAATTTATGATTTTCACACTAGCCAAACGCTTGCGCTAAATAAATCGACAGCGCAAGCATGAGCTATGACCCTTTTATGCTCGTACAAGTGTTTAGTTGTAGTTGTTTTCTTTTTCCTTCATATTTTTTGGTTTCTTTTTAGGGTTTCTTTCACCAAATAAATTACACATTTTGAATTATTTTTTTTATTTTTAACTTGCGGAAAACTTTCATACAATTACTACTTAAAACTATTTCTATGCTCTGTACAGGGTACATGAAATTTGTAAAACTCAGAAGGAAACGACCGAGACATTATAAATAATTTGTAACGGGTTTTTCAATAAGTGCGCTATGAAAGTTTTTTTTAAAATAAAACAAAAACGGTTTGGGATATCAATGAAATTCTTTGAAAGTTCCTGTGAAAGTACATTCGATGCCATTATGGATGGAACTCGATTTCTTTTACATGGTCACCACGTGCAGGTTTGCAGAAGTCTAGACGCTGAACCCAATTTTCGACGGTTTTCAAGCATAAATCGGCCGATACTGCTGCAATTTCACGTTCGATATCCGTACGAAGTTCATTAATCGTCGCTGGCTTGTTGGCGTAGACTTGACGTAGCCTTACAGCAAATAGTCGGTAAACGGCGTCAAATCACACGACCGAGGAGGCCAATTGACCGGACCATTTCGTGAGTTAACACGTTCACCATACTTAGTTTCAAATAAATCGATTGTGACATTCGCTGTGTGTCTTGTTGCGCCGTCTTGTTGGAACCACGTATTGTCCAAGTCCATATCATCCAAATCGGGCCAAAAATATTCGGTTATCATTGAGCGGTAACGATACCCTTTCACAGTAACGTGCCGGTCTTCATCATTACGGAAGAAGTACGGCCCATTGACGTCGCCGGCCCAAAAACCGAACCAAACCGTAATTTTTTCGGAATGCAATAGTAACTCATGAAGTACATGTGGATTTCTTTCTCACCAATAACGCATATTTTGCTTATTGACGAACCCATTAAGCCATAAATGAGCCACATCGTTGAAGATGATTTTTCGATGAAAATCCGGATCATTTTCAATTTGTTGCTCAGCCCAATTCTCGAACATACGGTGATTTTGATGGTCAAGCGGCTTTAGTTCCTGTGTTAATTTGATCTTGTAAAGATGTGGGAGGAGTCATGTGTATATGGCTCAAGCAGCTCACGACTTCCGGTCTTTCCGGATCGATTTTCAATTTGGGTTGCCCGCCACGTAAAAACTATATCAGCCCAGTTCTCGAACATACGGTGATTTTGATGGTCAAGCGGCTTTAGTTCCTGTGTCAATTTGATCTTGTAAGGATGTAGGCCAAGATCTTTTCGCAAAATTCCTCACGACGACGTCACAGAGATGCCTAACGCTTGAGAACGACGTGTGAGAGACTGATTTGGGTCTGCCTCAATTTATGCGCTAGTGGCAAGAATATTCTCGACACTATGGGCACTTTTTTGTCTCACTGGCCTGGGAACATTTTGTATTGTGCCTGTGGATTCAAATTTTTCCACTAGACGCTTAATTGTTGATCTGACCGGACGATTTTGACGACCATAAATTGGACGAAGCACTCTTAAATTTGAGGCCACTGTCTCTAAATTTCGGTAGTAAATTTAAATGATTTCGACTTGTTGTTGGATCGTACATCCTTCCATGAAATGGACCTATTGTCTACTTTTGTACTGTCTTCATTGAAAAATCCGTTATATAAATGATCACCGTGAAGAGGTGAGTCAATTTAGCAATGTCCTTTCACTGTAAGTGTCAATGCCATACAAACTGATCGCTCAAAGTCAAGTTCACGTATCGAAAACTTGACGAAACTCTGCATGAGTTATTTTCCAAGATAATGCTAAAATTTTAGAAAAAAAAATTAAATTTAATGCTTCTAGCATATACCCGCCATATAACTTACCGAAAAAACTCAATTTTTGTTTGGAAAACTCTTTTGTTTATCAAGATATCTACATGAAATTCATTAGAGATTGTTATCCAAGCTATCACTACAATTTTCGAAGAAATTGTTCAAATCAAAGGACTAATACATATAGCTACCATACAAACTAAAAATAAAAAATTGAGTTTTTGTACGGAAACTTTTTATTTGTGAAGGGTATTCTAGCCTGCATGCAAAAGAACAACATTTTTCTTGCTTAATATAGAAAATTATATTCTTATTTCGTTTCTGTTGTTGTTATTTTTATAAAAACAAAATTTTCACCACAGTGTCGTTGATCTCCGTCAAAGTTTATGACATTTTTTCTATTTTCGGTTTTTTCTCACTCACTTAACTTAAGAGCTAATTGTATTAGCTGATTTTCTGCGCAGCGAGCAAATGTTGCAAATTGCTATGTTTTACAAGTCGCGCAACTACAACAACTATACAAAAACAAAGACAAGTAGCAACAACCATTAAATGTCATTAAATTTAATGACCGAAAGCGGAAAAGGTTTCCTTTCGCTAATTTTTACAATGCCCACACACATGCGCACCTGTCCATGCATATGAGTATATATGTACATATGTATGTACATTTGTGTATACGTATGTATAAATGCGCGAGCATAATGACCACTGCGCACAAGCGACTGTGGCAACGAACGCGAATCGGCAAGAAATCACAATTTAATCGTCGTCTTAATTTTATTGTTTCGCTTTTAATGGCTGTCATTTAAGAGCGCTGTGAAAAACTGTAACGCATGCGCAGAGGAACAACAAAAAATTGGAATAATTGAACAAAATTGATAAAAAAAAAATGTAAAAAGGATTTAAAAATATTGCCAACCGCTTTATTTATGCGCAAACGCATTCCATTTGTATGAACTGCAGTGCCCACGCGTTCGTACCTTCGCGCGAAATTCCCAGCTGCACTACTGGTCAGACCTGATCGCAAGTGACGCTCGCAATAATCACCAGAGATATTATAGTATATATACATGTAATATATACATTTATATACTGTTTTGCAGAGCAAACTGGTTGGCCTGCAAGGTCCGACAATTTTTATAGATTTTTCGATATTTCGCCAGCCGAAGGAGATGTGCGGCGGCAAAGCGTTTACCGACGAACAAGGCTTACACTTGTTCGATTGAAAAATATGCAGCAAAATTTACAAGCCTTGAGCGCTTACAGCACACAAATATACATATGTATATGTATGTATGTTTGTAAATAAACATGTTTGTGCTGCGCCTTTGTGATTTTTGCTATCATTTCGGTTACTTCGCTCTTATAAAAACGTATAAAATCACTTTAAAAATTCCCAGCGAACTGTGTAAATAAAACTTAAATAAAATGTGCTCGTATAAATGAGAAATTTAAGTGAACAGGTTGAAATTGATGATGGCGGCAGCGGCACTTGGATAACCTACAAGTGATCATGCGTGTGGGTATATAAATTATAATGAAAATTGCTCCACTGATTAATCAGAATGAGGCTGTTTTCTTCTTTTCATTGGTCGGATTTTTCACGTGGCGGGTCCCAAACCCAGCAACCTTCCCACTTTAGCTCGCCTTCGGATGGATGTGTTTTATCTTCCCAAAAGATATTTGGTCTAAAACCGAAAGTCGTGAGCTGCTTGAGCCAAATGTAAACGAATCGTTTCTGGCCTCTCCCAAATTAATGGCGCTCAGCGAACCTTCCTCACTTGCGTGAACTTCTACACCTGGCTCCGTCCTCCGATTAATCAGACTTATAGGAAACCCTGTAAATAATACAGAGTTTTCAAATAAGAGTGGTATGATTTCTATTCAAAAAAACAACACACTAATTGTTAAGGAAATTCTAATGTTTTTCATTCAGTGTGAAATACAATCCTCCACGCCTTTTTCTGCAGTACCGAATTCGATGAACCCAATTTTCGAGTACTTTTTCCACCAAATCAAGTCGTATGTTATGAATAGCACACTGAATATTGACTTCTAAAGCTTGAGGAGAATCTAGTTTATTGCAAAAGACCAATGTCTTCAAATAACCCCATACGTAGTAGTCCAATGGTGTTAAATTACAACTTTTTGGAGCCCCTTCAATGTCATAATTTCTTGCAATAATCGAATCTTTAAACTTTTCTCGCAAAAATTCGGTTGTTGCGCGTGCTGTGTGGTACATAGCCCCGTTTTGTTGGAACCAGATGTTGCGGCCATAAACAGTTGGTGATCATCGATTTATACCGCTTTTCATTGACACCAGCTTCATTTCGAAAGAAGTACGGACCGATGATTCCACCAGACCAAAAGAGACACCAAACTCAATTTAGGGGAGTATACATCGAATGCATCGAATTTTCTACGACTTCGAAGTTATAACTGTCAACAGTGACGTGGGAGCCTAGTCGCGAGTGCGATGACTGTTTGTTTGATGACAGGAGATATTTTGTCTTGCCCTACTACCCTTCACTACCATACCCATTTGCCTCGATTCCTTATCCAGTTTGGAGATCTACTAATCCACGGTTGTTATGCTCAGCTCTACCCCCACTGCTTTGTTGTTCTTCAGACAGATAATTGCTATTCGAACTTCTACGTGGTCGGGCAATGGAACGTCTGCTTCATCGTCATCGATTTGGGAATCGGGTTCACCATCTCCTGTTGTTATGCTTTCACTGTCATTCAGCAGGCAGGAGAAGTGTTCCATCCATAATTTTAGCCTGCTCTGGGCATCAGTCACTGGATCACCTCTGGGGATTCTACAAGAGTATTCTCCGGTCTTGAAACTTTCTGTTAGTCCTCCCATCTTTTCGCAAAATTTTCGGGCATAATCCCTTTAGGTCAGCTTTTCAAAATCTTTGTACTCACGCATTTCGTCCTCTCTCTTTTTTTGTCAGCAAATGCGTCTCGTTTCCCTCTTTAACTCTGGGTATCTATCCCATCCTGCACGTGTTGTGGTCGATTGTACGTTGCAAGGTAGGCAGTCTGTTTTCTCAACACTGCGACACGGCATTCCTCATCGTATCAGCTGTTATTTTGCATATCATCTCATCTCTATTGGAAAACCTGGGACCGTAACTACTTTACTGCAACGACTTGGCCGCCAAAAATGAATTCAACCATTCTGTAATTCAGTGAGAGTGTTTTGCATCGACCGGAATAAATGATATTCACAAGCGAGAAGATCAGAGCTATAAGAGCGCTCACTTAAAATTGATGAGTTGTTGTTGGTAATTTCAAATTAATGGTTTCACATACTTTGAGAAGCTCATAATGCTCTACTTCCTTATGAGGGCACATGTTTCACATATGATGTTTTATATTTAGGGTTATCGTAATGGAACAATTTTTCATCATCAGACACAATCCGATTCAAAAGCGTTTACTTTTATTGCGTGCAAGCAACATTTCTGGCAATAAAATCAACTTTTAAGACTCAAGGCTATACGGCTGCTTTTAAAGGTGTTGCAAGGGCTGCTGGAGTGGCACCCAACTAATGGGCGAGTTTTTGTGCTGGGCAACAATTTTCATCGATTGGTGTTTCCAGCTTCGCATCTTGAAATTTTTTTAACCACCCGACGTGTTCTGTGTCTTCCAAGCCAAAATCACCAATTTTAAATTGCGCAAATACTTTTGGTACGGTCGCTCAAATAGAGCATTTTCACCATAAATTTCGAAAATAATTCGATGACTTTCGGCTCAGGTTCATTTCATTTTAAAATATTCCCCGAAAAACAATTTCCAGGCACAAAGTTCGACATATTTGAGTGAAAAATTGTTGTTGTTGTTTGCACTTCAAATTAATGACATGTACTGAAAACGACGGACAAGAAAAGTATATACATACATATTCGTGCCATAATATATTCGTTACAGACGGCGACACCGCGATTATAGCGATCGTCAAACTTTTTGCTTCAAAATAGATCTCAATTTCGGCCATCTCTCTCTCAGTGCGGCGGAATTTCGCTTCTGCGATCATTGATTGATATTTTGAAAAATTATTTGATGTCTTCATTTAACGGTCATATAAATCAGTATATATTTTTTTAATTTTTTCGTCCCTAATATGTTGACTAGATCAAACTAGTCTTCTTATACCAGAATTCAACCAGAAGGAAGTTTAGATATATGACATATACAGCATTGAAATGTAGAGTCGGCTTTTCCAAATTTTTTAAAATTCCATATTTTCGATTCTATGCACAAATCCTTGCAAATAATTACAGTAAGCGTCAATTTTTCGCAAAAATTTTTTAATACATATAAATATCTGAAGTCTACGAAAACAAAAAAATATGATGATAAATATGAGATCTATACACTTGCCGACATCAGCGCCACCTAAACAAAAATAAAAGGAAATCAGCTCAGCATTTGTAGGCTCGTTCTAATATGTATAGCATTCCTTACTTATTATTATTGTTGTTGCTTTCGGGGCAAAAACCATTTCCAATACAACTGCGCGGAATGCTGTGGCGTTGCAAGTCCTTCACTTGAAGAACAGTAAGGTTCATTTCGCATACGTTGACTCGACTGTGATGGAACTGCCTCTTGCGCCCCTCTGCCGCGCAGATGCTAAAATTTAACGATTAACTCTCAAAATCGCTATGCGTCAATCTTAATTTAGGAGCATAATAAACTACCACGAAAATATGCAATATTGGTCAGCTAGCTCCCTACCTAGCCACCGCACCACCACCGCTGTCGCCATCAACTAGCCGCCAGCAGAATCGCAAGCGCAGCAAGACTAAACTAGTTTATCAGCACAGCCGACATTCCTTAACTTCGGCGGCTGAGATTGGCTCGTTGCTTGTGAAGGCGGTTTGTGCATAGGGGGAGCGAGAGTGGCGGCCGCGCAAAAGGCAAAACGTCAACAATGTCGAACTGGAAAACTTGAAATTCCCACATAGAGGAGTGTGACCGCACAGCAAGCAGCAATGCACTTAAGCAGATATGCAAGTGTGTGTGTGTTTGTATACTGTATGTATTTAGCCACATATGCCGAAACTACTTTACAGCCTCAATGATCAATTTAGCTAGGCCAACTTCTTTTACTGCTGCAAACAGCCAAGCTCCTCAGCAAGCCGCGCTGCCTGCTGTGCTGCGTGTGCCTTTGGCCTGTGAGTGCGCAATTGTGTCGGCTGGCAAAAGCATTTTATTTGCTCTTTATTTGTAAATCAATAGCTGTTTTTGTTTTTCTTGTTCTTAAACTCGTTTTCTTTGTGTTAACGAATTTTTGTTGGCATTTGAAATTTGTTGTGACTCAAGCGTGGATTTGTTTACATTTGAATGTCAGCGGTTTATGTGGCAACGTGGGTCTCTCTATATATATTTGTGTGTGTGTGTGCCTAAGACCGCAGTTGAAAACAATTTCATAATTTAGTTATCTTTGAAGATTACATGACTGACTTAATTTTCATTTTCTTATTTTTCTTGTCCCTCAATTTTGCACCGTCTTAGTAATAATTATACTTAAGTGAATTAGCGGTTTGCAATTTCGTATTGAAGCAATTTTGTGATTCTTCACCGGCGATTGATTTTAACTCACTGATAATTACAGCCTTTAAGCTTGCGCAACTATTTGTGTCGTGGCGAATTTTGAACTTTTTTTAAACTTTTCTAATATACGTTTTTATTGTTAGGTTATACAGTTATAAGTCAATTAAAATTGAGAATTTCAAAAAATCGATTTTTTTTTAATATATGTATGTATATAAATTTTTCGGAGTCACTGAGGAATATTTCTCCATGACGACTGAACCGAAAGATTCAAAATTGTGTACGATCTTTAAATATACAAGTAATTTCAGTTAATGGTCGAAGGATTAGGATTTTTGATAAATTTTACATTTTTTAAGTCACTCTAAAGTGTTATTTCTTCACAAAATAGGACCAGTCCGTCGATTATTATTTATATCGTCACCTAAAATGCAAAATAAGGCATCATCAAAAAAATCGAAATTGAGTTTTTTATTGCTTACGATTCACTATATCATATTACAAAGTAGCATAAAATTTTCAGTTTCCGCTGTCAGATATAACCAATTTATAACCATTATATAACCAATATATAACCATTATATAACCAATATATAACCGTTTTATAACCAAAACACACATTTTGTTTTTATTTGAGTCGTTACTATTATATCGTTTTTCTGTCGCCTGTAAACTTATGAACAGGATGTTACGTAATTTTGCATTTTAGGTTACGATATCTATCTATAGGAAACAATTTTTTACTGTTTGTGTTTGGATTTGAGATAATTTTTTGCAAAAAAACGCCTCCTCTTAGGGTTACAATTTATTTCAAAATTAATCGGCGTTTATTAAAGTACATAAAATTCTTAAAATAAACTTTTTTTCTTCATGGATCAAATAAAATGTGAAACCAAAACACAAACACAGCGAGGCACCTTAAAATATCCCTTGAAAAAATTACGGGTTTTGATATCCATTACCTTTAAAAAAGGTACCCAATATTGCACAAAAGAGTTAAGCAACGAACTCTCTAAGTTAATTTATGAAATATTTTGTATGGATATGATAGGATGATAGGAAATCATCAATTGGAAACTTTTAACATTTTGAGCAGTAAAGTATGCGCTTGAATAAATATTTGTTGAGGCACTTCGGAAAGTAAATAGGGGCACCCCACAACATTCTTTTCCTAGTGCTGCACGGCGCTCTTCGGGTTTTTGGTGCACTAAGAATAATCCTAATGGCACTCAACTGCATTCTACACTTTGCACCTGAAGACACAGCTGGCAAGTGCTTGGCGGTCGAGACTGCTATTCGACTAAGGGAAGCTGAGTATATGGTATGAGTGGCCCCAGACAGGGACACACTGAAATTCACCATTGCTTCATGAGCTTTTCTTTACCGATACATCGAAGTTAAGGGTCTGGTAGTTTCAGACTACCAGATCACTGTAGTGTCTTTAAAGCTCATGTGGCTGTCATTAAGGTAGGAGTAGATGTATTGCTGCGAAGCGTCCTTTATAGAGGTGCGCATTCACTCCGAAAGCTAAACGGTTATATTGGCTTTGAGCTCGCCGAGTGTACGCTCAAGACTAGTCAAGGAGTGCTTGACCTCCTGCTTGAAACGCTTCCGGCGTCTTCCACATTAAACTCATACGGGTGCCCGGTCACAGCAGAATCGCCAGAAACTGCAAAGCTTGTGAGTTTGCTAGAGAGAGCACCCTTTCGCCAATCTCATCCGTTTGGAACTGAGGTTTGCCGATGACTTCTTGCATTCTGGTGGTAGAACTCAGGACCTCCAGTCAGCTCAACAAGCGCTGTCAACACTGTTCCATAGTATGGTAAACCGTAAGAGCTCCTTCGCACTACTGGCTCTTAGCTAAAGCAATCTCCGTACGATTGTAGACGGTCTGACTGGACATTGTTCAAGGTTTACATGAGTTGCGGCTAAATATTTTGTCGGAGGCTCTTTGCCAAGGCTGTACGAAAGAAGGCGAGGTGGAATCATCTGTCACTTCCTCCTGGCGAATCTAGACATAAACCGCCTTAATAAATTTGTGGCAAGCTCAAAACGCCTCTTCGATTTAAAAGGTTCCATGCAGGAGTTAATCAGTAACAAAAAGCACGAATATCTGTCCAAGGGAGATCCATCGATTTTGAATGAAGCCTACGACCTAATCTAACCTAATTCTCTAGCTACATAACTAACATTAACTGAAACGCTTAAATTTGACTACATATGTATATGATGTAGCAGACATATGTATATGCTCAAGTTGGGTTCGGAAATTGGACAACGGGCATGGCTCCTCATACTTCAACGATATCTCAAAATCAATTAATTTTTCGTCGTTTCGAGGCATTAAATATGTAACAGATAAATCAAACATTAAAAAATACATAGTAGCGCATTCAGTATCCCATGAATTTTAGTGGATATTGTTCGGAAATTGATAAAATTGGCTTATATACGATGTGGAGTCTTAAATTAGAGATAATATAATAAAATTACGGGTGAAATCATCAGTGATCTCAAGATCCGTTTCTCAAGCTTCCATATAACAAATATTGTGATTGAAATGTCTTATTGAAATTAAGTGTGAATTTTACATTTGTCAAGAGGTTAGGTTCAATTAAAACTCAGTACAACTTTTTGTTTTAACTTTAACTTAATTTTTCATTTCATTGAACTACAGTATTCTTAGGAATTAAAACAGTTAGAAAAACATAAAAATCTTTTAGTTATTGTACGATTATTCACTCAAAAAGCGCAATGCTATGAAACACATATGTACATATGTATATACCTATACATAAATATACATATAATAAAAGAATAGAAAGTAGCAATAGGAATTTTAATTAAAAAATCAAGGTTGAGACCAATGACCAACACTATTCCAACTACCATGTACTATATACAGTTGATGGCAGAAACTAATTTCAGTTTTTTGAAAAATGAAAGGTGGAAGTAAATATTTTATAAGAACATTAACAGTTTAACTTTGAAGTAAAGGAATTATTAATTATTTTCGCTCTAAAAGAAAAATTAATTCAGAAAAACATGAAGTTTTATATAAATAATTAATAAATAAATTAAAAAATTTATAAGATTAGAAAAGTATATACAGTCATCTAAAATTCAAAAGAACGCATCATCAAAAAATCGAAATTGAATTTTTTATTTCTAACGATTCACAACATCGTATTACATATATGTAGCATAAAATTTTCGGCTTTAGCTGTAAGATATAACCAATATATAACCAATACATAACCAATACATAACCAATATATAACCAATATATAACCATTTTATAACCAAAACTCAAATTTTGTTTCAATATGAGTGGTTTTTATTATATCGTTATTCCTTCGCCTGTAAACTTATGAAAAGTGATGTTACGTTATTTTGCATTTTAGGCGACAATATATATAATTTTTATGAAATAATTATTATGAATGATGAAACTCACAGTTTTGAAGGAAATTTACTGCTCTATAAAAATGGTCTTATATGATTTTTCGATTAAGTTAAGCGTTTACAAGATATTCATCGTCAAACATCAATGCATATTAGGGTGGATCAAAAAAAAATTTTTTTTTTTCGTTTGGTACTCTGAAAAATAGGTTCCTAGACACCTCTAAGAAAGCCTCTCCAAAAATCTATTCATAATAATTTTTTTTTATTGAGTTATAAAATTCATAAGAAATAAACAAGTTTCCCAAAAATAATCAAACTTTAACTGTTAATATCTTTTAAACTTTTGGGTTTACGAAAAATCTTAATAGACCTTTTTTGTAGAGCATTCAATTTCCTACAAAATCTAAGGAACAAGATATTTTTTCAAGTAATTGGAAGCGAGATATAAATTTTTCTATCTGATAATAAGAAAAAATAGAAAACTGCATGTAGGAGGACCTTCCCGTTACAATTAAAAACTCATATTTGGAGAGGCTTTCTTAGAGGTGTCTAGGAATCTATTTTTCCGAGTACCAAACGAAAAAAAAAAATTTTTTTTTGAATCACTCTAATATATACATATACATATATATACATATTTAATACATATAAGGCAAAAGTACTCAAAGTCATATTCGAACTCAAAGTCCTTTGCACAGTCGATATCTGCAAGCAACATACGTTTTTCTTGTGGTAAAAGAATTTCGAAACCTTTATAATCTGTCTTAAAAACTCTACCAAAATTGTTATAGCGCTTAAATATATATTACCATCACAAAAATTAGTGACTAATGAAAATAAAATAAAAGCTTTATGAAGAATTGTCATCATTAGCCAGCACTTACCTACAACATTGACCTCACGCCGCTCACAAAAGAGGTTAGGAACAATACAAAAAGACAAAAGAAAATGTAAAAATAAGAAATAATACTTAAAATACAAAAAATTAAAGCAAAAAGCTGTAATTAAGTGTCACCTAACGGAGTTGCTTACACACATTATTGGTCACCTTGCGAACGCGCCATTTCGTTAGTCTCATAAAATCTCATTAACGACTTAACAGTTTCAGCTTCCTCTAGATGACAATGTGATATTTGCTTTCAATGCTGCCAGTTATTTGTATGCAAACACACATACATACACACAAATTAATGTACATGCATTTGTTAAATAAAAAAATGTATTTAAAAACAACTCTAGCTATTGTCCGTTGTCTTGCCACTGCTTTTTCTAGTAACTCGATACTGAACTTAACTTAATACACATTTGTGCATAAGCACAATCGTATGTGTGCATGAGTTTCATGAGTATTCAGCGATTAATAAATCCGCAGCTGACAAACTGTTGCGAGATAAAGTAAATGACGTTTGTCGCGCTGCAAGTTCAAGTTCATTGTCTTCGGGCAATTAAAGCCAACGAACAACAATTAAAATATTTTTGATTTAAAAGTGTTTATAGCTGCTAAATTATAAAATAGTTAAACTAAATATGTGTAAATATGTGATAAAATAAGTGTGTGACGCTATTCAATGTGACGAAGTGGAGACAAGCTGTCAACTGTTATTTGATACAAGGAGTTAGGTTAGGTTTACAACTGCATAATTATACTAAATGCGTGTGTGTTGTTTTTAGTGTTGTAAATGTTATTTAAAGGCTAATAATTAGCTGGCAAATTTTGTAATTTTACCGCGTAGATTTTTCTTTGACTTTTTCAAAAGCTTTAGTTTGAGGTTAGGCAATCGTCTGAGAGTAGAGGACCATTTCAATTAATCTTTCTAATGATTATAATCTAAATAGAATTTTTATGTATCCTAATTATATCTACAACGCTTAGTATTATTTATTTTTTCTAAGCTAAGACCAGCATTAGAAAGATATACCGGGTTAAATCTCTTACGTCTTGAGCTCTGTTAATGACGTCAATGTCGGAAAAGTTAAAAAACAGGGCTTGAAAATCGTCGTATTGTCATAATATTGATAGTAGAGGATATTAACATCTCTTGTGAATTAACGTAATACATTTTGTACAGTTTTTGGATTTGAAGAACTTAATATTTTGCAAAGACGGCGTTGAGTAGTGGTCGCAAAAAAAAACGCTAGACAAGGTAGGGTGGCGGAAGACCCTAGATTCATCAAACTTATCATTACTAGTGACTATATATGGGTGTCTATGACTATCAAGTCAAAACGGTCTAACAAACAGAAGCCTGAAAAACAAAATTCGCTGAAGGTATTAAATAACAAGTATATGAAAAAAAGAAAAAAGTAACATACTTTTAAGCAGTTAATTAATATTTCTATTAAAATAACTACTTACATATTGTATTTTTCACTCTGACTTAAAGTTGATCAGATGGTAAATGTGTAATTTAACGGCTTATAAAACTTATAAAAGTTAGTCATGAAGCAAATCAAAATCTACATTCTTTGTGATTTGCTTTTTGAAGATTATCTCATTCATATGTTGGCTGCGGGTTCGTCTCAGATATGGACCGTTGAGTTCAATTTTCGATGACTTGTTCCAGTATTTCGACTGGTTAATAGCGAATGACACGCGTGATGTTTTGGTCCTAAATCGACGCGGCATTGTCCGCATAGACTTTCGACTTTCCATAGAAAAAAGTCTAATGGTGTGATATCACACGATCCTGAGGGCCAGTCGACCGGCCCAAAACTTGAAATTAAATCACGAGTTTCAATTTGAGGCATCAAATAGTTGGTTATCATGGCGCGTTACAGGTGTCATTGTTGAAGAAATATGAACCGATGATTCTCTTCAGGTTGTTCTTCGTCTCACGTGCAGCAATTGAGCCCGAAATGGGCCTCATTGCTGAACAAAATTTGACTGGATAACGTTGGACCTTCTTGAATCTTTCCAAGAGCCCTTAGAGCGAATCGATGTTGCTTGGGAAAATCGGATGCGTTCAGTTATTGCACAAGCTTATTTTGTACGCTTTCAATTTAAGGGGTCAGTGGGTAATCTGGCCTGTTTTTTTGACATTGTTTTTCTTTTTCATAGAAATTTTTATTCTACAATAGATATGTGAAATATCATGAGGTATATCGTAGAGTTTATAAACAAATATTTTCGGAATTTTTTGATGACATCTGTCGGAGAAATGGCTGGGTGAATGAGGTATATTTTTTCACTGGCGTACACGATTTCTCATGTTTGGATCATCTGAAACACAAAAATCAAATTTATTCTTAAAAAGTACGGGAATGATTATCGTCCCTACTGGAATCATGAAAAAATGTTGGTAAATAAAAAAGTAATTAACGTTTTTTTTATTTTTTAACTTTTCCCCATATTTATTTACATAAATTTTGCCATAACATTGTCAATAAATTATTAAAAATTATGAATTATATAGGGACGATAGCCAGGCGTTTTGTGAACATTAAAAAAAAAAATTAAGCCCATCGTTTGAGTATTTCGACCGGAATCATGTCCGCCAGTTTAAAAAACTGTATTTCGAGAAAAACGCGTTTAAAGTTTGAGGTGTGCAATCCGAGCGCTCCGAACGTCGAGCGGTATTATTATTTTTGGGCCTTTTTCGAAACCTCCCAATGGTAAAGTGGGGTTCTACATTAATTTTAAGGGTATAAGGGAACAGAAAATAAAAAAAATAAAAAAAAGTTTGAAAAAAGATTACCCTACTGACGCCTTAAGATCTCGACGTAAAATGAGTCAAGTCGTTCTACACGTCTGTGCGAGTTGCTGCGAACGGCGCCGAATTGACTTCCATGGCCTTCGTGTATACTCTCAGCTACGGTTGATATATTTTCTGCACCGTGTATTGTATGTGGTATATTCGGTCGAATGTTTTCTAATAATGAATACTGGGTCTCAAGTTGGATGATGGCGTTGCGAATAGTACGCTCAGTAGGCCGATTATGTCGACCATAAGTTGAGCGAAGTGCGCGAAACAGATTCTTTACAGAACGTGAATTTTCGTATTAAGAGTTGAACGATTTCTAAACGTTGTTCAGACATAAATCATTCCATAATAAAATGCCAAACGACACTAAACAAAACTAACATGACATGAGTCACGCGTGATTTATAAAAAAAAGGCTATTGTAAAAAGTACATCCACTTAAATCACCCGTTATTTATTTAGTATGTTTAAATTTGCTTGGTTTTAAGTAATTTGCGTTTTTTGTGGTGACTGGTTTATTTTTATTTTCAGTTTTTTTCCATTATTATAATGAGCATATTAAGTGATTTCAATATTTTTTGCGGTTTAGTCATCACCATTAAGAATTTGCGCACACATTGACCACACAACTCAAATTAAATGGGAAAAGATAAACAAATTATTAAACAGGTTTTTGAACAACTGATTAAAGCTTAACCGGATCTTGGTTGCTAAATTTTGACTTTCATTCAAAATATAAAAAAATTAATTTTACAAAATATATATTTAAAACTGCGTTTGTTCACAGTAAACAATTGCGCTGCAAAATAATGATAAATAAATAAAAAACAGGTACTTATTTTTGTATTATTCTCTGCTCTTTTTATTCACAGCAGTTTATGTCAGAACTAAATTCAAAGCAAAAATTATAAAAAAGATCTAAAAATACAACTCTTGCATAACATAATGCAAACGTAATAAAAATGTGAATGTTTAAAAGACATTTGTTCCATTTAATTGATAAAGTGTGTGAAAAATATGAACCCACAACTGTTTTTCATACAGAGCTACAGCAAATAAAACCAGAGCAACTCCAACGCACCACAAGCAATACAATAATAAACGTCCATCAACAATTAAGACACACGTGTATAATTTGTTTAATATTTTCACAAGCTGTTGTCAGTGCATAAAAAATATTTTTGGTTAATTTAGGACTATATGAAGACATAACACCAACAGCAGTAACACAACCTCAATTTGCATCTATTTTGTTTTTCAGTTTTGTGTATCTCCTCCACTTGTTTAAATCATTTTAAGTCTGCGTGGAAATTTGTGCGCCACTTGCGGTCGTTGCCACATCTCGAAACTTAATTTACATGTTAATGCCGACTGCATAATTTTCTCATACCATTTCCCAGTTTGTTTTTTACCTTTTTATCATACATATACCTCACACATTTGCTCAACTAGCCATAATACCTATGGCGAAAATTGCTTGGCTGCAGTTTATATGGACATAACAATGTGTTTAGATCGCGCAATATTTCAATTGGCACACTTACCCACGCCCCGATTATTAATAAACTGTGTGAATTTCCCGAAACAATATGGCAAAATAAATTAAATTTGTTAACAACGGAAAGGTCACTTGTAGATGTTAGTTCGGGCTGGCAATACTGCATGTTAAATAGAAATTATATTTAAATTTACGTCAAATAAAAACTAATTATTTGAATTTACTTAATATTGATACAAAAATGAAAAGACTCTTTAATTAAAATTTTGCACGAAAACCACGTCAAAGTAGGAAAATATCAAGGTTATGTTGACAGCTTTCTTCAATTATCGAGTGGTGGTGCACTCCGAACTCCTTCCGACTGGCCGAACTGTCAACAAGGGCTACTATTTGAGTGTTATGCGTCCTTAGCATGAAGTAAAAAGAGGCCGGAATTATGGTATTATGAATTATAAAAACACGTCGTATCCCTATTAAAAATGAACAAAGCATGCCGTATATCAATCAATCAAAAAGCAAACACAACTTACATACATTGTGCCAAAAAAGTACCCGGAATTGTGAATAAAACGCAAAATGTTTAATTATTCATTAATATTTGTTTAGTTGCCTTCAAAGTAAGCCCCACCAGATGTAGTTCACTTTTGTCAACGATTTTTCTAGTCATCGAAACACTTTTTATAAGAACTTTTGGGATGGCCTTCAGCTTCTTCAGCGAATTTTGTTTTATCTCTTCAATCGACCGAAAACGGATTCCACGGAGCAGCAATTTCAGTTTGGGGAACAAGAAAAAATGGCACGGCGCTAAATCTGGTGAATGCGGTGGTTGATCAATGGTATTCATTGCGTTTTTGGCTTTAATCGTGGTTCGATGCGATGGTGCAATAACATCATGTAAATACATGAATTGTTCTTCCACAAGCGCGGCCGTTTTCGAAGAATGTTCTAAAGCAAAAGCCTCAATACGCCCAAATACTTGCTGCAATCCAAAGTAAACAGGCCTTTTTGAATCTAGCGCCCCCTGGTGGCGCCATCTATATGCCGACCATTGCATTAGAATCTGCTATCTTTATCGATTGTCCAGTGAACTCACTTCTTCATTGATTGGAAGTGAAGTTATAGCGTTTTAAGTGTCAGTATGTTTGCGTTATCGGTGCGAAAATGAGCTTCGAACAAAGAGCCAACATTAAATTTTGTTTTAAAAATGGTAAAACTTTTACCGAAACGGTTCAATTCATGAAACAAGCTTATAGCGATGATTCAACGTTTTCAAAGTGATCGTGAGGACATAAATGACGATCAACATGTGTGTCAATCCAATCCAAACTGTGCGTGAATTCATCAAAAATCAGCAAAAATCACCATTGAAATTCATGGAAATGGAATTGCACATCTCCAAAACATCGATTTATCGATTTTGACCGAACATTTGGGCTTACGAAAGGTGTGTGCACGGTTTGTTCCGCACAAACTGACGACCAAAAATTGCTCAGAATCCAACATTCGAAGGACGATTAGGAAAGGAAAGCGTTATGCAGACGTAGAGGCCATTCAAAAGGCTTGCACCGGCATACTGGCGGTCATACCGGCCAACGAGCTAAAACACTCGTTCGACATGCTTTTGGACCATGCAAAAAGCTTTATTGAAGCAGAAGGAGACTATTTTGAATAAAATAAATTGATTTTGCCGGAAAAACCATTTGTTCTGTTTTTTTTTTAAGTCCTTTTTTTTAAGTCCTGTTTACTTTGGAATGCACTTTGTAGAAGTTCTTATTGACCGTCTGTCAGTTGTAAAACTCTTCATGAATGAGGCATCGGAATTAGCATGATGAAGCATGCCCAAGAGATCTGTTTAAGGTACTCTTTAAAAAAATCAGCTTTATCGAGATCGGACGAGTCGAGCAAGAATACCCAAAATAGCCACAAAAATCATTCGA
Source organism: Bactrocera tryoni (assembly GCF_016617805.1). Taxonomy (NCBI): domain Eukaryota; kingdom Metazoa; phylum Arthropoda; class Insecta; order Diptera; family Tephritidae; genus Bactrocera; species Bactrocera tryoni. Next base: position 48,413,382 of record NC_052499.1, read on the forward strand.
ACGGACTCGCGACAGATGTTGAACTCTCTTGCCATCTCTGTAACATTTGCCTGACGATTTTCAATCACCAAAATTTAAGAATTTTTAATGTTTTCATCAGTTGAAGAGGTCGATGGTCGTCCACGAAGAATCAGTGATTTATCATGGCGCCAAAGCCAAGAGTAGAGATTGAGAAAAACATACATACATATATATATTTATATACAATACATACATACATATATATATATTTATATACATATGTATGTATGTATATACATGGATACATTTTCGAACTCCCTCCATAAAATATGAATAATTATCAAATCTGCTTATCTACTTCGAACCAAACGAGATCCACAAAAATTGATAATTGCATATTAAGCCAAAATCCAAAAAAGTCTTACACAAAGATTATTAATTAAAGCTAGTTTCTGCGCGAAAGTATTAATTAATTAGCGACGCATGATTTTTTTAGAAGCCACAAAAATGCAGCAATTTGGGCTAAGGTTAATTAGCGTGGATATCTTAATCAAAGAAGAGCTGGTTAAATGAAGGGAAATAAAAGTTAAATGCAGACAAAATTAGAAGAGTTTAAAAAAATAAGCAAATGTTAAACGCAAATAAAAGCAAAAATGAATGTGAAACTGTTTTCAAACTGCTGCCTCTGGTTGTAAAGATGAAGTAATGCTAGAATTTATGAAAGCTAAATTTATTGTTAATTATTTAATAAAAATTCTGCAATAAAGTAATTGCGGTGCGGTTGCCTTAATAACTTAGTAAGAATATACGCAAGCGCATGCGATTATATAAGTATGAATGTATGCATACATATTTAATGATATTTCTAGTTATATGCGCATAATTACATAAAACATTTAACTGTTAATCGCATATGTTTGAATCGCCACACATTCGTACCCGCGCTCTTGGCAGTTCTGTGCCGCGCGTTAGTCCATTACGCTTGCGGCTAGCCGCTTCACACGCCGCGTCAGCTCTTAATCGAAACGCTTCAATTGCGCACAGCCAAGCCAACCTGCCATTAGGCGAGTACGCCAAGCGCAAAATGCTTTGCATCACAATTATATCAACATGCCGACATGCCTACATGCATAAATCGGCACATATGTGTTGCATATATACATATGTATGTATGAATTTTGAAAAAGTAACGTCGATGCCTGCAACTAGTTTTCGTTTTTACGGCTTATGTAAATTTCAGAAAACATCTTCAGCGCATAAATAAATGCTTGCGTGCTTGTTTCTTTTGCTCGGCTGATTTGTTGTTTTGTAGATGGGCGAGCGTTTATGTATTTATTTGTGTGTGTGTGTAACTTATGTAGGTGCGGAGGCAACACCTTCGCTTCAGCGATTATTTCGGCTAACAAATATTTTCGTTTGCGCGCGCGTATTTCATCAGCGGTGAAATATTTGGTGCACGATTTACGAGTCCTATTGGCGGCTAGTTCAGATTTATGCTTACATGTGCGCCATTTTTTTTTTATTTTTCCCCATTTAAACGTATCATTTGAAATTGGGACATTTGCACAAATTTCAAGTGTTGTAGTCTCTCTTATGAGTGCTTATAAGTACTAAGTGTGACGCTCAAATAAAATAGCAGAAATATTAATAGCAAACGTGTTCGCATAAATTAAACAGAAAGCTGGATTTTTCGAGAGGTTATTGGCTCATATTTGACAAAGATTATTTTTTGTTAATGACTTATTCGAAAGTGAAATGTATTATAGAATTTAGTCAAAATATAATAGTATTGACCTTATGATATATTAAATTTTGTGCTTGATCAGATTAGATTTTAAATGTGACTACCTCAAAGCACGGTCGTTCTGTAAAGCTACTGCCCAATGTCAACATACTAGCGGGTTTCCAAATTTCACTTAAATATTCGCCAGCATACAGGTTTGATGGCTGATCAATGATCGCATGTGGACTACTACCATTTATGTAATCCTTTGTAAGGCCATAGAAAATAACTCCTGTGTTCAAACTTATAAATTGGCAAAAGGTTTAGTGGACAATACAAATTTGCTTAGCGATCAAAAACGATGCAAAATTACTTTCAGAATTTAGAATTTAGAAAAAGATATACATATTTAAAGCATAGTCCAAAATAATAGCCAAAATTTGAGAAGCTCAAGGTCAAGGATTTATATACTTTTGCCAATACCACATACTATTAACTTGGCACATATTAAAAAAGGTTCTCTGGGTTTCATTAATATACCTCACATACAATCACCAACCATGTGGTGTAAATTGAATCAGCTGTTCGAAAATTCGAATATTAGTTATATAACAGCAAGGTCAAGTTTTCTCCCAATTTTACCCATTTGAAGCACAAAGATGCACTTTTATGAGTAAACTACGCTCTCTCATTTTCATTGAGATAACTCACATATTGGTCGATATATTCAGAATTGAGTCACCTGGAATTTCGAAAATCTTTATTGTACGAGGGGGCTCAGGGAAGTATTGATTCAATCCATTTTTAATGCACAGAGATACTATCATCACGATCACGAGAATTTTTCTGAATTGTATGACCGCTATTATCGGTCAAAAGTCTACTAAAGGTACTGAAGTTCACATTATTTATTTATTTTGTAGCTTGAACAGTTTTGGTTGGATTTAGTAAGTTTTTTGTCATAACGTGGTATATGCTTGCAGTACTCTAAAGGAATTATTATTGTAAAGTATATAATAAATACATCGCATTTGGAGCATTTTATTCTAGTTCTGCTTGTACATTCTTTCACGCGGCACATTCGTGGTGTTGTCATATCCATTGCCTCTGGCCAGTGATCATACCGATCAGTACGTACTTCAACGGGAGGATCCAGTGGTTTGTTTCTTTTTGCAGCTGGCTCTGCTGTTGATGTGCAATACGGAACAGGTGGATTAATTGGCCTTTCAGTGAATTTGGCCAATACTTCGCCGAGCTCAGATTTTAACTTAAATACGTCTTTAATATTCTTTTTTCGCTTGCCCGCCTTTAGTGCATCGGTTCTGTACTCTCTCTATGCATTGCATACTGCCATGTCAATCAAATGAAAAGTTATTTTTACAGTCCATTTCTTCGTTTTTATAAAAATTCTGTAGTATTCCATTGACTGATCAGCTGCGTCGACTCCGCCCATTTTAGCGTTGCAACACTTCACGATTTGAGGGCATGGTACATTAATGTGCTTGCGTTCCTTTTTGCACCACCTTTGTACCACTCCAACTGGGTCTTTTCCACATTCTGTGTATACTAGCGTAACGCACTTCCTATCACGCCATTTAACTGCAACTACATTACCTTTCACAAACTGCCTTATGTCTCCTCTATTCATATTTCGGTCTAACGGGAAATCCATCCTCTGCACAGGCAATCGGTTTAAAGCTATGGTCCCAGTAGCCTTGTAGCCGAGTTCCAGGAGCTTCTCTAAAAGCGAAATCGTGGTAAAGTACCGATCGAAATAGAGAAAACTCCCTTTCGGCAAATGTTTTGTCAATCTGATAACAATAGAAGGTCCAACTCCCAAGCCAGTCAGAAAAAGTTCCTGCTCCTTGGAATATTTCGAAATCGACGACGAGCCCGCTGGAAGTCGCAACAACAAGGTAGCCGATGTTCAGTGAGGAAGAATTTTCTGCATAAAATTGTTTCAAATTTAAAAACAAAACAAACAAGTAAGGAAGGGCTAAGTTCGGGTGTCACCGAACATTTTATACTCTCGCATGTTAAAGTGATAATCGAGATTTCATTATCCGTCATTTACATATTTTTTCAAATACCGTATTTGTATAAAGTTTTATTCCGCTATCATCATTCGCTCCTAATGTACATACATATATATAATACAGAGAAGGAAGGCATCAGATGGAATTCAAAATAGCGTTATATTGGAAGAAGGCGTGGTTGTGAACCGATTTCACCCATATTTCGTACATGTCATCAGAATTTTAAGAAAATATTACATACCGAATTTCATTGAAATCGGTAAAGTAGTTCCTGAGATATGGTTTTTGGTCCATAAGTGGGCGACGCCATGCCCGTTTTCAATTTTTGAAAAAAGCCTGGGTGCAGCTTCTTTCTGCAATTTCTTCCGTAAAATTTAGTGTTCTGAAGTTTTTTGTTAGTCGGTTAACGCACTTTTAGTGATTTTCAACATAACCTTTGTATGGGAGGTGGGCGTGGTTATTATCCGATTTTTTCCATTTTTGAACTGTATATGGAAATGCCTGAAGAAAACAACTCTGTAGAGTTCGGTTGACATAGCTATAGTAGCTCCCGAGATACGTACAAAAAACTTAGTAGGGGGCGGGGCCACGCCCCACTTTTCCAAAAAAATTACGTTCAAATATGCCCCTCCCTAATGCGATCCTTTGTGCCAAATTTCACTTTAATATCCTTATTTATGGCTTAGTTATGACACTTTATAGGTTTTCGGTTTCCGCCATTTTGTGGGCGTGGCAGTTGGCCGATTTTGCCCATCTTCGAACTTAACCTTCTTATGGAGCCAATAAATACGTGTACCAAGTTTCATCACGATGCCTCAATTTTTACTTAAGTTACAGCTTGCACAGACGGACGGACGGACGGACGGACAGACGGACGGACAGACGCACGGACAGACGGACGGACAGACATCCAGATTTCAACTCTACTCGTCACCCTGATCACTTTGATATATATAACCCTATATCTGACTCTTTTAGTTTTAGGACTTACAAACAACCGTTTTGTGAACAAAACTATAATACTCTCCTTAGCAACTTGGTTGCGAGAGTATAAAAATATTATTGTAACAGATTAATAAAATGTATAAATATTTTGTGCAAGCTTACAAGATATCAAAAAAACGGAGTCGCTTTATTCTTACCATAGTTCGTCCTTATCCTAGTCATGTTTGACAAGATCTTGCCGACGAAACTTTGTTAAGGAAAATGGCACAATCGAAATTTTATAAATAAAGCGGAAAATACACATTTTTCGTACACCTTCATTAATCAAAAAAGCCTAAAAAATAACATAAATCTTTGCGTTTCAATACAGCGCTATTCGGTCAGTTGCATCTTTTTTTTTTGTGAAGCATCTGATTTGCCACCTCTGTTGTTGTTGTGGTAGCGGCTGAATTCTGCCGAGTCTTTGGCTGGATAAAAATCCGGGTCCGCTCCGGTTACGTAGACCCGACTGTCGTGAGATCGGGTTTTGCCACCTCTACTCGGCGTCGTTTCTGTAAAAAAAAAAAACAGATTATCCCTGTGATCCCAACATGACTATTTTCAAACACCGTTAAATTAATCTTTTTCGATGTAGTGGTCTTGAATAGAAATGGATGGACGACGATGGTACAAGGCAAGTTTTCGATTAATGCATGACCTTTGCCACTCAAGTGCTTCGTGTTCGTGATAAACCAAACTTCCCAAAACACTTCGACAACATTTTCAACAATTCCGTAGCCGAAATTTCATTGGAAACCCAAAATTTCAAGCAACCATGTGGTGTTCATTCATTTCCATGGTAAAAATCGCCAGGCAAACTTTTCGCGCCGTAGACAAATAGCTTGCTAAACGCCCACTAATTGACACATGAAAACCAAACTTCACACTATTACATTCAATTATTTCTTCCCAAGCTGGGAACAAAAGTTTTATCAAAGCGGTTTGAGTGCGCAGTTTGAATGGACCAGTCCGGTTCAAATTTGTATAGTATTGCCTTTTCTAAAACAAGACGTAACTAATTTTTTTTGTTTGGAACCTACAACCTTTACAAATAAATATTATTAAATATGCATGAGTAATGTCTAAATAAGGTCAAATTTTAAATTAAATAAACCACATTGTTCACATTAACATAGATATTGGACACTCAGCTAATTTGTTATGCGCAAACATTATAGTTCCACACCTAATGTGGGTAAACTTTTGTAACATAATTATAATATGCATAATTTGTTTACGATTTCTTGCAGATGCAGCACCCACACAGTCACATGCGGCGAATACGGCATCTCAACATATTTCTGCTGCTGCTGCTCTACTTGTCACAAATCAAAGCTTGGCGACCATGTCCAGAGCTCAGTCCGGCATTGCGTTTACCCTGCAGGTGAGTCAGCCATAAATGTAGTCAATTCAACAATAGTAGATGGACGCAGCTACAATAAGGTGGTGGTATGTGTATAGGCGTATGTATGTATTTGTGTAAAGATAACTTCATGAAAACCGAAGCCATTGAAAAACCAGCTAGACGAGTATTCTAATCGCCGCGTGTTCATCAGCGATTTCCATGTTAATTTGAGCTAATGAAAAGAGTTCTACCGAGAAATATACCAACCGACATATACATATATAGACTATATCAACACTCCAGTTTGAAATGGAGAATTGATTTCCGCATTCGCCGCATATCGAATTTCAGTTCTACATACCATACATACATACATACATACATACCATACATGTACTTCCATGCAACTCTGCATTCAATCATACAGCTGTTGACAGCTAATTAGAAACGCTCCCATTTTTGTAGGTGGCTGATGAGTATAATAATAAAAATTTTTGATATACCGTTATTTATACTCCTAAAAGTCTTGCATTGCTAGTGTTACACTATTTACTACTAAATTCACCCTGTTTTGTAGTTGTGAAATTACAGTTCTTTTAATTTTTTCCCAAATAGCAAATGCGTTACGATATAGAAGGTGAATTAAGTGCGACAGCTAATTAGAAACAGTTGTTTCAAGAATTAAAAATCCTTAAGGTGCTAATTTTATTATTAATATTATTGATTTCTAGTAAGGATGTGTTTCAAAGTTATTGGTTTAAAATGTATAAAATGTTTTTCAAGTTTTTTAATGAGAAGATTTTACATCTGCCCTATTATTTACATTTTTGACCTTCGTCAGTCAGGGAAAGACGTGACAAAGAAATTTCTAATAAGGTCAAATGCTCAAAAAAAAATTGTTTTGAATGTACTTAAGCATATACAGAATTTTTAAACTATTTTCAATATTGCACGTAAAGAAAAACTCAAAAAACTACAACAGAAATGGACCGCTGAATTAATAATAACTCGCAAAGAGACCCAAAAAATAGTTCCACTGACATTCTACATGAAATTCAAGGCGAATGCAATGTCCAAATATCCAAGAGAACAATTGCCCGGCGTTTGGTTGAATTTGGACTTCACCGCTAGGCAGCACGCAGGAACACACTTCTGCCTAAAATTCGTAGAAACGACGCGTAGACTTTGCCAACTCTTATTGGTCTAAAACAACAAATCAACGGAGGTATGTCGTTTGGAACGATGTAACAAAAATTGATCGCTTAGGTCCTGATGGTTGAAAGTGTGTTCGTCTTCCAATAATTCAAGAATTTGATCCTCGCTCTGTTCCACGTGTAGTTGAGTATGGTGGAGGATCAATCATGGTGTGGCGATTTTTTATCTGGAATGGTACTGGTTCACTCCATAAGATTAATGGAATTTTAAACAAGGAGAAATACGTCGACATCCTAAAAAATGTCATGTTGCCATGGGCTGAGGAAAATTTGCCTGTTATAAGGAAGTTAACAATTCAAAGCATACGTCTAAGTTGACACAAAAGTTTTTTAATGAAAATTCTATCAATGTTTTGGAGTGGGAATCGTCCAGCCCAGACTTAAACCCTATAGAACATCTCTGGGTGATGTTAAAAGAGCCATATGCACCAAAAATATCCCAAATATGGATGTTCTTTGTGATGAAATTAGAACGGCATGGCAAGCTACACCATTGGTGCGCTGTCAGAGTCTTATAACGTAAATTTGGAATCGATGTGAAGCAATATTAAAGTAAAAGAGATAACCAAAAAAATACTAACTGAGAGGAAGCAATTAGTTGTCGCACTCAAATCGTTGATTCCACATGTTTTTGTTAAAATCTTCAAAACAAAAACATATTTTAAACTAAATTTTTACTATTAGAGTTTAAGATTAACATAGGTTTGAATAAGTGAAAATACAATAAATATAAGTGAATTATTCGAAAATAACATCATTTACTTCAAAATAGGTGGCGTTTCTAATTAGCTGTCCACAGTTGTATACCATCGGCATACGCCAGCAGCTGTACACTCTTATAGAAGATGGTACCTTCTCTATTTAGTTCTGCAGCTCGAACTATTTTCTCCAGAAGCAGGTTGAAGAAGTCGCACGATAGGGAGTCGCCTTGTCTGAAACCTCGTTTGGTATCGAACGGCTCGGAGAGGTCCTTCCCGATCCTGACGGAGCTTTCGGTATTGCTCAACGCCGCCTATAATACTGGTAGCCGTATTAGTTTGAAACGATACCAAATTCAGACATAACCAAATAGAGAGGCATTCCAAAGCTGTCAAAAGCAGCTTTAAAATCGACGAAGAGGTGGTGTCTTTTCGATCCTCTTTTTCTTATATCAGTCGTATCTATTTTTTTAAACATCCGTTTTGCCATCTCTACTCGGCGTCCTTTTTGTGAAATATTCAAAATTTTTTTGACACGAGTCAAAATGTATTCAGTCGATCCATACTCGTAAAAAAGATGTTGAACTGCATTTTTATCCCTCTGATGCCAACATGACTATTTTAAGCACCGTTTAATTAGATTTTCGATGTAGTGGCCATGAATATGAGTTGGTTGGGCGACAATGGTACAAGAGCATGTTTTATTTCTGATTATTTTCGTGACCTTCTCATTGAATGCTTTTGCCACTCAAGCGTTTCGGTTTTCGTGATAAAGCAGGCTCCCCAAAAAAAAGTTTTATCAAAAGCGGTTTGAGTGCGCGTAGTTTCCACCTGGTCCTTCCAAATGGACAGTCAGGTTCAAAATTTAATATAACTTATCTGCTATTATAAAATCGTTTTTCTAAAACAAAAGGATTTATCAAAAGTAAGCGCAGTTTGAATGGAAGTCCGGTTAAAATTTGTATAGTTTTTTTAAAACAAGACGTAACTTATTTTTTTTTTTTTTTGGAACCTACAACCTTTACAAATAAATATTATTAAATATGCATGAGTAATGTCTAAATAAGGTCAAATTTTAAATTAAATAAACCACATTGTTCACATTAACATAGATATTGGACACTCAGCTAATTTGTTATGCGCAAACATTATAGTTCCACACCTAATGTGGGTAAACTTTTGTAACATAATTATAATATGCATAATTTGTTTACGATTTCTTGCAGATGCAGCACCCACACAGTCACATGCGGCGAATACGGCATCTCAACATATTTCTGCTGCTGCTGCTCTACTTGTCACAAATCAAAGCTTGGCGACCATGTCCAGAGCTCAGTCCGGCATTGCGTTTACCCTGCAGGTGAGTCAGCCATAAATGTAGTCAATTCAACAATAGTAGATGGACGCAGCTACAATAAGGTGGTGGTATGTGTATAGGCGTATGTATGTATTTGTGTAAAGATAACTTCATGAAAACCGAAGCCATTGAAAAACCAGCTAGACGAGTATTCTAATCGCCGCGTGTTCATCAGCGATTTCCATGTTAATTTGAGCTAATGAAAAAGAGTTCTACCGAGAAATATACCAACCGACATATACATATATAGACTATATCAACACTCCAGTTTGAAATGGAGAATTGATTTCCGCATTCGCCGCATATCGAATTTCAGTTCTACATACCATACATACATACATACATACATACCATACATGTACCTATGCAACTCTGCATTCAATCGTTGCGCTTGTTTTACGGATTTTATTCTTTTTTGTTTGCCTCCATGAACAAGCTTGCAAGTTGTTAATGTTATCAATTGATTTTGTTTTTGCTTTGCTCTTCACTCCGCAGGTGTAATGTGGTGCCATTCGCCTCGACGGGACAGCTCGGCGCGGTGGCGATGGACTGCGATCGTGTCGTCTTCCATGGTGAGGCGCCGCAACTGCCGTATGGCGCGCCGATTGTCTCCTACTCGCAGCGCCACAGTGGCCAGCAGGTTTTGCCATCACAGGTGAGTCGAACAATGAGTGAGTGAGCGTTAAGATGCTTTGCTATAAAACCGTCCGTCGGTCTTGAAAACTGGTCGATAAAACGTCAACTGAAACTGCTGCGCACAAAGCCAAACACATAATTATGTTTAAGCGTAAAAGTATGTACGAGGGAAGATCAATAACTACTTGTATGGCGCCACTATCACTATCATGTAGGGCATTCCTTTGTGCGTCTACTTCAAAACCGAGCCGAATTCGCTGCTTTGTTTTAACTGCGCGACAATCTCATATTGTCAAACAATCAATTTCTGGTGTTTGAAATTTTTAGACAACAGAGCTCAAGGTACTACCAAAACAGTGGAATTCTAATGGCGAAACTACTCCGAACAGGACGAATACTATCCTATCAGCCGAAAAAGGGATGGTCACTGCTTCCTGGGTTTCGCAAAGTGTGATATATACCGTTTACTGGAAGAGGGTAATATGGTCACAGGATCCTACTGCACGGAATTATTTGGGCGATGAACGAGCGGCTGATCAGATGTCTCCGAGCACCAGGAGAGTCAGGAAAAACATTTTCGCGTGACGTGTTTCTGTGAGTTGCAGATGTTGCTTTAGCAAGAAATGGTGTGGAAAGAATGAGTGAAAACAAAGCTCGTTGTCTTTTTTGACATCAACGGCATCGTCCATCATGAATTTGTTCCTCCTGGACAAACCGTCAACGCCAAGTCTTACGTGGAAATCCTCAAGAGACTCAAACGAACAGTCAATTGGGTCCGACAGACATCGCAGCCGATTGGAAGTTGCAACCGCCACATAGCCCAGATGTAGCCCCCGGGGACTTATTTTGTTTGCTTGCCTGAAAATGCCGACGAAGGGCAAGCATTTTGAGACGACAGAGGGGATTCAAGCAGCATGCACCTCGGCTCTCAAGGCTATTCCGGAGAATGCCTTCCGTGACGACTTCAATGCTTAGAAATCGCGCTGACAGCGCTTCATCGACGCAGAAGGAGCCTATTTTGAAAGTTTTTAAAGAATTGTAATGATTGCTTCAATAATAATTTTTTTAAATCGACTCAGTTCTATTGCTCTCCGGGCAAACTATGTATGTTAGCGCTGCCCTAAAGGCCCACTTTGCAGATCTCTAGAACACGTAATCTTCAGGCGGTTTTAAAGATATTGTCACATCGCTGAGCCAAATTTATCGATCTAAAAAGAGAGTTTCTTGAGATCTTGATCACCATTTTCCATTTCCATCTCGATTTACGTTTGTAGCCTTACGTACTTAACTGACCGCCCTCATATAGTGTATGTTTTTGTATGCGTTCGTCTGTAACTCATAACCTGTCGGCTTAAATCATAACATTAAATCATTACAGGCCATCATTACAACAAATGGGGGCTATTTATACTTTTTGGCATAATAAAAACTCTTGCTCCGTCTCATTCGTTGCTGAAAGTTCTTTGAGCGCGGAAAAATTCCATCATTTTATGGAATCATAAATTATCTTACATTTCATAGTCAAGTCAACGAAAATTCGCAATAACTGCTGTACAATGACGAAAATAATAAAAAATAAATTGGATAGAAATTGAAATTATACTTGTGTACTTAAAAACTGGTTTTTTTGCCATTGCAATGCCGCTAGCAGTATGGGAGCGTAGCAAAAGTGGCTAGTTTTCGAAAAACAATGCAAAAATGCTGCAAGCTCAGTACTGTACTTCCAGCATGCGCACCATACAATTTTGATGCAAGCCAAGGTTAGACAAGCGTTGCGGGTTGATTTCATTTTATGCTTTAACGTTGTGTTTTCCGGTGAGTTTATTGCTCTGCCAATGACTTAAGCGTTTCGATAAGCGTGCTGTTTATGTTGTAGTTATGATAAACGGGATAAAATAATAACTTCGATTACATTTCTTATAGCATATATGTAAAGACTTTTACCTTAATTTGAAACATAAGTTTGTAAAGCAGCTATATGTTTATACCTCACTGGTCCGATTAATAATGTTTTGTTCATCTAACGGTTATTTGTATCATCTAAAAATAACCGAAGTAAGCCAGCTCGCGACTAAAAATTATCAAAAGGTCATAACTGTTCAAGCCCCACATTCCGATTTTGGACGCCAGTGCGTATGGCTGACTTTTTGTCAAAAATATCGGTTTATCTGCTCACAAGGTTATAGCCAGTGCTCGCCAAGAGATTCCAAGTGTGACCAGGTCCTTCTCCTCCTGCTCTTCCCAACGGAGTAAAGGTCTTCCTCTTCCTCTGCTTCTCCCGGCGGTTCCGGCGTTGAATACTTTTAGAGCTGGAGAGTTTTCATTCATTCGGACGACTTGACCTAGCCAGCGTAGCCGCTGTCTTTTAATTCGTGGCACTATGTCAATGTCATCGTATATTTCATACAGCTCATCGTTCCATCAAATGTGATATTCGAAAACTCTTAACGTCCATAGCATCTCCATATAGCAGAACGGGAATAATGAGAGTGACTTATAGAGTTTTGCTTTTGTTCGTCAAGAGACGACTTTACTTCTCAATTGCTTACTCAGTCCGAAGCAACACCTGGCAGGAATTACCCTGCGTTTGATTTCGAGGCTGGCGTTGTTGTTAATGCTGGTTCCCAGACAGGCGAAATTATCTACGACTTCGAAGTTATGACTGTCAATAGTGACGTGAGAGTCAAGCGAATGCGACCACTCTTTGTTTGATGACAGGAGATATTTCGTCTTGCTGTCGTTCACTGCCAGATCCATTTGCTTCATTTCTTTGTCCTACCTGAAGAAAGCAGAACTAACGGCGCGGTTATTATGGCCATTAATATCGATATCATCGGCGTACGCCAGCAGTTCTACACTCTTGTAGAAGGTTATAACTTCTCGAAAAATTTCTGCAGCTCGAATTATTTTCTCCAGCAGAAAATTGAAGAAGTCGCCCGATAGGGAGTCGCCTTGACTGAAACCTTGTTTGATAACGAACGGCTCGGAGAGGTTCTTCCCAATCCTGACGGAGCTTTCGATATTACTCAACGTTAGTTTACACAGCCATATTAGGTTTGCGGATACCAAATTCACACATAGCGACGTAGAGGTGGTGTTTGTTGATCCTCTTTTCACGGGTCTTTTCTAAGGTCTAAAGCCACACTGATGAATTCCACGGTGGGCTTCTGTCTTTCACACAGTACGCTCGATAGAACCTTATTTGCGATATTGAGGAGGCTTATCTCGTGGTAGTTGGCGCAGCCTGTGGGGTTTCCCTTTGGGTTGATTGGGCAGAGCACACTTAAATTCCAATCGTTGGGCATGCTTTCGTCCGACCGCATTCTACTGAAAAGCTGATGCAATATTCCTTATCATTTCTTCGCCGCCGTATTTGAGTAGCTCGGCCGGAAATTCATCGGCTCACGCCGCTCAAACTAATGATTCTTAATTATACCCTGAACAGAGTATATTAAGTTTGTGACGAAGTTTATAACCCCCAGAAGGAAGCGTCGGAGACCATATAAAGTATCTATATTAATGCTCAGTATGTCGAGCAGAGTCGATTTAGCCATGTCCGTCTGTCTGTCTGTATATATACGAACTAGTCCCTCAGTTTTTAAGATATCCTTTTGAAATTTTGCAAACGTCATTTTCTCTTCAAGAAGCTGCTCATTTGTCGGAACGGCCGATATCGGAGCACTATGACATATAGCTGCCATACAAACTGAACGATCGGAATCAAATGCATGTATGGAAAACTTTCACATTTGACAAGATATATTCACGAAATTTGTTATATGTTGTTTTCTAAGGCAACAATGTAATCTCCGAAGAAATTGTTCAGATCGGTTAACTATACCATATAGCTGCCATACAAGCTGAACGATCGGAATCAAGTTCTTATATGGACAACTTTCATATTTGACAAGATATATTCACGAAATTTGGCATGGATTACTACTAAAGGTAACAATATAATCTCCAAAAAATAGTTCAGAATGGATTACTATGTAGCTTCCATACAAACTGAACACATAGTTACTAACGGAAATACACCTGTGAAGGGTATTTAGCTTCGGTGCAACCGAAGTTAACGTTTTTTCTTGTTTTAAATAACTTTTATGCCTGGAGCAAATTGGATAACATTGGCTGTCATTAGTAGCCTAGGAGCGTTCACCACCAGATCCATTCAACTCACACTTCTGTCAATCTAAAGAAGTGCAGCTGGTAGTACATAGCTCGTTGTCATTTATGATATTTGTAAATAATTCCCCAAAGCAGTTAAAAGCTATTATGCGGACAAATCGAAGACTAATTATCCATCTGTTTTGACAAATTTAATAGCGTCAATCTGTAAGTGTAGTAAAAGAAAGCAATCGGAGATATTCCAGCAAAATACCTGAGAAGTTACTGGTTAAGACCATTTGTTTGTAAACATAATTACAATAACCGAATTGTCAAAGACACCGCTCTTCTGCCACAAACCGTAGGTATATACGTACATATGTATATGTATGTTTGTACATGTATCTATGTGTAAGAATGCGCTCGCAATTAAAGCATCTCGAAAGCAAAAGTTTAGCAATTAAGATCGAGAGCAAAAATGATTACGCTGTTACGTGATTGGATGCATCGCTGAAGTGTACAACAAGCCTCCATGTACCGTATACCTATATATTTGTGATAGCACGTATGTATGTGTGTAATTATGAAGATAAATGTACACTTTTACCACTTTACTAAGAGCTGGTGTAATTTACTGCAGTTTTTTCTCACATTCCAGTACATGAAACACACACTTGCATACATACATACACATGCTTTGCGATGCTTTATGTACTTGCACGAATGAACTCGTTGGTATGCTGTAGCATGTCGCTCATGCAAACACATCTGCTTTATTGCACTTTCACTGATGGCCCAACGTAAAATCGGCGGGGACAAGCAAATCCCAAAAAATCTGATGGCAAATGAGAAATCTCAAAGAGGCATACATATGTATACGAGTGTGTAAGTGTGTTGGCACGTCTCAAGACAACACAAAAAGTAAGTAATACGTTTTCGTAGATCTCTTAGCAGCGATCGATTCTCGGTTCAACGCCAACGCGAGCTCGAACCATTTACCCGCTTTATCAGCCAATTAAGTCAATTGCAAAAGTGTGCGGCCGAAGAATCGGTAATTGTGCGAGTGCTGAAGAAAGTTTCAATGTAGTTTGGTAGCAGCGAATAATTTCTACAAATTATTGGCAACTACACACACACGAACATAAAAAAGCAGGAACTTGAAAATATTTTTACAAAAGTGTATGTGTGTGTGTGTGCCCAGCCTCTGCTTCAAAATTCATTTATGACTTTCAATATTGTTAGTGTCACTTAAAATCGACTTTTCACATTGTTTGCTGATTTTTTGTTGTTTCTATTGTAACTCACTCTTTTTGGACCACATGCAAAATATTGCCATGCGGAATCTGTGTAGAAAGTGAAATTCGCTGAGAAATTTTCAGATTTTTCGTTTGCATTATTTGCAAATATTTTTGTTATTTTTGTTGTGCTAATTATTATTATTTTTGCCGTGTCGTCTGGCTCATTAAATTGTTGTTTGCTTTGCATTAGAAATTAGCGGAGGCGTTGCTCAATGTTGACAACAAAATGCCTTGTGATTTTCTTATTGTTGCTACTGTTGTATATGAGAAATATGTTTAAATATAAATATATACAAATATAGTATATAAATATGTATACATAATTCACTTCACGTAGCCGTGTCTTGGCGTGTGACAATAATTTTTCAACTTCATTGTTGCCGGTGAGTTCAAAAACTCTCAACAAAATGTGAAGTATGTCATCTTTTGCATAAAAACCTTAATAAATATTATGCCCGTGGCGCATTCCACGTCAAATCGTACAATAGTTCGAATTACACATATTTTTATGGAGGGCAAAATAATTTATAACTGTTCAAGAAAGAGAAATACGCTGTTTATCAACAACTCTAAGACTTTATCTGCACAATTTCTTCGGAGCTTGCTCCGGTTTGCTCGGTCACTATGAATGGCAACTACACGATCCGATCTAAACAATGTTTTCGGAAATTACATCGTTACTTCGGGCAATAAACGAGGTCAAGTTTCATGAAGATACCTTGACAAATAAAAATGTTTTTCATACAAAAACTTGGCTTTGATCTTTTAGTTTGTTTGACATAGTGAATCGAAATCAACGAATGAGCTGTTTAATTAAGGGGGAGGAAAGGGATGTGTGCGAAATTTCAGATCAATATCTAGCTAGCGAAGTTTTATTTTATTTGTACCAAGCTTAGCATGATACGAATCCACTTTGTGATTCCGTCAATAAAAGACTTGAATATCTCGGAAAAGAAACATTATAATGGGTGATCCACGTTGAAATGTTTTTGACCCAGCATTCATTATTCGATAACATTCGACCGAATAGACAACGTCCATAACGCAGTGACGAAAATATAGCAGCCTTAGCTGAGAGTGTACACGAAGACCGTGGAGAATCGATTCGGCACCGTTCGCTGCGACTCGGTCTGACTTATGAAACGACTTGCACTAATTTACGTCGAGATCTTAAATTTAAAAAACTGAAGCTTCTCGACCTTCCTAAGCATCACTGCTTTGCTCTATGAGCTTTTGAAAGGTTCCAAGAAGATCCGACGTTTTCGAGCCGAATTTTTTTCCGCGATGAGGCCCATTCCTGGTTCAATGAATATGTAAGCAAGCAAAATTGCCGTATTTGGGACGAAGAGCCACTTGAAGAGATTCAAGAGCTACTATTTCATTCTGAAAAAAAAACACAACGGTTGGGTGTCATTTTTTTCCATATTTCTTCAAAAATGATACCGTTCAGAATGTAACCGTCAATGGCGACAGTTATGGCGCCATGATAACCGATTATTTGATGTCTGAAATTGAAGCTTGTGATCTCGGCGACATTTCGTTTCAACAAGACGGCTTTACTTCCAACACATTTCATCAATTAATGGATTTATTGAGAGGACACTTCGGTGAGCAGATAATTTCACGTTTTTAGCCGGTCGTTTGGCCACCAAGATCGTGTGATATCACACCGCTAAACTTTCTCCTGTGCGGATATTTAAAGTATAAAGTTTCCGGTCGAAATGCTCGAACGAGTCATCGAAAATTGGACTTGACGGATGGACCACCTGAGACGTAGACACGGCCAATATCTGTTAGAAATTTTTATTACCCCCTTGATATGAAGCCCATTTGGGATCAATGACAGCCATCCAATGAGTAATAAAGACTTCCACAATTTATTATAGGCCTCAGCGTTACTTGAAGCAGATTTGAAGCCCCACACGCGGAATTCTTTTTTACTAAAAATTAATTTTTTTGATAGGTATTCCACAACAACGAACTTCATATCAATATTATACACCAAAATTAGTATATATTTGGGTAGAATTACTGAGAGCTTCTGTTATCACTCTAAAATTCACTCAATGATTTCTTGTTTAAATTTTTTTACTTTCTGTATATTATCGCTTTTCATTAAGTCATTATACCACTGCAATAAGGTATTCACGTAGTTTGTTTCTATTAAATTCTACTAGATAACTTTGTTGTTACAATCACACGTAAATTTTGTTAAAAGCATGACGAATCGAAGACGACTCCTAAAAAATGACGAAATAGGAATACTTCACTTTATTTAAATGAAATATTAGGAGACTAGCGATTCGAAAATAAAATATATTATAGCCTTAAGGTTTACTTAAAAATTACAACCACATTAATTAAACAAACATTTATTTTATTTTCTTTCCACAGAGTTTTGGCACACTGAAATTACCTATTGAAGAGTTGGATCTTTCGAACAATCTGATACGCCGCATACCAGAGAAATCTTTTCTCGGTCTGAAAGAGTCACTCACCGAGCTACGCTTGGCGAATAATCTACTAGGCGACAGCCTGAATCCGATATTTTCCACCGCCGAATTTCATCCGCTGAAAAATCTGAAAACGCTCGACCTATCCGGCAACAAAATCAAATCGATCGAAGAGGGTCTGCTCAAAGGCTGCGCCGACTTGAAGGTAAATGAACTGTAATTTCACTAAAGCCAACACTTACATACATACATAATTGCTATGTTTACAAATGCCTGTATTTATTATTTATGTAACCAAACGTGTTAACAAGCAACGCACACATTTAGTTGCATCACAGACTCAACTATTTTTTTAGGCGCAATTATATGTATGGTTATACGAGTATAATATCTGTGTGTGCATTTATAAAAGTATTTGCAGCAAAAAGTCGCTAGCACATTCCAGACACATTGTTTGCGCAAAAGCTGATGAACTGTCCATGCACACGAATCGCACATTTATGCATACATATGTACGCACGTATATATGTATGTATGTGTTTGTGGCTTAAGTGTCGTCGACAAATAGCTGATTGGTCAGTTTATTAGTTGGCATATGGATAAATAGGTACAACTTTGGTGTATGCAGGTGCAATATTAAGTAGTATCTTTCCTTTAAGTGCAGACGTGTCTTGGCGCAGTCGCCGCGTTTGTTTACGATAGGTGCAATAAAACCACCTAACTGCAGACCTAAGTAACGCTTTTTAATTTAAATACTTGTAGCGGTTCAACAGGTCGACTTAACTTGTGTTGGTCGTCTTCGATTCGCCACTTGTATGCGCGCTATGTTTGTGCTTTGCTTTCCAGTCACGTGGATATCTCATTAAGCTGTTGTAAGCACACTCTTCCCCTCTTTCTTATTTGATTATACCAGTGGATTTGATTTATACCAGTTACTCATTCGATTCGCTGTTCAACATGGTTTGCTAAATCAAGATAGCTAACCTTAGTGATAAATAAATGCATTACTTGTGTGGAGTAATATTAAAAGAAAGCCGAATAATTTGGATTTTGAAGTCACAAGCTCACTTACAATAAGCATAATTATACCGATATTTCTCACACAAATCTTCTCTGATATCCTAATAGAATTTCTTGAGATAAAGCCAGAAAGATTTGGTGGTGGGTCTCTTGAATATGTTTCTCTCTAGCTCATCTAAGGTTACAGCAATTTCCGCATTTGGGACGAAGAGCAATCTAAACAGATTAAAGAGCTGTTATCATATGCAGAACGATAAATAAATAACGATTTAGTGTGACTTGTGGACCGGTGAAATCATCGCGACCGTTATCACGCCATGATAACTGAGTATTTGATGACTGAAAATGAAGTTTGTGATCTCGGCGACATTTGGTTTCAACAAGACGGCGTCACTTCCCACTTATCGCATCAATCAATGGATTTATTGAGAGAACACTTCGTTGAACAGATATTTTCACGTTTTAAGCCAGTCGATTGGCCACCAAGATCGTGTGATATCACACCGTTAGACTATTTCTTGAGGGGACATGTAAAGTCTAAGTCTATGCGGACAATCACGCTTAGATTCAAGCGTGTAATTCGTCAGCTACCAATTGAAGTGCTCGAAGGAATCATCGAAAAATGAACCTAACGGATGGACCACCTGCGATGTAGCCGCGGCCAACATTTGAAAGAGATAATCTTCAGAAAATAAATGCCAAAAAATGTTCTTTTGAATGTTAATAAACATTCCCCATTAAATTTGAAGTTTCTGTGTTTTTCTTTAAAAAAGTAATGAACCTCACAGTGGATCATCCTTTATTATTACTTGCTAAAATTTAGAATAATGAGTGGGTGTTTTTTCGGGCTAAGTGAGGGTTATGATGCAAAATGAATAGTAAGAATAGTCACCAGGCATTTAATATTGTCATTATTAATGGATAAAAACTCTTTTAATTTTTGAGAATTCCTTGCAATGTTTTAATGCTTTTGTGATTTTATTTTCAGGATTTCTATGTGGATCGTAATTGTCTGTCTGCCATTCCATCCAACTCACTCAATGGACCAAATGCGCTGCGACTTCTTTCTTTGCGTCATAATCACATAAGTAAGTCAAAGGCTAAAATTTAAATATATTGCTAATGGATTATTACATAAAGAGTTCAAGTATTGTCATTAATTGTGTAATCTGGTACATCCAGTATATGACAGGCATTAGGTGACACGATAAATCAATATTTCTTTTCCTGTTAAGCCACTTGGACTCTCTAGCTTAGAAATCTTTCTATTTCACAATTCTTTATTTATAATATTATATAGAAAGAGGCGAGGTTATAAAGGAATGACGATTTTAAGTAACACTGAAAACATTGCAATACTAGTGGACCCAAAATTATTCGAAAAATTTGCACATTTTTTTTAAATAATATTAATCCAAATATTGCGGAGCTTCAGCTTTAACTTTTTCCCATATTTCTGACCGTTTTCCAACGCCTCTTGACTTTAATTCATATGCCACCAGTATCCTTGCTTTTGAATCTTTGATTCGCTGCTTCTTTTAATTAAAATAATTTAAAATAGCTGCTTGCGGGGGTCCCAAGGATTCTGCGCCCTTTTCTTGTATTTGGCAACAATCTTCTTCGAGTTTTTCATTTTCAAACTTTCTTGGCCGCCTAGAACGCTCTTCACCTTCCAAGCCATTACTACTTTTAAATCGTCTTAAACACTTCTAGCACGTTTGCTTAGCTAGAGTATGTTAAGCATAAACTTCCACCAAAATAAGAAGACTTTCGGCTGCGGTTTTCTTCATCATCAACTAATAAAGAAAAACTCCTCGTAAAAATAGTTTTTTCGGACACAAATCTCGACGGATTTGAGTGCCAAAAAAATATTGTTTTCAACGCTTCAAATAAATGACATATGTATACCGAAAAAGACGTAGAGGGACAGTAGCTTTCCAACGAATAAAAATCAAGTTAAGTCATCTCTTAGTAAACTACACGATAAAGCACCTATCGGAAGTATCATTAGAAATATTGTTTAGAATTTTTTTTTTTAATTTAACCAATATATGGAGCTGTAATACAATATTGAAGTTTGTTCTTTTGATTGGAGCCTTCCTCAGCGCTGTCAATCGTCCGATAACTGCCACTTACACTAACGCCTTAATTATGGGATTTTCAAATCACTATCGTTTAATTACAAACAATTCAAGACTACTTAGCCAATTGCAATAAATCATAAGTATTTCCATACAAGCAAGAAAAGTATTCATGAATATGCATAGGTTACCAAGAATGAGTAATCATAATTACCATTTGCCAATTACCATGAAACACTTGAAAAATTATTACGTTTTTAATATTTTTTCTTCTATTTACTGCATTTTGCTTGATTTCCTGTGCTGGCCAACAACATTACCACCGCTGTCATAATAATAATAATAACAACAATAACACAATCATAAATAGCAATACTCCGTTATGAAGCATTCATCGCGCAACCTGAACTGGAAGTCGTCGATCTGCGCCACAACGAAATCAAAACGATCGAGGGTCTGGCATTTCAAGGTTTACGCGCCATACGCGAAATCAAATTGGCCGGAAATCGCATTACCAATTTGAATAGTGACGTTTTCGAGCATATACCCACTTTGCAGAAACTAGATCTCTCCGAAAATTTCATACCTCAATTCCCAATTGTGTCGCTGGCAGCTATAGGAAATCTTAAATCACTGAATTTGTCCTCGAACATGTTGCAGGTGTGTGCGCCCGCCAAGAAAATGAAATTCAAATTATTGCTAATTATTGAATTATTAATTTACTTTTGGTATTTCTCCACACCCAGCGATTGGATTACACGCATATGCAGGTGGTTAAGACCTTGGAGGTATTGGATTTGAGTCGCAATGGCATTACCACCATACCGCCGGGCACATTCCGCGATCTGGCCGAACTCAAATATCTCGACTTGAGCTTGAATTCGCTGCGTACTGTAAGTACTTGTGTGAACTCTCATTTGAAATGAGAAATAGGTATGAATACTAACTCTCTGCCCATCCTTTCAGATTGAAGACGATGCGCTGGAGGGTCTGGATAACCTGCAAACTCTCGTCATACGCGATAATAATATCTTACTAGTACCGGGTAGCGCTTTGGGACGCCTGCCGAGTTTGACCACCCTGCATTTGGATTTCAATCGTGTTGCTGCCTTGTCAAGTGAGATTTTGGGTTCCATTCAAGCAGAGGATATCACATCCTTATCATTAGCGCGCAATGTCATACGCGAACTACCGACTGGCAGTTTCCAAACATTCGCCAATCTGCGTACTCTCGATCTCTCCGGCAATTCGTTGGCCGTCATTAGCGCAGACATATTCTTGGGCTTGGATCAATCGCTGAATGAGCTGAAACTATCACAGAACCGCATTACTGGCTTGGGCGCAACGCCGCTGGCCTTAACCGAACTGCGTAGTCTCGATCTGAGCGGAAACAACCTCGCCGACTTGCCACGCAATATCTTCCAGGGTTTGGAGAACTTGCAATATCTCAATCTCAGCGGTAATCACCATTTATCGCCTTTACCGGCCGCGCTTATACGACCGCTTTCACATCTGCAAGTCATCGATTTGAGTAACTGCGCGCTCAAACAAATGTCCGGTGATCTGTTTGCCACACTACAAGACCTGAAGCACATCTATCTGCACGACAATAATTTACAAGAAATTAACGATGGCAGTTTTGTCGATCTTTGGAATATCACATCAATCGATTTATCAAATAATCAAATCACTTCCATCAGACCGGGTGCTTTCGTGAATGTGATGCACATCAAGCGGCTCAATCTGCGCGACAATCAGTTGTCGGCATTTAAGGGTGAATTTTTCAACACCGGCACTGGCTTAGAGGAACTCGACATTTCGAATAATCACCTCACTTATCTTTTCCCTTCTTCATTCCGCATACATCCGCGCTTGCGTGAAATCAAAGCGGCCAATAATAAATTCAGTTTCTTCCCCGCCGAACTCATTTCATCGCTGCAATATCTGGAGTACGTCGACCTGTCACACAACCAACTCAAATCGATAGAGGAGTTGGATTTCGCGCGTCTACCGCGACTACGTGCGCTGCTCGTCGCATACAATCAACTGGACATGCTCAGTGAGATGGCTTTCCACAACTCGACTCAGCTGCAGATTCTCGATTTATCTTACAACAATTTGGATCGCATTGGTGAACGCACATTCGAAGGTTTAGTGCGTCTGGAACTGCTCAATCTCGAGGGCAATCAACTGACTGAACTCTCCGATTTGATATTTGAGCGTTCGAAATTGCAAATGCTCGAAAATATAAACTTGGCTAAAAACAAATTCGATTATGCGCCACTTAATGCACTACAACGTCAGTATTTCTTCGTCTCTTCGGTTAATTTGAGTCAAAATAAAATACGCGCTATACCTGCTGATGACAGTATTATGGTAAATATCAAAGATCTTGACTTATCATACAATCCACTAAGCGAAGGTGCTGTGCGCAACATACTCAACGAGCCGAAAACTGTGCGCGCGCTTAACTTAGCCGGTACTGGCATTGCTCATCTTGAGCCACTGGAGACGCCTTTCTTACAGTATTTAAATCTCTCGCATAATAATCTCAAAACCATCGATGCTGACATCTTTCAACGCACAACGCTACTTGAAACGTTGGATCTGTCAGACAATCACATAGAGAGCCTAAACGAACTGGCAGATGCTTGGCCTAAATTGCAATCACTGCACACTTTGGATATTTCGAATAACAGCTTTGAGATTATCTCACAAGATAATTTCGAAAATTTAGACATGCTGCGTGTGTTGCGACTCAAAAGCTTGCCGCAAGTTAATCGCATCGAGAAGAACGCATTCAAACATATGCCAAATTTAGAGAAACTCGAGGCGTACGATCTACCTTTGTTGGGCTACCTCGATGTGCAAGGCATACTCGAGCTGTTGCCTGGGCTTGAAGACATCGATTTAGAAGTGAAAGATTCAACTATAGGCACCGAACAGATACAACCAGCTAAGCATCCACGACTTAAAACAATCGGTATACGCGGAGATCGTCTGAAGACTATCTCCTCCGGCACGCTGGCCGGTTTGAAAAGCAGTGACCTCACCATCAAACTGCAAAACACATCGCTTACAACACTGCCACCAGCTCTACTATTTCCTGTGCCACGGTCTTCACACCTAAACCTCGACATTACTGGCTCCAAAGTCACCGTGTTGGTGCCACAATTTCTTACCGCTCTCGAGGATCGCCGCTCCAGTTTGCAACTGAAAGGGCTTGCCACAAATCCCATACACTGTGACTGTAATGCACGTGCGCTACGCCGCTGGTTACCCAACTCACATATGACCGATGTAGAGTGTCAATCGCCTGCCTTTCTGGAGGGTAAGAAACTCATCGAAGTCGGCGATGACGAATTGACGTGTGATCCACGACGCATGACCTCCACAACGGCACGCAGCACCTCACAACATGTGTTGAAATCATCCTCGCGTCTCGTGACACGCCCCACCACCACCACCACCGAGGAACCAATGATCATCTGGAGCTTGGAGCCCACACAAGCGCCACCGATGAAAATCAAAACCAAAGCCCCACTCATGAAGGCGCCCATTATGAGTAACGACGACACACTTATTATCGGTATTGTTGGCGGCGTTGTGGCCTTCATAGCCATACTTATCATCATCATCTGCATTGTGCGTTTGCGCATGAGCAATGTAGAGTATCACCAAGGACCGGCCATGATCGGTATACCGCCAATGCCAATGGGTCCAGGTAGTGTACCAATGAATTTCAAGGGTGCTCCCACGGCGCTCTATGCCGTTCCACCTTACGCGGCACAAAGTTATGCCACTCTGCCACACAAAGCACCGTCCATACACCAGTCCACACAGAATCTGTCGCAGCGTGCCGCCACACAAAATGGCCAGAACTCATACTCGACTATGTCGCGCATGTCGTACTTTGGTGGCACGCAGCAACAGGCCTCACCGCAGTCCAATGGTCAACAGCCGTACATTATCTATTCGGATGACAAAGTCTATAGATAAGGTCCTAACGGGGTCACTGCAGCGTTGCAAGCTATTTCACTTGGTGTTCAATCAGTGTTGGGTGGTGAGACAGCCGTCAGCATACATACATACATACAAATATTATATATATACATGTATATGTACTTTCAGTCAGTTGTGTAACATTTACGCAACGTGTTTATAATATTTTGTTTTATTTGATTTGATTTTATTCATTATAATTTTGATTTCTTTAGCATTTTTTCTTACACAAAGCAAATTTTCACATTTAAGCGTGCGCAAGCTTGAAGCTTGTCCCCTAGAGTTAAATTATTATTATTATTATCACCGTAGTCTTAAGAAGGAATGTTGAATCAAGTGTACAGATTGTACATATAAATATGTGTATCTAACGGTAAAAAATGCAAATCGGTTCTTTATCTATTATTTATAGTCAATTTATAATAATATACAGGGTGGTTCATTTACTCGTTGGAGGTTTCT
This sequence comes from Bactrocera tryoni, assembly GCF_016617805.1. Lineage (NCBI taxonomy): Eukaryota > Metazoa > Arthropoda > Insecta > Diptera > Tephritidae > Bactrocera > Bactrocera tryoni. The sequence goes on from NC_052499.1 coordinate 48,438,759, forward strand.
TGCTTACAAATGAGAACAAAAATGATTCCTAACAATATTTAGTGAGTTATTTAGTGATGAATAAGAAGCTGATTTATGTGACTGCCTTGAATGCCACTAAAACAGTAATTCAAGATTCAGATCACTTTTCATTATGATTTGTTATTGAACTTTGTCATTATTTAAACTTAAACTTTGACAGCTGTTGTCACTGTCACAGCAACAGCTGACTAAAGTAATTACACGTTATGAACCACCCTATACACATTTATTTCATTATTCAAGACTAAACAAATATGTATATGACATTATACCGTTATAGTGAATAATATAATAGCTCTCAAAGTGAAGTAAAGTAAATACGAGTATAGTCCCCGTCGATTATATTACTTAAAGAGTCGCGTAAAAATATAATACAATTGTAAATAGTTCAAGGTTGCTATATTGAGCAGTACACGTACATTTTCGAATCATACAGTAAAAACCCTCTTTTCTAGCGAGATTGTGAAACTTCAATTTAGGGAATTACAATAATGCAGAGTGAATCAATTATTTTTTCTAAGTATATTAAATATGAAATACCTTAAATTAAGTGATCGCTGTATAGTAAATAACTAATATTTAAAATAAATAACAAATAAAAATACCAAAACTAGACTTTTAATATTTATTTTATATTATTAAGTACCTACTACAAGTATATATAAATGATTTGAACTTTCAACTACGAAATTTTACCGAGCTTTTTCTATTTTAGTTATGAGTCTAGAAGTTATTACACAACCAATAGGGCTCTTCAAGCTTTAATATAAAGTCCAGTAAAAATAAAAACATTTTTTTCAATAGTTTTAGTCACATGTGTCACGCGTTGTAATGAGTGATTCATTATGAGGATCCCTACATTTTTACAGAAAAAACACAGAAACTTCGAATTCGAATTCAATGTTTATTATCATTCGAAATAACATTATAACATCTCTTTCAAATGTTGGCCGCGGCTACGTCTCAGACCGTCCATCTGTTGGGCACAATTTTCGATGTGTCGGTCGAGCATTTCGACTGGAAACTGGTCAAAGGCACGCGTGATGTTTTGCTCCAAGAACTGAATCGAAACGATATTGTCCGCAAAGACTTTATACTTTATATATTTCCCACAGGAAAAAGTTTAACGGTGTGATATAACACGGTTTTGGTGGCCAATCGACCGGCCGAAATTACCTCTCAATAAATCGATTAATTGATGCGATGTGTGGAAAGTGCCGCCGTCGCACATAGGAGCATTTGGTCTCAAAAACCGGACAAAATTATTTAATAATAATAAAATGAATAAAAATGCATGATTAAATATAATAATGCAATATATTAAAATAAAACAAGTAAGGAAGGACTAAGTTCGGGTGCAACCGAACATTTTATATTGAATATATTTGAGAAGGGGGTAGTGCCGACCAGATTTTATCTATTTTTGCTCATCCCACATACTACAAATATGCCACATACTAAAAAAAATATGTTCTGCTCAGGAAAGTATTGACCCTATTTAATCCATTTTTGACACAATGAAATACTATTGTCAGAAAAGGATTCTGTGTGAATTTCAATTTCATATCTCACACATTGAACGATATTTTCGGTCAAAATTCAACTATTGGTATCGGCTTCACATATTCGGTACCTAGGTGCTTGAATAATTTTGATTGGACTTAGACAATTATTGATCAAAAGGTGGCTTACTTTAAAGGAATTATTACCACAAAATTTTGTTCCGTTATATTAATTAATTCTTTATTTGTGTACTGGAAAGTGAAAGAATCAAATGGAATTTTAAATTGTGTTATATGGGAAGTAGGCGTGTTTGTAGTCTGATTCCGCTCATTTTCACAGAGTGACATTGAAATATGAAAAGAATGTTACGTTCGAAATTTTGTCGAAATCGGTCAGTCGGGTCCCGAGATATGGGATTTCACCAGAAAGTGGGCGGTGCCACGCCTATTGTCTAATTTCCACACCGGCTCGGATAGAGCCCCCTTATACCATCTATATACCACCTGTATAGAATAATTAAGCAGGATTTCAGTATTTAATTAAAAAAAAATAATAAATCAGTACTCATTTTATGCAACTGACCAACTTTTTTCAACGCCCTTTTTTTTTAAAGAGGGGGGGAAAGACGGGGAAAATGTTTAAGCTTATATGTTAAGTAGAAGCCCTGTAGTTTACTAGGAAAAATAATTCATAGCTCGACCTCGCCCAACACTATGACAAAACCACTAATTTCTAAAAAATTAAAAATTAAAATTAGTTCTTTTAATGATTCATTGTTTTCCCGAAAAAACATAATAATACATTAACTAAATTAATTTTTATATCATTAATCTTAAATGCATACCATGTTGTCCTGAATCCATAAAAAATATTTTCAAGAATTCCGTTCACGCAATAAAAAAAACCACTTGCAATTTCGAGAACAATGGAGAGTTTCGCGAATAAGCACGTGCGTTCTGAACGAAGGGGCCTGGAGGTCATTCATTTAATCGGTTCATTGTAGAACGGTTATTTAGGTACCAAAAAAAATCAATTTTTAGTACCATCGCTGAAGGTTGTAATTTTCAATTTTGTCCGGTTTTTGAGGGCAAATGCTTCTTGTTCTTCGAACTTTTCAAGAGCCCATAGAGCGAAGCGAAATCGCGACTTCAATTTTAACACAAGCTGTATTTTGTACGCTTTCAGTTTAAGATCTTGACATAAAATTCCCAAGACCTTCCATATATCAGTCCGAGTTGCTGCGAACGGCGCCGAAAGGACTTTCCACTGTTTTCGTGTATACGCTTAGCTACGGCTTCTATATTTTCATTACTGTAACTGGACGCGATCTATTCGGTCGAATATTATCTAATAATGAACCCTGGATCTCAAGATGAGTTATGGTGTAACGAATAGTACGCTCAGTAGGCCGATTAGGTTGACCATGAATTGAGTGAAGCGCGCGAAACACATTATTTACAGAACGTGAATTTTCGTAATAAAATTGAACGATTTATAAACATTGTTCAGGCGTGAGTCTTTCCATGATGAAATGCCGAAAAATACTGAACAATAATAACATTACACTTGATCTTTCAAAAAACGCTTTTGAAAAAAGTACCTATACTTGGATCACCCGTTTTAAGTGGAATTGGCTTGTGCGATATGACATTGGAAAGATAAGATTTCTTTCTTAGAAAACTTCTCAGACATTTTTACGATTACTTGATTCTGTATTGTTTGAGCACAAGTCAAAAATGAAGACCAGCAAAGCGAAAATATGGCATATTTTACAGTTATGGTTAGTTTTGATGCCAAAAATTAACCAAATTCTGGAAGGCAATTGTCCAAAATACAAGTATCTGAACACAAGTAAGGAAGGGCATATTTGGTATATGATCTGTTAGAATACGGAACATCATTTCGGCATTAAACTATAGTATATACATATGTATGTACATATCCAATATTATATGCTCAGTCGAGTTTGCCAAGGTAATGACGACAAACGAGCGTTTTAAAATCCTCATATTAACTATGTGGCAGCTAAAGAAATCCTTCACAGATACACTGTTATTAGAAAAACACGTTCTTTCAGTATTAATAAGATAACTCACATATTGATCGAAGAGGCTAAATATACTGAGTTGATGTCAGCCGAATGTTCGAAAATGTTGATATTAGTTATGTGAAAGGAAGCGTCGGAGACCCTATAAAGTATATATATAAATTGATTATTACTGAGTCGATTTAGCCATGTCCGTCTGTCTGTCTGTCCGTCTTTATATATACGAACTAGTTCCTCAGTTTTTAAGATATCGTTTTGAAATTTTGCAAACGTGATTTTCTTTTCAAGAAGCTGCTCATTTGTCGGAACTGCCGATATCGGACCACTATAACATGTAGCTGCCATACAAACTGAACGATCGGAATCAAGTTCTTGTATAGAAAACTTTTGCATTTGGCGATATTATATCTTCACGATATTTGGTATGAGTTATTGTTCATAGAAATAATGTAATATCGGAAGAAATTGCTCAGATCGGCTCACTATAGCGTATAGCTTCCATACAAACTGAACACAAAGTTACCAAAAGAAATGCACCTGTGAAGGGTATATTAACTTCGGTACAGCTTGCACTGACATATAACCGGGTATATAACCCGATATCTGCCTCGTTTAGTTTCAGGTGATACAAACAACTGTTAGATGTTACAATAAAGGAAATCCTCGACCCAAACTGTTATATAAGCACTTGCGAGCCAAACATGACCAATCGCCTTCAAAATAAACTCCTTTTAGGCCAATCCAAGCATGCCAAGGCTTAATTATATTTTGCAGAGATAACCTTCAATGCCTTCTGCACATATTGAATATGGTTGTTTTATAGGATGAATGTAGGTTCCTCAGCTGCGTTGTCAAACATCTCTTTTGCTTACGTCGCTTTTACAACAGTCTTTTAAATTTAGCATTGACAGGTTTCATACGCAAAGCATTAACCAAAATGGTAGCGTCAATCCATTAGAAGTGTTGAGATCCTCTGTTATCTCTCTGATGCCAACACGATAATTTTGAACTCTTCTTTTTATTTTTCGATATCGTTATGAACAGAGTGTAGGGACGACGAATATGAGCCAAGTTGCGACTCAAATACTTGCGTTTGTTATAAAGTAGACTCCCCAAAATATTTTTGCAACATTTTCAACGATTCCGTAACCATTACGTCATTGGAAACACAAAATTAAAATTTCAAGCAAACGTCAAATTCTAGGAAAATAATGTTATCGATTCGATCAAATAGACCAGCCCGAGTCAAAATTGAACAGCTGGTGTATATTAATGCCAGTTGTTGTTGTTGTAGCAGCAGAAAACATCCATGAAGTCACTCCATATGACTATGCTAGTCAAATAAATATTGAGAGCGTTAATTGGTCGTCTCTTGCTGTCAACCGAATAAAACCTATTAAAAATAATAATCGAAAACAATGAAAAATCTTTATTTGACTTCTGGAATTATAATTTATTTAATGTTTTCTTAGTTTGTTATTAAAATCGATATTTTTTACAAAATTTTGCATATTTTATATTCACAATTTTGTTTATTTATTTTTTTCTTTGTTTGATAACAATTTTGTAAAAAAGTTTTTTTTCTTTTCAAACATCATTTCTATTAAACAACAGTCTTTTTTATTTAATGCAAATCACTTATATATTTACGTACAATGTGGCTGGGATGTCATGGGATTAAAATGGCAAAAAGAGAACAAACAATTTCAAGGACAAACAAAAAAAATAAAAGGACAATTACACAGGATTTCGATGAAACTAATTATAATAAAACGACTCAAATAATATTTCACATTATTTTGATTGAAGTAATTTTCATGACTGACACTTGTATGTATTAGTAAATATGTATGTGATAAGTGAGCACCGTTCTAACTAAAAAACCTTAAAACTAAATTATGTATAACGCATGACAGTCTGCTCGTTGGACATTTAATCAGCATTGAATAACGGTAGTATAAATATATATATATATATGTATGTACACAAAAAATAGGATACACTGTTGGTAGACATTTATATATATCAATGATAATAATTTTTGACTTAAGCACTTCCTTTAAAGCACAAAAAATATTGCTTAAAACAGTTAGGTTAACGAACAGACCGATGACTGGCACATAATCGAGTTTATATACATGTGTGTGTAGGTATTTAGGTAGGTACAAGTTTATTTAATTATTTAATTGAAAATGCATTAATTTGATATTAGAGCAAACACTATCAGCTAGAAATGCGAATCACAATTGATAAATTTACATACATACACACATATAACAGTTAACATACAATGCAAATGCAATTCAATTGCTAAATATCAAATTTGTAAAATATTAAAATCAAATGCATATTATACTCGCACATATATACACATATGTATTAGGATTATCGATACACAGAGGAACATTACGATTTGTGCTCATACACTTTGGAGCGGAGCTGGTTGGTTGTTGCATGTTGTTGGGCAAAACTAAAGCATTATACTATAAATAGGTATGTATATCACTTATTGACAATTAGGCCATTTGCGCATACGAATAGGCGCTATAACGGCGGCGGCGATAGTACAGCATGAATGTGTAGGAGAGCAGTAGCATAAAGCAGATAACTGAACCCAGTATGGCTGTGGTTAGAAAAATACCTGATATTAGCAAATAATACGGCCGCATTGTATTTGTAAAGCTAGGCTTACCCATAGCCAAGCCGATATTAGCCTCATCGTAGGGCATCATCATGGTGCTCAGTCTGCATTCTTTCTCCCAATCTACCGGCAAAATATCTTTGTAAATTGTGTGCATTTTCGCCAGTGGACATGACACGCCACAATCGGGTATATTCAGTAGTGTGGGCTCAGCCGAAGTGTTTTTGTAGAATATTGACACAAACGGCTGATTCTGCTCATCAATGCGCAATTCGAATAGTAAACAAGCTGTATAACCAGGACTTTTCAGCTGAAAGTTTGAAATATTTTAGACGTTATAATCAAATTGCGATAAGTAGGAGCGCATTATTATGCGGCAGAGCATACTCACATCGTATAATTTGAGTGTGTTCAAAACATTCGCCACGGTTGTGTCGTGTGCGCTATAAATCCACACCGACCGATCGGGCTTGAGTGAACCGCGCGCCTTCTCACCGAAACGTTGTAGCATTTCTTTTATCAGCGGTCCGGCTTTTAAGCGTGCCATGCGCCGCGTATACGTGTTAATCGAAAATGCGAAATCAGCTATGTATGTCATATCGGCGCTGGGGTACACCTTCTTGGTCCATTCGGGCAGCGTACGATTGTAGAGTGTCTCAATGTAAAATGTGTTATTCATGCGTTGTATAGCCTCTAATGTGTCCACTTTGCGACCCGAATACTTGGTCAAATAGTCAAATAAATATTGATAGCGTTGATTCAACTGTTGGAAGGTAATCGAATTCAAAAGTGCTGAGCGCGCATAATCGTAGGCGGGACAGGGCACTTTACCAGCCAATTCCTAAAAGATAAGGACGAAATATTTTGTAAACTTCAATAGAAAAACACTTGAAATTAAAAAAGTGTGTAAGCACCTTATCGTCTCTCTCGGGTTTGGAATGCACCGGTATCGGTTGCCACGCTATATCTTTATTCCAAATCTCAGCGCCTATTGGGGGATACAGTCCGGCCAAATTGGATAGCGCACTCGCCAGCGTGCGATCAACATCGGTTGAGCGCACATAAATCTCATTCTCGGAGTAGGTTTCATTTAATAGCGTGTTATAGCGTTGACGTAACCATTTGCCAAGCTGATAGTGCTGATTTTTTCCCGTCTGTAATTGGAGAAAGCAAAAACGGTGTTAATTTGAAATACAATGTAATGATTTTAATATTAAAATCTATATGTATTTGTAAATTATATACTATGTAAGTATTGAAATAAACTACAGTTATATTTCATATAATCTAAATTGCCAAAGAGAATGGTAATGGTTTCTATTTTCTCTACTTTTTTAAAGAAAACATTTTAAAACTAATGTGGAATTTTAATTATTATATCATTCGAAAGAAAATTCTTGGCATTTATTTTCTGAAGATTATCTCTTTCAATTGTTGGCCGCGGCTACGACTCAGATGGTCCATCCGTTGAGTTCAATTTTCGATGACTCCTTCGAACATTTCGACTGGTAACGAGCGAATGATACGCGGGATGTTTTGCTCAGCGGAATTGTCCGCATAAACTTTAAACTTTACATATCCCCACTGGAAAGAGTCTAATGGTGTGATATCACACGATCTTGGTGGCCAATCAAGGGGCCCACCGAAGTGTTCTCTCAATAAATCCATTGGTTGATGCGATGTGTGGAAAGTGCAGCTGTCTTATTGAAACCAAATGTCGCCGAGATCACAAGATTTAATTTCAGGCATCAGGCATTGAATAGTGTGTTAACATGGTGCGATAACGGTCGTCATTGACAGTTACATTCTCAACGGCATAATTATTGAAGAAATATATGCCGATGATTCCACCAGCTCACAAACCATACTCAACCGTTTTTTCTGGATAAAATGCCAGCTCTTGAATCTCTCAAGATTACTCTTCGTCCTAAATACGACAACTATGTTTGTTACCGATTGAGCCATCGAAAATCTTGGATCTTCTTGGAACTTTTCAAGAGCCCATAAAGCGAAACGATGTCGCTTGGGAAGATCGAGCGGCTTCAGTTCTCGCACAAGCTGTAGACTTTCAATTTAAGATATCGACGTAAAATTCCCCAAGTCGTTCCATACGTCAGTCCGAGTTGCTGCGAACGGCGTCGAATGGACACTTTTTTTTCGTGTACACGCTTAGCTACGGCTGCTATATTTTCTTTACTGTGACTGGACGCGTTCTATTTGGTCGAATATTATCTAATAATGAATGCTGGGCCTCAAAATGGGTGATTGTGTTGCGAATAGTACGCTCAATAGACCGATTAGGTTGACCATAAGTTGAGCGAAGCGCGCGAAACAGATTCTTTACAGAACGTGAATTTTCGTAATAAAGTTGAACGATTTGTAAACATTGTTCAGGCGTAAATCTTTCCATGAAGAAATGTCAAAAAATACTGAACAAAAATAATATGACGCTTGACAAGACACATGCGTCAAAAAAGGCTATCGAAAAAAGTATCTCTACTTGGATCATGTTACATGAATATACTTTCTATACGTTGAATTTATTTTATTACGATCTGGGGTGGTTGGAGTGAGTAACTGCAATCAATAGCCGGCACTAGGCTAAAATCTCACACAGAAGCGACAATACCCTGCACAAATGAAAAAATATTTCATGCAAAAACTTGATTTTGATCGGTCGGTGTGTATGTCTACTGTATAATATAGTGATTTGATTAAAAAAAAATTGTTCGGAGAACTTCATTTCAAACGTTCAGTTTGTATGGCAGCTATATGCTATAGTGGTACGATATCGGCGATTCGGACAAATGAGCAGCTTTATGCAGAGAACAGAACATGTTTCAGATCGATATCTCTTAAAATGAGAAACTAGTTCGCATATAGACAGACAGACGGACATGGCTTCTTGGCATTAAGTTTGTCACCTGTTCAAGGTATAAAAACCCAGTTTTAGCACCCTTTGGGATAAGCAAATGTATAGCAATAAAAAAAATTAATTAACTCAAATTTTTAAAGTTCTAACGGTATTTTAATGATTTTCTACTCAAAAGGGTTAACGCACGCTGAACACAGTACTTATAAGAAAACATTGAAAAAACAGGGGCAATGCAATAAAAACTGAAATGTAATACTAGTAACTAAAAAAACAATAAACTTCTAGAAAATTTTCGAAAAAAAGTTTTAGTGGAACATAAAACAACAGAACACAGGTGCTAAACTCAAACCCCAAACTGTTTCACATATTTTCTTCGTTTTGTTTGAAAAATAAAATCGGAAACAAAATAAAATCATTAAATAAATATGATAGATAGATGTTGAATACAATAACGGTTATCTATTTATATGCCTTATAATGGAAAATTTTTAGCAAATTCGCTTTAGAAAGAGGTACATGTGCTTGTACTTTTTTCACTTTTTCATTATCAATTTGTAATATGAATTCGCTTTTGTACGTTCTATATGCAGATATGATAACACTCCCATATATATATATATGTACATATGTACATATATAAATTTCTTGAATATCATAGTTAAAGACTCATTTGTCAAATTAAATTTTAATTCAGGTGTGGGTATTTATATGTAGACACTTTGCGGCGAATTTTTCTATAAATATATGTACATACATACATAGCGTCACTTAAAATGCAAAACAACATATCATCAAATATTCGCTGGCAGATATAACAAATATAATATGAGTGTATGATATCCAATATATAACCAATATATAACTATTTTATAACCAAAACTCAAATTTTGTATACATTTCAGAGGTTTCTATCATATTGTTTTTCCTTCGCCTGTAAACTTATGAAAAGTGATGTTACGTTATTTTACATTTTAGTTAACCATAGATAGCTTTATAATCAACAACAAAATTAAACGGTTGAATTCAATAGCAGAAAGTGATGTGTGAATCCCTATTTGAATGTCAGTTTATCTGTTATATGCCACTTGTTTGTTCTATTCGCCGATTTCAAAGTTGCGATAGATTGATTTTACTTTAAGAGAAAATTAAAATATTCTAAAACTATATATTCTAAACATACTATACATATGTACATACACCTAAATTAAAATTTTATATAGAGAAATCGATCATGAAAGTATTTTGCTGTTGTAAATAAGCAAAACATTAATTTTCAATTAATTTGGCATAATACTGCTGAGTTGACAGTCCTTGTCCAGTGCAGTCCTATATATTCCAGTTACGTAAGCACGACCACCGTGACAACGGTTTAAAAACGTATATTTAACCAAGCTAAAAACCAGGTTTGTGGTTTTATTGCATTCTCAAGTAAAATTACAGTTATCAAACAAAATTTGTGTACATGAAAAATAAAGCCTCATAAAATTCATAAATAAGATATAAAATAATAAAATTATGGCCATAAGTTAATTTATTCTTTTTAGTGTCGTTATCTGCCTTTGTACGAACCAAGGTTTAATCTTAAATAAATATACATTTAATAAATAGCAATTGTGTTACATTTCTTTAGGGCAGCAAAATATGAAATAAGCATTGTTATCATCTGACCATTGTTTCCCTGATTTTCAGCGTCACGTGACTTATCACTTTACAAGAAACACGCAGATAATATTTTTAAAAGTACTATTTGCTGATCTTATTGTTACATACGCAAGCCTGCTGTTGTTTGCATTTACCATAAATAAATATGCTTGTGTAAACAACCGCTGTAGGAAAGTAAAACAAAACAAGAAAAAACGTTAACTACGGCTGCACCGAAGCTAATATACACTTCACAAGTGCATTTCTTTTAGTAACTATGTGTTCAGTTTGTATGGCAGCTATATGCTATAGTTAACCGATCTGTACAATTTCTTCGTATATTACATTATTATCATAGAAAATAACCTGTACCAACTTTTGTGAAGATACATTGTCAAATGTGAAAGTTTTCCATACAAGAACCTGATACCGATCGTTCAATTTGTATGGCAGCTATATGTTATAGTGGTCCGATAACGGCAGTACCGACAAATGAGCAGTTTCTTGAAGAGAAAATGACGTTTCCAAAATTTCAAAACGATATCTTAAAAACTGCGGAACTGAGGCGTAATTTTGAAAATGCTTGATACAAATATTAAATCAATTGCAAAAAAACTTAAGGTTCCATTTGGTATTTTGCTCAAAATTAAAATAGTAATAAAAATATATATTTATTTGAATTTTAATCACATGAAGAATATTATTATTATTAATGAGAAAACATAATTTTACTATTATTTCTGTTCAAATTTCAGTTTTCGAGATTGCAGCAGCTTTTATTTGTGCTGAAAAATCGTGCACTAATTAAGAAATATTTAATATAATTTTAATAGTAATTAATTTAGCTTGATTTCATACATTTATATTATGAAAATAAATTATTTTTATTTTTTTTTTTTATTTTAGCAATTCAAATTTTTCCTACAGGCTATCAACCATTATCGCCACATAAATTTTGGCGTCTTTGCAGTCAGCAGTCAAACTCGTACATACAAATGTTTTGCTTGCAATGTAACTGTAAGCAATTTGAAGCGGCAAACATTTGACCGACAAATATTATAATGGAAATAGTAATAAGACTCTATTTATATACACTTATACATGTATGTACACAAGTGTCTTGTTTGTGCTCATTAAACGGAAATTAACGCCACTGATTGTTGACTGCAAATATGTATGTTCATATGACAATACTGGTCGACTATATGCGCGCTCTTAATTCAATTCCTAATGGCATTTATTGTAAGCAATCATGTAGGCATATGCATTGAAGTCCATCCACAATATTAGTCATTTATTAATAGGAATTGTGATAAGCCAATAAGCACTTCTCGGTTATTATGAGCATATAAATACAAACATAAACACAGGCATACATACATACATGAGCATATAAATACAAACATAAACACAGGCATACATACATACAAATAAATATACATACATATGTACTTGTATATATGTATACATACTGGCATATTTAGCTACATAAAAACTCATACTAGAAAGATACTAACAACAGCAGCGCATTGTTGTGGATTTCGTTAACAAATGGAGGTAATTGAACCTAAGTAATTACGAAACGCTACTGCCTGATAATCATTAAAAATGAATAATTAATGATTTCTCAATAGAAAATATACTACCGCCATTATCAGCTGAAAATGGACTAATTAATGAACTGATTGAGATTAAAGTATGCAACAACATGAATAAAATACAAATTTTAAGGTTATATGTATATATATATATATTTATATGTGTATAACCTTAAAATTTGTATTTCATATATATATATATGATATATATACATATACATATATATTATATATTATTTTACTTTAATTTGTTTTTGTTAAGTTACACAGCAAAAAATATTTTTTTTTATTTTATCTTTACTCACTAAAATATCAAAATTTTTCGCCAAACTTATTTTATCAACTTAGAAAGTTGAAAATGAAAAAAATTTAATTATAAATCTGATGCCGTTAAGTAACTGCTATATAACTTGATTAGATAATACTTCTCTTATATAAAAAGAATTTTTCAAAATTTAATAAACAGCTGAAAATACTTTTGTTGAAAAAATACAGATCCCCCTAATGTCAATTCAAAAACCGACAGCTAATGCTCTACAAATATCTTTACTTAGAGATTAAATTGTCACACTTGCGAACACATTTTTAAGATACCTAAATGCATACAAACATACATACATAGGTATAAGTATATATAAAAAAAGAAAACATATGCTTCACATGCATGTATAGTATGTACGTTAGACTGGATCGACAGGTTACAGGGAGCCAAAAACACGGAAACATCAGCGTATGCGGAAAATGTTCTACGGATCATTCTGATCAACTTTGCCTGAGCGACTATGCGTTTAAAAATGCTTTCGAGCCAGCAAGTTATAGGGATTGTAAAAATGTGTTCGTCAGTTTTTGAGATATCCGAATGAAATTTAAAACTTAAGCACATTTTGATATTCTATTGATCATTTGACGGAATCGACCAATATCGGTCATATCTTCCATACCACCGCTTATTCAGATTTAAAAAATTTAAACTTCGCCTTAAATCTCGCTGACTCGTAACCGGTTTTAGACCATAGTCTCTTAAGCAAAGTGGTTCAGTATGATCCGCAGAACAGTTCACGCAAACGCGATTTTATGGAAAAAAAAATCGACCCGCTCTAATGTACATATATAGATATGGTATGCATGTATTTATATGTATGTATATTCAAAGTCTGTATCCAGCACCACAATATTTATTTCCTTAATCGTTTTTTATTTTTGATATGTACGTATGTTTGTATGTATGTACACATATACATACATATGTATATTTATATATTTAAGAATGTTGAATTTCTTTTGCTAAAACCTTCTTTTAATAGAAATGCACCAGCGAAGGGTATTGCAGCGGAAGTTAACGTTTTTTCTTGTTTTTATGAAAGTTTCAATGAGACAATAAATCAAAAAAAAATTCAAAAAAAAGTAAAAATATAACGAACGAAATAACTGAAAGTCAGTAAAATTTAACATAACCTAAATAAGAAAAAAAATTATTTAAACATTTGAGTATGTAAATATGTGCTTTTTTATTATATGCACCCAAATGAATACATTGTATAACCTCATTTTAAAAATTTTTGTATAATTTTCATATTTCTACTGAGAAATTGAATTTAGATTTACATATACATATGTATATATTATATGTATAAACATATTTACGTATTCGCACATTCGTTATCACTTTCGGATTCAATGAAAGACATGTTCGTACGCCGCCTGCATTGCAGTAAATTAACGATAGACTGATAAAAAGTTTACACTGTTTAGCACAAAAATTAATTTTTTAGCATTTTATACATTTCATAGATCACTGTGATAAAGGATTACAAATGATAAATAAGTTAAAATATAAAAGGTTATGCTGATATCGAGTACTCAGGTAGCAGAAGTATCTTTGAGCGATTCTTTAAGGAACGGTCTTCAAATTCTGATAAAAATAAATATGTACATATGTATATACATATGTACGAGTATGTTAACATATATTATATACTACTATTTCGAAATCAAGCTATCATACTCCTATAAATATCTATAACTATCGTACATGCATATAATTTAACTCCCTCTTAAACCCTTAACTTAGGGTTTTTAATTTTTTTATAGAGTTTTTTTGTCTTAAATGAATGCATACATATGTGTTCCATTTGGATTTCGAATCGTTAAGAGTATTTTTATACCAGCCTTATGAACCTTTTGCATTAGATTTTAAAACTTAAAAGCGTATTTCCCACAACTCATGTTTTCAAAGTCAAGGACTTTCACAACGTACACAATTTACAAAGTAACACAGGAAAATTAAAAAAAAAAATATTTTACAATAACAAATTAGTCAATTTCTTCGCCAAATATAAATTTTTTTCCTTCCAAGTGTTCTTAAAAATTTAAATAATTGAATTGCGAAAAAGTCTATCGGCTTTATCTGGTAAAAGCATTTAGCTAATGATATTATTTTGCTTGTTTAATTTCAGGTGATCCAGCACTGAGTTATGAGAGGCACCGCAATTCAACTTCTTTCCGAGACACTCCAGAGTAATTACTGCCATTGGCGTATTTTTAATATTTTATAATGCAAATTTAACACACTAATCTTCAAATGTCATACTCTAATGAACCATTGGTTTCCAATGATAATTTTTAAGTGTTTCATCAAAAAAATCATATTTTTTTTGTTTTAAGCGAAGTGCAACGCTTGCAAAGACAAATCAGCTGCCATATGGCAGCTTCGCTAAATTTACAAACACTCAGCAAGAAACTTAATTATTGCCCTAACAAAGTAATAAAAACAAACTATGATTTTCGCACTTACATTTGTGAGTTCACCCCAGCCGACCGGCCAGTACTCGCGATTCTTCCACGGATCTGTGGGATATGGTTCAATTGGCGTGCGGTCGCCGTGTCGGAAGAGCTGTAGAAGAGCACAAACAAACAAAAAAGTTGATTATTAAAAATTCATGCGTACTGGGCATTGTTGGTCATTAACCAGGCCATCTGTTGACCGATAAATGTTCATACATACAACCAAATTCACGGAGTACACACTTACCACATGTGAGAATATTAATTTTCCCTTCAAAGCAGCTGGCAACGGATTGCTAATTCCACGTTGCTCTCCGCTTTGTTGTAGTGTTGTTGGCAGCTCCAAGTCCGCCAAAGTTAGTGAAGCACAACACAAAGTGAAGAACACGAAGACGAAGAGTAGCTGCCTGTGTTGGAACAGCCGCAGCGGCTTAAAAATATTTGGTGATTTTAGCATGTCGTTCGCAGGTGTTTGCAATGTTGTTTTTCTTGTTTATTTTATGTCTTTTGTTTTGCGCGTATTTCCGCTTCTTATTCAGCCTTTAGCCCGCAACAACCAACTTGTTTCACGGCAAGTTATAAAATAATCGTGTATTTATTCGCGCGTTTCACAAAAACTCAACGCAAAAGCAAATGTTAAAGTTAGAAAATAAATAAATGAATATATGTATATGCGTGTATGTATGTACGTAGGTAGGGCGATTCGTGATATTCGTTTTGCTCATTTATTTTGGTATCTTGTCGCAGTGGTTTGTCAATGCGCTGTGTTCCCGTTTCCTGCTCGCTTGCTTGCTTACCGATGGTTCGCTGCCTGTGTCCAAGTGGGAGGCAAGTTTACATGAGACTTTTGTGTGCGGCCTTCTTCGTTGGATATCGCACAGTTAGTAATTGCGATTTTATAAATTTACCTGTAATTCAATATTCTGCATTTGTACGCGACTGTGTGTGTATGTGTGCTGTTGTTGTTGCCTTCGTCACCTTCTCCGACTTCTTCGAGTACCCGTTGGCCTCTGTTTGTTTGTTAACGCAATTTTTTATTTGTTATTTTGCGTTCACTTCAACAAAGCACTCGCACAAAGCAATTTTGTACCGTCGTCGCTGCTTTTTTGCATTTGAATCTTGCCCATTATTTCAATAAAGCCGTAATGTACATATATGAATAAAGATTTACAAAATCACAAAATCACAAAATAATAAAGTAATCTTCAATTCCCTTGTTGTGGCAGTGCGCCGAGTCAAGACTGTTTGTGACTTTGACACCGAACACGACGACAGCAACTGTGCGAAGATTCGCAGTCGCAATAATTCAACAGACTCGCGGTAGAGCTACAGCAAAGAGAGAGTGTATGCGTTGGAAAAAAAATCGCTCCAAAGCGCTTTCGCCACCGATCAGTGACAGCTAAAAAACTGATAAAAGCCTTGAAATAATCTTTGACAAATATCAGAATATTGTATTTTTTGTTGTTTTGGTAAATTCGTTTCAGCTACTAGTCACTACACTGTGTTTTCAAAGAAAAATACAGAGAGCATTGCACGGCAGAGCTCACACTGTGCATATGGCAGCATGCGTGCATATTGTACATATGCATATGAGTGCAGTGAGTGACGGCGTCGTCGGAGAGTATGCATATTTTGGAAAGAGAGAGAGTTGAATTATACAACTGAGCATTAACGCTTCCATTACAGGTAAACATTTCGTTATTTAATACAAAACGATTTGGAAGTATTGTAAATTAATTAATTATAACAGCGATTTGTTCAAGATTGATATAACAATACAGTTAGACCTAGATTTACAAACGTTGCACCTATTGCACTTACTTAAAACAAATTATTACAATATAATTGCCATAAATGTGTATAAAATTTAAATATGCGCCTAAAAGATGCAACACAAAGTTAAGAAGTGTGAAATTATCTGCAACGTAGCTTAAATACAGTAAATATATTTAGAAAAAAGTAAAACAGATTTTTTTATAACAATAATAATAATAAAACATAAATTTTAAAATAAATTAAAAAGTAAATTAAAAAAAAAAATTCAAAAATATATAAAAAGCAAATTTTAAAAAACAAAAATTATACAAAATTTTAACAAAATTATACATACATACATACATATGTATGTATAAATTTTAAAAAATATATAAACAAAAAAAATATATAAAAAATACATACTATACATATGTACATATGTACTACATACATACATATGTATAAAAAATAATTATAAAAAAAATAAAAAAAGATATTACAAAAAAATGATAACGCAAACAAAAAAATTAAATAACAGTATTATAAAAAATTAAAAAAACAAAATAAAAAAAATAAATAAAAAAAATAAAAAACAAAATTAAAAAAAAAATAAAAATATAAAAAACAAATTAAAAACAAAAAATATTGCGTAAAAACTTAAAAAAATGTACATTAATTTAAAAAAAGGATATTTTGAAGAATAACCCATGTGTATGACTTTAGTTGACTCGCTGAACTGTCTGTTCCAACGGCAGTCGGATCTACGTAACCGGAATAGACCCGGACTTTTTATCCGGCCAAGGATGGCCGGCATAATTCTGGCGCTACAACAACATCTACTCCTTTAATTTAAATTGATGCAGCACACTTTGTTTTCTTTGTATCAAAAACTCATAAACACTTAACGGCTTACCTTGTTAAGTGTACTAAACTGATTCGTTAGACGTTAATTTTGTTGAGTAGTTACGGTTTAAGAATTTTTATTATCTAAAATAACAGTACTGAAACTACATATATTTTTTCTTACATAAAAAATTAAGTGTTTCTTTATTCAATTATATTGCATAAAATGATGTACTATAACTAAAGCAAGATTTTAAATAGATATGTGCGAAAACATATTTGCAATAACTTGGGCATTTTCATTGTTGTTGTTTATTTATATACAAACTTAAGTATATATTTTTCAATTGAAAATAAACATATCAATATTCGGTCAGGTAAATGTAATGTATTTTCACACATAGAATCTGTTACGCTACGTTATGTACGGCGTGATTGTAGGTTAATTTCGTTTAAAATCTTCTTGCCATTTGCAATATTTTATTGAGTAGTTGAAAAAGTGATCTGCGTAATTTGTCCGTAAATTTGTAATTTTCCTATTTAATTATTTTGTTCTATATTTAGAATATGCTATGTACTTTACATTTGATAGTTAGTATATACAAAATATTGACGACCTTGCGTTGCTTATAGACTAATATTTGTTGATTGTTAATTATTATAAAACTGAAGTAGTTTACATGACTCCGTGAAATTTAGTTTGTTTTCGAATCACACATCAACTTTTCGTAGTAAAGTTCTCGCACATGTGCGCTCGTTATGAATTGCCTATTCATATAGTTAGTCTAACTGTAATACACGAATTCCACATTATCTACTCAGATAAACGGATTGGTGAACTCGCTTACTAGGGGTTATTTTCAAAAACGTTGATAGGGCATCGCATTTTGACGTGGGCCATTGCTGTATTGAAGAGAAATCGTAAAATATATTTTAAATATAATAACGAATATTTATGTCAAGAATATATAAAACTATTTAGAGATCATATTTTAATAAGCCAAACTATTTTCAGTAGCCACTTTACGGTATATTGTTCATTCATATTTTGCATATAATGAGAAACACACATTTATACAAAATCCCAGATTTTCGTTCGTTTGTCAAACCTTTTTCATGGCTTTTAAAACAACTTTGAACCGATTTCCTATTTATTGCATTGTCTGTTAAAAGAAAATTAATCTCAATAAAATCTTACCGTTGATTTCCACCACCTCGACCGGCACGCGCATCACCTCCGCGGCCACCGAATCCCTGTGCTCCAAGTGGTGGGAAATTACTACTGTAATTATTTTGCGCAGAAAATCTTTCATTGTTGCCTCCACCATCACGCCTAAATCCGCCGCGACCGCCACTATTTGCGTTGCCATCACCTTGACCATTGCCAAAACCGCCATGAAATCCACTACGAGCCGGCATATTATTTCCATGGCTAAAACTAGAGAAAGTAAGCATTTTTAAAACCAAAAGTCACTAATCATTTAAGCTTTTACATGCATTTCATTCTAAAGCTCACAACCTAACTCACCCATTTGAACCGTTGTTATTTCTTCGACTAAAAAGACCATCGGTGGTGTTATTTGTTGGGCCAGCATTATTTTGCATTCCACTTCCACCAAATGTACCAAGAGAATTACCACCAGCAAAACCAGTATTACCATTACCAAAGCGTTGACCACCACCCCCACGTCCGCCCATAGGTAAGGCGAAACCTCTTCTATCCTGACCCTGACCTCCAAAACCCTTATTACCGCCATAACCTCCGCCCGAATTGTTGCCATATCCCTCATTGTCATTGAAATTGTTCATGCCACCAAAATGACTGTTCCCATCAAACGTTTGTTTGTCCCAGTTATGGAAATTTTGCTGTCCACCATCATTTACACCACGATCGAAACCTCTCGAGCCGCTGGCATTACCACTATTAAAGCTGCCTCTTTGATTACCACCAAACATTCCGCCACCGTCGGTCGAATTTCCACCCGGACCATCATTTCTTCGATTATAAGGCATGTTACGCTGTGGCTTGAAGTGATCATTACGTATAGCACCGCTACTTTGATTAAATTTATTTTTTGGTGCGCCACGTCCGGAATTATTACCAAAGTTTTGTCTATTATTGCCACCATCATTCATATCACTATCCCTTCCTCCTGGTCTGCCACCACGATTTCCTGGTCCGGAATTCCTACCGCCTTCACATAGTTAAATTTATAAAAATGTTAATAAATGCAATATTCAATATATTAAATATCTCAATTTTACCTCCGGCACGCGCTGTACCGCGTGACCTTATATTTCCCCCTCGTCCATTGTCTGCATTTGCTTTCCTATCTTTCGGCCGACCCAGCTCTACAACAATCATTTGTCCTTTGAATTCGGAGGCATGTAGTGCAGTAATCGCTGTGTTGGCCATTTCTTTTGTTTCCATGTGCACAAATCCACACCGATTCATAACATCACATTCCACCACGACACCATAATCTTCAAATAAACGTCGTAATTCCTCAGGCTTTGTGCCGGGCGGGAGGTTACCCACAAATATTTTTGTCTAAAAATCCCAAATTTTGTAAAAGAAAAAATTATATACACGAACGTCATAGCACAAGTAAAAGAATTATTCAACGTTGCGTAAAGATTTACAAAAATGTGCGTTGATATACTTACCGCCATTTCGGTGGGTTGTTGAGATATTTGTTTAGACTTCAAAGTGTTTTTGTTTTGGGCCGTTATTAGTATTTAATATTAGCGTTTTTCACCTGTATATGCAGCCAAAACTTTTCTTAATAAATGATTAACAAAAAATGCCGCTAGAAAATTGTGAAAATGGCGAAGAAAGAAAAATGAAATAGTGCCACATAATTTTTATGTTAACAGCGTTGCCATCAGTTCTGAACAACAAAGATAAAATCAAAACCTTTAGGGAAACGCTGGATTTTTGGCAATTCAAACTGCAATGACATTAGTAAATAATGTTACAGATAAATTAAAAAAATGAGCGTATAAAATTTTGTTGAATTTATGATTGAAAAGCTTTTCGAATCAATGGATTTCGCCACGAACGTCTATACAAGCAATACTTATTTTGCTAATAATTTATTAATTTATTATGAGTCTTTAATTATTTTCAGACTTCATTTAGTTTATTTCATTATTAGAAAAACTTTAAGGTATTAAATTAAACAAACATAATTACCGTTCGATTCTGTACTGTGATACAGTCTGAAGTCTCTAAATTTGAGATTTTAAGGTAGAGGCAATTTTTGAGACTTGAGACGATTTGGCTATTCTGTAAGTGACAGTCACAAAATCTATTACATTTCATTATTCAGAGATGTTTTTACACTTGAATGGGAATAAATATGTCGATAACAAATATTAAATTTTTTATAACATAGCGAAAAAACATAATTATCAATAAAAATAAAAATATATGTTGACTTTAACATATACGAAATGTAAAATTGATTTTTTTTACCATTTCGTGTTTGAGTTGCTTACAAAATATAAAAAACGACAATAGATTAATATCTGTGATGATCTCTATTCAGTGTATTCAAAATGGCAGACAAGAGTTCTTTTTAGTTTTGTGACCTGCTAACTATTAGGTCTCAAATTTGAGGCAATATTTTGAGGCTAACGCTAGAGACTGTTTAGTGAATAGTAACTAGTCACAAATTGAGACTTTACCTTAAAATGTCTCAATTAGTGACTAGAAACTGGTTACAGAATCCCGCTATTAAACTATTTAAATAGCCGGGCTCCATAAATAACAATAAATTGGCAACATTATTCTGAAGAAGAAATGGGAGAAAATGTGGTTGGCGATAGTAAAGAATAACAAAAGTAAACAAACAAATTTATAAACAATTGTATAAAATGTATGCCGCAGCCGACGAAGAATATTTTTGTAATAGTAGCAACAATACTGAAAGTATTTTACCAACAGTGGAACTGATGGTTAACTTTCGTTTGGATGGTGAACGTATGAAGAAGCCTTGCATTATGTGTGCCGAGAAGATTGCATTCAAAGGACTGCTTGTAAGTTTTAAAATATCGAAAACAAATTGTTTCCAACAAAAATATATCAATTACAGCAATTACGGTTGACGGAGAAAAGTGATCAACGGCGCATGTACATTACAACGGTGGATGGTTGTTCTTTCAATGAATTGAAACAAGATCAGTCATTGCATGTAACATTTGCTGGTTTCATAGAGAATCTGGCAAGAATGCTTCAAGACTGTAGGTCGGGAAAGCTTGAGTTAGCATTGGTACAAAAACAGTGCAACTCTGTAGATGAATCCGTTGGCTATCAGTTGCAATTTATTGAAATGCGTAGTTTTAAGAATCTCATCCATTTATGTCTACCTAGTCGTATTGCCCCCTTGAATGTTGTACTATTCTATATGAGCAGCAGGTTTGATGTCATACAGGTAATGTGGTATTTTTTTATTTGGTTGCTACAGTTTGTTAAATCTACTTATATTTCTAACTCATTAGAAACGAACTCAGTCACAAGAAAATCAAATACAAGCCTTGCAACAAGAAGTCGACATGCATTTGCGCACTATTGACCAGTTAAATGCAGAAAATGGGAAGCTGAGGGAGAATTTGGTAGATAACTCAAGAAATTTAAATCAACGCCACACCGAAGAGTTGAAACATTTGCAAGAAAATTTGCGTAAAACAGCGGAACAGAAACACATCGAAAATGAACGTTGCCAAAATAAAATTACGGCATTACAATTGCAAATAGATAAGTTAATTTCTGACAAAAATAGTATGCAAGCAGAAAAAATGTGAGTTATAAATTTGACATTAAATGAAAATAGACAATTTATATATGAATTTTACTGAAAAAAATCTGTCATTAACAATATCAATTTTTTTATTTTAGTAAAGAGCAAAAACACATTGAGATTCTAAAGGAAGAATTATCTAGCGCTAAATCACAGAGTTCAACGCTTAAAGAACAAATTGAAAGGTTGCACGTAGAAATATCATCTTTAAAGAATACCGAGCGCAAAAACGAGATGCATTTAGTGGATGCTCGAAATCATATTTCGGAGCTTCAAGAAAAAATTAAAAAATATGACAAAGCCAAGGTAACATATAGAGCGATATATGTATTTAAAAACTTTTAATAATTAACTGTTTCGTTAGGCTGATGTTGTCGCTGAACTTGAGGCGGAGAAGAAAATTTCACAAGCAAAACGAAAAGCACTCGAAATGGCCGCAGAAGAAATATCTAAGGCAAATGAGATCATTTTAAAACAAACACAAGAATTTATAAAACTCAAAAAGACTGTTAGTTGGCGAACCGAGGTTGCACTTCAACAGGAGAAAGCAATCGGAGATAAAGATAAACTACTGCAATTGCGAGAAAAAGAGTTGTCGCAAGCACGGACCACTATCGAAGCTTTGCGCGAAGAAATACCACAGCAACTGGATTCTATGCGAAAATTTGCTAATACACTGGAACGAAAGTATAGTGAACGTAAGTTGTCATATTTGTTGTATTTTGCTTTCATAAAAAAGTATTTTTGTAGAAATCAATGCATTGCGCGATAAATTAAGTTCAACTGGAAAAGAGAATATACCACAACATGTATCAACCACACCACTGACCTCTAGCCTTCGCAAATGATTGACTATTGGTTATTTCTATTTGCAATTTAATACCCACCATAATTTTGTACAAGTTTTGTTATTTAATAAAATTTTATATAATAAATAAAAAAACAAAATTTATATTTGAAATACTAACTAGTCATCGTCGCCCACAGCGGTCTCACCAGCGTGTGCTGTGCCAACATTAACAGCTTGAAAGAAATCTTGGTCGGACTGGTTTTTCTTTAATCGTTCTCGTATTAACTCTGCAATTGCCTTTTGTGTTCGCCGTTCCAACCGTTCTAATTTTTTTGCCACATCACGTTTTAAATCCCAGTCAGGTTTTCTAGGTGCCAAATTTGCTATATCAATTTCGTCAATAACCATAGGTTGCCGCAAAAGTTCGAGTTGATCTTCCACAGCTTTTTCAATGTCACCAGATGGTTCTTGCTCTAAAATTTCACCTTCAGTATTTTCGTTTTGAGGTTTATAACTTCTGAAAACGGGTCTGCACAAATAAAGCTTATTAATGTACGTCTTATTATTAAGTTAAGCCATTTAGAAAAAGGTTGCATACTTAGGAAGTTTTTCTGCTCCTTCGCTGTTTGTGTCTTTATCAGTTTTATTTGCTTTCTCTCGCAATTGCCTCAAACGTTCTTTACGCTTTAGAGACTCTTCTGATAATTTACCTAATTTATTTTCGTCGATTTCCATGTTTTGGGAATTGAAATGAGAAAACAATAATAACGTGCTAAATAAAATAATAATAAATTGTTTATACTGATTGACATTTACGATCGTATCAGTGCTGCCAAATTAGAATATAAATGAACTGTTCTCACTCTGATGCTGCCATTTTTTGCACAGTTGTGCACTTGTAAAGTAATCAAATTCGTTCAAGTTGGTGGAGTTCTTGTTGCGATTTGCGCTCAAGTTTATTTTCATAACAGAGATATTAATGATTATTAATAATGAAATATCACAGCTTGTGGCTTTTTGTTATATTTCTATGTGCCGGTTACAATAATCAATGGGTGCAGAGCACACAGGATGAAGATAGCTGGATCGATCCCGATGCTTGGGGACGTGAAGAATATCTTCAAAATCCTCAACAGAGTAAAAATAAATATCAAAGTGATGAATCCACGGTAGACTCGAAATGCCCCGTATGTAAGGACGGCAACCATAGTGAAGAAGCCGTCGCACTGATGTATTATAAAAGACTCATTGCGTACTTATTTAATAGCGACTTTTTCAAGGTGCGTCATTAATTACACAAATATTTGGTAGTTACAGATATAGATGTAAGTAGATGATGACATCATAGCCCCACACGCAAGCCGGCATTTGGCAATGTGTTACAGTTTATGCACATGTTTTCGTTTATTTTATTGTATTTTTATACCTTCCTATTTAGCATGATGACTTAACTGGAGAATTGACTCGTCCATTAATATTCACTGCTCTGCCAGCTCAGTTAGAACAGCTCAAAAACTTAAATGACCCACGCGATTTGGATATGATTTTATCAAAAATTCTGTCAAAGGCAAGAGTGCCTACTCAAACAGATTATTATAATTTTGTTAAAAAAAACATAGCAAATGGTAAAAGTTTTTTTGCCCTTATTTGGGATATCATCAAGGATTTGGGACAGTTATTGAAAGTTTCCGAGGTGAGTGAGCTTACCGTTTCATATCCTACATATTGATATGGTTGTAAATTCTCCATATGGAATGTTGTTTGCTATTTTAGATTTTACATGAAATTGCATATTCACTCTAGAAATAGAAAATTATACATACAACATTAAATGTCTCATGTTTATTTCGTTTATTTTCAAGGTGCAATTTTTACTTGGAGCTGGTGGTTTGCTACTGATTGGTTGGTATTGTCATCGAAAATATAGCATCGGCATTATTGCAATGATTGTCGGAGCCGTTGTGTGCTTTGGATATTTCCACACGTATTTGGAATGTAATCGCGTAAGTATTTCATATTTTCATCGTTCATCTCAATAACTAATTATTGAAAACTTATAGAAATTGGAGGCTGAACGTTTATTAGAAATGCTTGCACGTCATGAGCAGCTAGCACCGCAAGAACCCCGATGGTACACGCCTATCGTAAGCTTTTTTACTTTCAGCGAGCAACAGGCCCAAAAGACCAAAAAGGAATATATCAAGTTTGTATTCGTTTATTAATTGTACATTATTGAAATTAACTATATTTATTTTTAACTAGACAAGCAAGTCAATTAAATTTGAATTTCTGTCGACCCGATCATGTGTTTCTTCTGTATGTCAATGACTTGTTCTTAAAGCAACTATCATTTCTAATAGACAAATCTATTGAAACAATGGAAACACTTCGAAGTAATTGCCCACTTTATAACGCTATGCACAATTAATAAAAAAAGTAATAATAATTATAATTACAGACAGTTTGAGCTTCCCATTCAATTATATAGCCGGCGGAATGCTAGTGTTCCTTATTGGCTATTTTGTAAAATTGACATTCAAGTATATTCTAAGTCCACGTGCTTGGTACGGCGTATGGCAGCAACATGAGTACACAACGCATCGCGGTGGCCTCCCTGCAAGCACAGGTACGGCACTTCATGAAGACCGTATTTCTGGTGAAAATTTAAGAATACTTTTGAACGCCATTAGCGGCGCGACGTCGTCGAACCAGATTTCGATCAGCAATACAACCGCCACGGCGGCTTTAACACCAGCAACCGAGCAGGGTTCTGGTGTGCAGGAAGTACTGGCGTCATTAGAAAACGGTAGCGCTGATACAGCCTCTGACTCTTCAATGTCCGAGAAGTTAACGAAATCAAAGGAAAACTCCCCACAGAAGCAAACAGATGAAAGCGCTAACAATAATGCAACGGCAAAGCAGCAGGATGTGTCGAAGAGCGCTGAAAAAGCCCATGATATAAAGTTGGAAGAACATATTGGATGAGGAAGCGTAACAAGCGTAGTACTGCTAACATTTATTTTTATATAATAATATAATTTATTTATTTTTTTTTAATTTATCACTTTTTCCTAGTAGCGCTGTGTGTGAACAATTTAACACAACGCTTATTGGTTTACAGTTAAACGCAATGTAGTTATACACCATTTCAAAATGCAAAAGCGAAGCTTGTTAAATATTATAATTTTAACTTAGAGAGTAAAGTACGTTATTTATGTTCTAAGATACAAGCAGGCAACTAGTAATTATGGCAGGAAACAATGTGATATGGATTGAAAATAATACTGTTAAAATTTACTTTTTTATACATATATTTCTGCACAAAAGTTGTAAACGATTTCAACTACATATAAAAAGTAAAAATAATTATGCAACATTAAAAGAACTACAAATGGCTTGCGACCAAAAAGCAAAAATGTTTGTGTGTATTAATTACCTTTTCGAATATTTTGCTGTGCTAAATAGCTATTACAATGAAATAAGAAAAATGCGTCAATTATTTTTAATTGGATTATTGGATTTTTATTTCAACTATTATTTTTAAAGTTGTTTGTTACAATATATATTATATAAGTATAATATAATATATATAAATACATATATTATAATTCGTATTAGTGTAAAGCTATGTCTAGCATTTGTGTGTAGTATGTTTATGTTTATTATTAGCTCAAACAAGTACAATACATACCGTCATTCTCGCTTACTGCTATTGGTCACTGCATTCTCAACAAATGCATACATATATCTTGTAATCTTGTATAAGTGTCGACTCTTAACGTTGTATATTTGCTACGTATAAGTTATGTTTAACTTAATTAATTGTTTGAGTACTTAAATTCATTCATTTCGTAATTTCGAAATAAGCAGCTAATATGCTTAACTTTTTTATCTCTGTACAGCAGCTTGCGAAAAAAATTTTATTATATATGTATGTGAATGTGCTAGTATTGTATCTATATATGCTGAAGCGCACTTGTTTTATACATTTGCAAAATTTACTTAGTAAAATGAATATGCAAAAGTGACATGAAGTGCGGTTAGGGCAAAGTAAACGCATAAAGTAGCTATATATATGTACATATATTTAAAAAATGTTATGTAATCAGTTTTTTATCGAAAAAAATTAAACATAAAATGTCAAACTTTATCATTTGTATATGCATTTTTGTGAGTTATTATCTCTGTCTGTTTTGCCGTCTATTACGTTAACGCTTTTATTTATAATCTATATAATTTTAATTTGTTTTAATACATGCATTTGTATATATATAATATAATTTACGCAATTTATAAGTATAAACTAAGTTTCTATTTATTCGTTGTATTTTTACAAAAACACGGTGTGATGACGTCGGTCATCGGCGCATTTGACCGCTTCGAATTCAACTTTTTTGTTGCTCGATCAACATAATTGTAACATAACTGCACACAAAGAGGCCTTTACATTGCATTGCGGCATTTTTAATTAACTTCAGTTACGTAAACATTTAACGAATTTATAAAGTATTCTTTTTTCGCCAGACGCCAGTGCATACGGATTAACTACTATCAGACACATATTTATTTACATATTTGAACCAACTAAACACAGCTTTTGCTAAGCAGTTTTCGAATTTGTTAATTTGTTTAAAGTTATTGTAACAGTATAAATGTAATGCGAATTTGTTAACATAAAACAATTTAAATGAAATAAATAACACAAACCGAAACCTTTGTGGTAGCTGGTTTCGAAGCTCAGACTTTATTATAATTCATTTAAGTTTGCTTGAGTGGTTGTAAAGGCGCCAAAAGTTAGCGCTTTAAAGATTGCACTTAGCAACAGTTACAGTTCCGGTTGACGGCGCTGGTTGGAATACCGTTAGTAGATAATAGAAATTACGATATCATTTTTCGACGCATTCGAAGGCTTAGCTTCTTTCATTTTATACCAAAAAGCCGATCGCTTACTTAATTTAAAAATGTGCTAGCTTATAAATAGCACGAAATTTTGCATGCTGACTTTGCGCATGCGTACAGCCTTGAGAGACTTTACGGCCGTAACTCAAAATTTAAGCTATGACCTTAGAAAATATTATGCATGTATTAGAGAATTCTCTGTTAAATATTAACAAAATTACAATTAAAAAAATTATAGTAGAACTTTTAGTAACTGTATTTTAGTATCGAAACATTTTTAATATTTAATTTAATGTTTGAATCGAAGTAATAAAAGTAATACATCAAGAAACAAATGCATTTTTAAAAGAAAAATGTATGCTGAATTGAAATATTAATGTTCGGTGCATTGACGTCAGTGTTGCCAATTTTTTAATTTAAGAATTTGGGAGTAAAAATGAAATTTTTATTTTTTAATACCGGTGTTGAGATCAAAACTTCAATTATTAAATATTATTATTATTTTTAAAATTATTTTTTAATACCGCTTTTGGATTTTTTTTAATTCAAAATGTGTTTTTTGTTTTTTAATGCCGTATTTGGAATTACAAAAAAAAAGTAATTCAAATATTAATTCAATAACTTTTTTAGTGCAGTATTTGCAACCCTGATAGGCATAACCTCAAAATTAGTATCAAATGGTAATAATAATAAAGTTTAATTCGAAATAAGGATTTCAACTTTAAATTATATTACTTTTTAAAGTACTTCATTAACACCGTATTTTTTTAAGAAAATAATTTTTTTTTAGCATTAATTACGAAATATTTTTGTACATATGTATGTACATATATTCTTTTGCAGTGACAATTTAATGTAAATATTGGTTTACTAGGTAATGAAATCAAGTTTTTTATATTTTTGTGAAGCAGTTTGTGTATATACATACATAAATGTAAAGAATTGAAGCTAAGCTTTTGGTTTTCAATATATTTTATATATACGTTTTGGTAATATTTTTTATTAATACTAATTTTTTGCTAGTTATATTTATTAATATAATTATTTTTTTATTAAATTTATTTAACGATAATTTTCGCTATTTAATGACATGATAATTTTATTTATTTATTTATATTTTATTTTATTAATATTTTTTTTTTGAATCTTTGATCAAATTAATAATAATTTAATTTTTTATTATTTTAAATTTATTTGTTTATCTCTTTTTGTTTTAATTTTTTTAATCAGATTTTTAAACATGGTTTTTGTTAAATTTTATTTATTAACAATTTATTTATTTATTTTTTATTTTATTTATTAATTTATTTTTTTTAATTTCCTATTTCTTATTATTATTTTTAATTTTTGATTAAATTAATAATAATTAATTATTTATTATTTTATATTTTTTATTAATCACTTTTTGTTTTATTTTTTTTGAATAAGTTGTTATTTAACTTTTCGTTAATTTTATTTATCATTATATTTATTTATTATTATTTTTAGTTTTTATATTTTTTTGGTATTATTAATTTTAATATTTTTTAAATTTTATTTATTAATTTTCTATTTCTTATTTTTTTAATTTTTTTAATTAAAAATAATTTATTATTTATTATTAATCCCTTTTTTTTCTAAATTTTTTAGTAAGCTGTTTTTGCTACATGTTTTTTGTTAAACTTATTTATTCAATAATTGTTATTTACTTTATTGTTAATTTTAGTTGTTATTTTTTTATAATTTTGTTTTTTAACATTTATCAATATTTTTTCAAAATTTATTTTTTAATGTGCATCTTTATAATTTCTTTTACTTTTTTGTTTTGTTTTTATTTTTGTCAGTTTTATTTATTATTTATTATTTTTTCATTACTGTATTTTTGTATTTTTTATTGTTATTATTTTCAATACTTACAAATAATATTTTTTTAATTTTATTTATTAATATACAGCTTTTTTAATTTTTCGTTTATTAATTTATTTTCAATTTTTTAAATATTTTATTTATTTTTTTATTTTTGCCTTTATATAATACTTATATACATTGGCAATCATTACATGCTAATAACTGCTTACCGTTAAAAACTCTGCACAGTATTCGACTATCCGTTAGAATACGGGAAAAAAGCACTCTTCTATTAATTATCAATATTTAATCAAACTACGCTTTAAATATGTATGCTTATATGTATGTATGTATATCGGGTGCATTTATTCATAAAATATATGTTTATTATTTAATTCTTTTTTGGTTTTATTTCGATGTTTACTGTCTTGCTTACAAACTAGTTTTGCCTAAATCAGCGCAAAAAAAAGTTTAAATATTACTATTATTAATTAATTTTTTTAATGGTTTTCTTCAAGAATAAAGAATTCATTATGTATAATTAATATAGCATTATTTTTTTTTTTGTTTTTTGTTTTAATTAATTTTAGTATTATATTAACAATTAAAGCTTTGCAAATTTCAATTCAATTGTTTACCTTTATAATTTATTTCACTTTAATTAACATAAATGCTAAAAAAATTGCATTTTACCTACAATAAGTTTTATAAGAGATACAAAAAAAAATTGCTTTGCAAGTATTTGCATGAAAATGCTTTTTGAAAAGCACAAATAATGAATAACAATTAATAAAATTTGAGTTTCAGCTTAAAATAGCGTAACAGTACTTATTAGTTCTTAATTAAAAACTCCAATTCTTACCTCACAAGGCGTGTTTTGTTTTTGTTTTTTGTTTTTTTTTTTCAATTTAAGTGTTTTACTCCTTCGATTTTCATTTAAATAGTTAATTCAGCAAATAAGTATTACACATGTTGTTTCCTTAATTTTTTCATTTTACTTTGCTAACCTTTTTGTTGTTATTTTACGTATTTACACAAATTATTGCTACGCCTAACTTAACTGTATAAGAGCCGTAAAAGCTTAAAAGCTTTCTTTATTCACCTATTGGTTTGCTTACATTTAAAAAATATACTTGTGTGTATGTATGTATGTAGGGTATACATATGTATGTATGTAATTCTCTTGAATTATTTACTAATTTTATCGGGGGCTACGCATGCAAGTCGTTACCGGCTTAAACTTAGTAAATATTATTGAGTATTTTGTAGCAATCAATTTGTTTGCATGTATTATGTACTTGTATATATAAGTGGGTGTGTGCATGTAGGGTTAATTTGTTGTTGCTGTGCTGCTTAGAAAAATAAATATATGTGTACATGTACAAATTACCTAATTTTACTTCTTTTTCAAGCCTTTGAGTTGATAAAGTTCGTATGTATGTACATATGTATGTATGCATGTATATGTGTGCAAATTTTAGTTTGTGTTAATCGTACATTTGACCCTTTTACCCCGCTAAACTAAAATGGCTAACAGTTGCAGTGCATTCAAAAATAAGAAAATTATGCCTCAGATATGCGTTCGTGTGTGTGTATGTACATTAGGGTGACAGTCATTTCCCAAGTTGCTGTTTTGATCCAAAAAACAGAATTTAACGCTAAGATGCTCCTTATTTTCAATTTAAACCAATAATTTTACTTTCCCACACACTTTACGAGGGATTGTTTGATCTCTTGCATTAAATTTAACTCACAAGAAAATAAGCTCGACTCAGAAACTATAATATTCTAAATTTCCCGCTCAACATAAAGTTCTTAATAATTTTTTCAATAAAAATACTTATTTCAAAGTTATAGGCAGTTAGAGTTATGCATCGAATGTATTTCATTCATACAGTACACCATGCTGTATGAGTAACACAGAATGTAGAAATCACTCATTTATTCAAGTAATTTATACATTCTGTGTTACTCATACGACATGGTGTCGTCCATTTTGTATGGCAACTTCACCATATATGCTATAGTGATTCGATATTGGCGATTCCGATAACTGAGCAGCTTTTTGGGGAGAAAACAGCTTGAGCATAATTTCAGATCGATATTTCAAAACCTAAGGAATTAATTCGTATATATACAGACAGACAAATTAATTCGTATATATACAGACAGACAAACAGGCGCATATCACTAAATCGATTTTGCTCACCATGCTGATCATTCAGCTATATATTTTGTAGGGTCTCTGGCGTTTTATCAATATATCCTTAATATACCCTCTTCAGGGTATAAAAATCAACTTGAAAAATAACGGACACCCTAATGTATATTCATGCTTGTAAGCACCGTTGTTCATACATTTACTTGCCCATTGCAACTACTAACTGTATAT
Organism: Bactrocera tryoni; assembly: GCF_016617805.1. Lineage (NCBI taxonomy): Eukaryota > Metazoa > Arthropoda > Insecta > Diptera > Tephritidae > Bactrocera > Bactrocera tryoni. The sequence continues at coordinate 48,471,177 of NC_052499.1, forward strand.
TTATCTATGCATATTTGTTTGTAAAATTTCTTCAATTTTCTTTGGTACTTCTTCTGCTTGCTGGCCGAATGCCAGTGCACTTATGCTTGTGTGTGTGTGTGTTTACATAAAATACTTAAGGATGTGCTATGTGTGGTAGTAATAGTTAATGTATGTATGTATAATTTATTGCTAAATATTTGATAATATTTTACGATTTGTTGTTGTTTTCCTTTTATTTGTTTAGAGTAATTTTTTGGCTTTCAGATGCAGTTAGTAATTGTAGTAAGTACTGGTAATTGTAGTATAACTATGTCATTTCGTTTAGGTATATCATGTATATATAGGTTTGTATGTACGTTAATTATTTGCCACTATTTATATGTAGTATATATATATATATGTATATATAAGTATATGTATGTATATTGTATATGTTTGTATCAATTATGATATATATGATTGCATAGTATGTGTATATATATACATATATTGATTAAATACCATTTGTGTGTATGTATGGCTGTGTGTGTGCTTTAAAAACGCACATAGACAACGGTACATTTCCTGCTATGTATTTACTTAGATAGATTCTCTATCGTTTAGCGAGCTGTTCAATAGTTTACAGTTTCGGATATATACAGATACAGTTATAGGTATATTTGTAGATTTTGTCAATGTATAGCGATATATGTTTTTTAATAAAAGTATTAAATAATATTAAAAATTAATACATACATAGTGTGTTGCGTTAGATAAAAATATGAAAATTTAAAAATCTGCATTTCAGGAAATTTTCCGGATAACAAATCAATATTGTTATATTAAAATTGGTTTCAAAAAATAAAAAAAATTAAAAAAAATTAAAAATATTAAAAAAATATAAAAAAAAATTAAGAAAAAAAAATACACAAGAATCACATTTTAACTGTATATAATTAAAGCAAGCTACCTACATTAGATACAAAAATAATATGGCACATTATTATAGAAAATTTTGTTTAAAAAATCAAGGAATATTTTTTTTTTTTAATTTTACCAATTTTTGTGCAAACAGCTGCAACACACTATATATGTACATATGTATTATATACGAGTATATACAAATTTATATATGTTTGTCTAGTATTTTCGGTGAAATTTTATTGAAATTTTGTTGTTCTATGAAATTTCCAAACGACTTGAGTTAAACAATAGTTAGGATTTGACGAAGAAAAAAGTACAGCAGATTTTGATATGTATGTTTATAAGTGTGTGTGTATGTGTCTTGATGTTAGTGAGTTCTTCGATGAATTTTAAGTCAAAAGTTAAACTAGAAATTACTAAGAAATCATATTTATAAATATTTAAGCTTTGTTTAAAAGTAAAGTTATAATTGGAAGCTAATTTACAGCTTTCCCAGAAGTTAAAACTTTTCTTAAAAACCAACCACTTAGCCCAATTTTGAATACAGCGTCAAGCACGTGTAGTAAATCTAAGAAATATGGCATCCTCTTGCAAAATAATAGAATTATTAATTTTTTTTGAGTATCAAGTTGGAAAAATGGCGCACGACGAACGTTATTGTAACCGAAAAGTTTATAGCGTTTGGATTAAACTTTATTATTTACTTGATTACATATAAATAAAAAGAGAGAGAGCAATTGACTAAATAACTCTTTCATGTTTTTTCCTTAAAAATGTCACGCGCCTATAAATATGCCTTAAAATGCTTAACTAACATGAGGTGCTGTGAAAAAAGTGAACTTGTGGAACAAAAATATATATTTTTTTGGTATAATAATGTATTGATGTAAGCATTAATAATTAAATTAAATATGTAAGTATTAATAATTACATTAATTATGTATTTTTTAAAAATAGTTAAAAAACCTCTTTAAATTTGTTTTAAATATTCTGAAAACCATAAAAGAAACTCTTCTTATATCTCACAAAAAGAGAGAAAAGGGGAGAAATAGGCGGATGACTGAGCAAATATCTCTTTCATGTTTATCCTCGCCTATAAGTATGCCTTAATGTATAATAATATGAACATTTGGAACAAAAATATTGATTGCATAATTTTACTGATATAAAAATGTATTAATATAAGTATTAATTGTTAAATAAAATATTAAAAAACAAATTTTCGGAAATTTAATTATTGAACAAAATATTTAGAAAAAATATTTAGAAAAATTTAGAATAATCTCTACTTAAATCTTGGATATGGCTCCACATAAATATTATTCAAGTGGATTTATTATCAAGTGGATTTAAATTGATGGCACAGTTTTTCAGTAGTTTTGTAAACGAAATTGTTGGTTTTTTGACTGAAAGGCGCTCTATTTTCAGAAAAATAGAAAATAAATTTGAAGAAAAATAGCTTCGACTATCGATTTGAAAGCTCTACAGTTCACGGCAGTCGATTGGCACTATTATATTGTTTTTAATTTTCGGAAAAATTACATCTAAAAAAATAATATTTGTAAACTTTTTTTTTGGAAAAATTGCAACTAAAAAATAATAATATTTGTAAACTTTTTTTTTGGAAAAATCTCATCTAAAAAATAATAATATTTGTAAAAATTATTTAAAGTATTAATTTCTATGTTGGAGAAAGCGGAATTCAAAATCTTTGCCGGCTTGCGCTCTGCAATAAAGACTCAATGAAATGACGCTACATATTTATTTTAGTTTCTTGGCGCATTGAGAGCTTGCTTTGAAAAATAAAAATATTTATGAACTTTTAGCAAACTTCTCTGCAAGTACATATGGATATCAATGTACTTTTCACGAATTTTTTCTTTGCATGCACTTCCTTCACCACTCGGTGTGCAAAAATTATTTTGTATTTCTATGTAATTGTGAAATGGCCCCTGAAAATCTCTTTGGTTTGCTCTAATAAATCTTAACAACATATATGAAAATTTACAAATGCACTCTACATGCAGCTATATGCAGTATATATAATGTATATATGTATATACATATATAGGTATATACACCTATAATGCTTAAATAATTGTGTAATATGCACTTGATTAGCCTAAATTACTATTAAATATAAATAAATAGCTAAAATATGTAACATTTGAGTATAAGTTAAAATTGTTTTGTTTTTAAAGCTAATTTGAAGTGAATTCAAAACGAGTATAATTGTCAACAAGCTTGCCCGAGTGCCGCTGGCGCTTTTACCAACACTTGCATTTTCGGTAAGGCGCAAGTTGGGCCTTCAACGCGGCCATTCATTCACTAACTCCGACAACACCGTTACCTCTGCTAAGCGCAGTTGACGCGTGAAGACGTTACGCTACACGCTGACAGCCTTACATGAGTTGACATTTCTCCTTGGCACCGGCTGCTCCCTCGCCGTTTTCCGGTATAGCACCATTACTCTCTTTGACCTTCTTCTCCTTCTTCTGCTTCTTATGCTTTTTGACATCCAACTGCAGCGACACTATGCGCGACTTTTCCATGTTGAGCAGCTCCTGTATGGTACGAATGTATACACACACATAATTACATATAGGCGAATACATGAAACGGTTTGGGTAAGTACACACGTGTCATAATGTCTTTCGACCAAATTAGCATAATTTCATTTTCAATATTGCCGAAAACATACGCACGCAACGCTAATAGCAAGCGCACATACACTTGAACATACCTACATATGTGTGTATGTATATACAGACATGCGGTGTGCCGGTGCTGCCGACAACAACACTTTGTTCACATATTTCCACGCATTCATTTTGCCATTTGGCACTTACCTGAAATAATTCGGTGACGTTGTGATTGGTTTTGGCCGATGTCTCCATAAACGATATGCCCCAGGCGGTGGCCTGTGCCTGCCCCTCGGCTTGTGTCACCTCACGTAGCTCAGTGCTTTCATCGTTCTTATTGCCCACCAACATCACCGGTATATTAACTACGTCCGGCCCCTTTGCATGAGTAAAATTTTGGAAATGAGAAATTTCAAGTTAGCGCAAATGACATTAGCTATTTGCAATACACATATACATATACACACACATACATACACATGACGCACTTAATTAAAGTAGCAATTATTGGCAATTACCTTAAGGTCTTTAATATTCTGCCAAATTGGTCGCAGCTCCTCTAAACTCTGCTTGGAGCACACCGAATAGACCAATATGAACGCGTGACCCTTGGTTATCGACAGTCTTTGCATAGCCGGAAATTGGTGTGAGCCTGTTGTGTCCGTTATTTGCAGTGTGCAAATATTTTTATTGCAACTAATCACCTGATGGAAATGAGTTGTGAGCATGAGCGAAATAGTAATTGAGAACTTGTTTTTTTTTTATGCGAAAGTAATTTAAGCCCAATATCTTAGCGCTATAATTGTAAAATATCGCAAATGTGTATTTTATGTGAACTAATGCATTTTTAATTATATGCTGGTGATCAAGCAGAAATATAATATACACATGTACCTATGTATATACATATGTATGTATGTAGATAAAGTGAGTGCAGTATAAATGTCTAATATAATATAAATGGATGAGCATTAGTCATCCGTCGATAGAGTCATTTAAATAAGCTTTACAGCTCTCCGAAAGGATGACTGAAATGAATGCAATACACTTGAGTTCTTAATTTGTTCCATTGAGCACTTTGCATTGTTATTGGCTGACCTACAAGAGCGAATTGTGATTTATATCACTCATACGCCACGTTGTCTGCGGTGTGCCTGAAAGTTACTTATACGCCATGCACACTCATGAATTTGCTTTCAGAGCTCAATAATAATACATGCCAAAAATATTATTTTGCTAACAAATAAATAGGGATTGATGCCAAAGAATGGTGAGTTGGACTAAAAGTCAATTTTTTTACTTTTATGTTAATGTCAATAATAAGAATTAAAAAAAATATTAGATCAGGATCGATAATTTTTGAAAAAAAATTATAATACTATGATAAAATTATTAGATAAAGAAGAGAATATCACCAACAATGAAAGGAAAAACTAGTTATAGGCGATCTGAAAACGGGTGGTTAAATTTTTAAGAGTGAAATATCTCGATTGCCGGAAAAACTAGTAGGAAAATATTAAATGGCAAAGTTGTAGGTAATAAAAGGTTTCAATTTTCACGTATACTCAAACTTAAAAGAAAATTTTATATAATCGAGTTTTTTTTTATTGTTACTTTGTTATTTAAACTTAATATCGGAGCCTAATTTTCAATCGAAAATCAAAAAGTCAAAATAACGTTTTTTTATTAAGGTGTTACATGGCTTTACGTATTTCAAAAAATCTATTTTTTTATTGTCTAATTAAATTCTACAAAACCTCTGGAAAATTGTTCTAAATGTGTTGATCCGAGTAATAGTTTCAGAGATACAGCCTCGAGAACTTGTGTCCTCGAGTCTAGCTAGGCTAAGTGCGCCGTCTTTAAACGCGTTTTTCTCAAAACTGCGTTTTTGAAGTCGGTTGGCAAGATTTCTCGAGAACTACTCAACCGATCTTCCTGAAATTTTACACAGGTCTTTGAGATGCAGTTTAGTAGTGGCTCTACACATCTCATTAGGCAGTTTGAGAAATATATTAAGTGAAATTTTGGGAACAAAGTGGAACAAATTACATTCGAATGCGGCTTTCTTAGTAACATTTGGAGCCTTTTAAAAAGGAGAAAGTGGATTTTGTGTGTCGATTCATCACTATAGATGAGACTTGGCTCTATCAACAAGAAAAAAATCCTTTTTCATTTTCTGGATTCTCACTTCTGGGATGGGATTCACAGATTGGAGGATCGTTGGAGCAAGTGTATTAATGTTTAGAGAGATTATACTGAACAATAAAGTGTATTTTGAATCAATAAAATGCTTGAAATTATCGAATCTTTGTGGCAATAATTCGGCTCTGCTGTGTGGCACGTAGAACCCTATTGGGCGCACCAGATGTTGTCAAGATCAACTTGTTCCAATTGCGACCATAAAAAGTTGGTTATTATCGATCTATACCGCACGCCGTTGACAATAACAGTAATGGTGTCACCAGCTTCATTTCGAAAGAAGTTTGCACCGATGATTCCACCAGACCAAAAACCAGACCAAAAACCAGACCAAACTGTCAATTTAGGTGAATGTAATCGTCGTTCATAAATAATTTGTGGATTTTCTGCGCACCAGAATTGACAGGTTTTGCTTATTTACCGCAACATTCGAATAAAAGTGAAGCTCATCGGAGAATATGATATTCTTAAAAAAATCGTTATCGTTTTGAAGTTGTTCCAAGGCAAAATCTGTAAATTCAGGATGTGTACGGTGATTCAACGGCTTCAGTTCTTGAGTAATTTTATTTGGATGCAAGCGCAAATCCTTTCTCAAAATTTGCCAGGTTGTGGTTTGAAACAGTCTCAATTCTTGTGAAAGGCTTGAAATCGACAAATTGCGGTCTTCAGCAACATTTGCCCGAACGGCAGCAATATTTTCATGACTTCGAGCGGTTTTTTATAAGTTTTAAAAATCATTATGCAGTATTTAAAAAAAATATATATATATCAGGGTGTAAAATGGGTTTGTCTTGGGATAGTCTTAGACAGCAAACTGCTACGGCAGCATAAAGTGTAAGAAAGAGTGAAGAAAGCTGGCAATGCTTTACATGCGTGTAGGCAGATGCTCGGCACAACAGGAAGAGAGCCCCCATCCTCTCTCATGCACTGGTGCTACACAGCTATTGTAAGACCAATTCCACGGTGCAGTAGTGTGGTGGACAGGCGTACGAAAATCCATCTATCGGAAGCCATTGGAAGAGGTCCAAAGGTTCGCAGCGCTGTGCTTAACAGGAGCTTTAAGAACAACTCCAACGGCGGCTCTTGAACTGGTTCAAAACCTCTTACCTAGAGACCTCTTCGCTGAAAACTGCGCAGAAAAATCGGCGGGACGACTACTGGCTGCAGGAAAATTTTCATATAGAATCTTTGGCCATGGCGGCTGGGCAAATACCGACTACATGATTCCACTTTACAACTGGGAAAGAAGGTTCACAGTAAACATAGAAAAAAATGGCTCGTGTAAAGGTATACTCAACAGTCTAAACATCTATCTAATATTTGGGCATAGCTCGGTGGGTCATGGCGGCTGGGCAAACACCAACTACATGATTCCTCTTTACTACTGGAAAAGAAGGTTGAAAGTAAACATAGAAAAAGGTGGCTGCTGTAAAGGTATGCGCAACAGTCTAAACATCTGTACGGATGGATTGAAAATGGACGATGTAGTTGGTGCGGGAATATGCTGTCCAGAGTTAGGCATAAGATAAGCTTTCAAGTTGCCAGACCACTGCAGTATACTTCAAGCTGATTTTTTTTTTAGTGCAAAAGCCGCAGAACTAGCTTCTAATGCATCTGCAGGCAATTCCAGAGTCAACATCTACGTAGACAGCTAAGCAGCAATCAAGGCAGTAACCTCGTATCGCTTATCGGCTAAAAGGGTTTTGGGTAGTAGGGCGGCAGCAGAAAGTATTGCCAGAAAAAAGCAACTTCACTTCTACTGGGTTCCAGACCACAAAGGCATCAAGGGTAATGAAATAGTGGACGAAATAGAAATAAAATAGAATAGTGTACGGCTAACATCCGAAAACGTGATCAACATTGGGAAACTCATGCATGATCTATACGGCGATCTCGACAGAAGCATGGTAAAGTAAAGTCAAAACCAGATGGGGCGAGCTCCCTGCGTGCAAAACTGCAAAAGTCATGTGCAAATGGTAGATTGAAAGTATACAAAACTCCTATTGGCAATCGACAGAAGAGACTGTAGGGATATGATGGAATACTAACTGGTCACTGTCTGGTGGCGACACATACACTGGAGGAAGTATCGATAGTGAGGCCGCAGAATCTGTTAAAATTCGCGTCAATCGCAGGCATTCTAAAAGATGCCTACTGCTCATAAACCTAGCAACTGAACTCCATCTGGTATCGCAAGGGACCAAACTGGTCTGTGCGTGTTTTATTGGCCTACCAGATTAACCTAACCAAAACATGTGTTTTTTATAAACGAATTTCCGGTTTAATGTTCAGCGTAAATTTTGTAAACTCTTTGAATTTATTCCATTCATATGTGCAATTATAAATAAAACATATTTATTTGCAACTAATTAGTTTGCAATATTATTCTATATCATTTCACATGAGCAATCACAAGCTCTATATTTAGTGTCATTTGGGCACAAACCTAATTAGTTTCCTCTCAAAAGTGGTTAATTAAACAAACAGTCACATTTCGCTCCAAGTGATTGTAATATGGTATACAAATTAAAAATAAATATTCGCTTTATATAGAAACCGAAGAGTTCCAAAATATTTATGTTCGCTAAAAATAAACCAAATCAAAGCCTACAGAAGACTGCAACAACATGCGTAGGTGTGTTTATTTGTTTGTTTACAGTAAATTAACTAATACCATTTAAAGCAGCAATGTGCCGCAAATAACACGAAAAAAAGAAAAACAAAATAAAACATTGGCTTCGCTTACACCGAAGCTAGAATACCCTTCTCAAATAAAAACAAATTTTCATACAGAACTTGATTTGGATCGATCAGTTTGTAAGGCAGATACATGCTGTAATGGAACGATCTGTACCTACTATTATCTTGGGAAATATCAATGTCAAACTTCATTATGATATCTTGTCAAATAAAAAGGTTTTCCCTAGAAGCACTTGATTCTGATCAGTTCTGATCTCAGTTTTTAAGGCAGCTATATTCGGTTCAATATCGGCTGTTGCGACAAGTGAGCACCTTCTTGGTGAGAAAAAGACGTTTCGAAAACTTCAGATCGATATCTAAAAAACTGATGAACCAGTTCGCATATATGCAAAAGATAGACGGACATGACAAACCTCGTGGCATAACCCTCTTCAGGGTATAATTAGTAAATAACCATTCAAACAAAAATATTAAATTAAAAAGAATATTTTTCAAAACTTTAGTTTTAATACAATTTTTGATCATTTTGCCAATACTTATTCAAAAGAAATTGATTAAATGAGAAAATGACTACTTAAATAATTGAATTGTATGATGAATACTACCAGTTTCTGCTTTCGTCAGATAATATTTTAATTATGCCTTTTTAATTAAAACTGTGCGTTTAATACGAATTTTTGATTCGCTCTTAGATCAATCGAGTGTATAGCAAATCAAATCTTCAAAGATTTCATTTAACTCAATGAAAATCCATACGGCTCCTCTATTGGCTGAAGTCTGCATTGCTCGCTATCTCACTGTTTGTGGCTTACTGGGTGCTGCTTTTATGCCGCACAAAAGCTTCACCTACGTAGATCTATGAATAATGTATTGACGAGTCGATTATGCTCATTCGCAGATATTTTTGTGTGTAGGTATATACATGTGAGTACAATACAACGGCGATACAAGGAACTATTATTAAAAAATAATAATTAACGAAAATCAGGTGAGTTTATAATATAACATGAAATTAGTTAATTCAAAAGTAAGTAATGCGTAAGAGGATACTACTCTAAATTCAAGAAGACTTTCTATTATTTTAAATCAATTGGTAATACTGAGAAAAAATATATCAAATAAGCAATAACTAATATATAAAAGTCGAAGTAACACTTGGTCCCGTTTCACTTTACAAAAATACTTCTTAAAGATAGTTAAAATTGTTTGCCAACTTTTTATGTATAGCTTTAATATGTATTCATAAGTTTCGTATCACCATCCAAAATGCTTAAGCTTTAGATCCAACAGTCTGTTATTAAAAATAGGAAGCATTCGATGACCACTTACCTACATCTCCTGGTTTGATTCCCCAAAATATATGTATATTCATATAATATTTAATCAAAGGGCAAAGTATAAACTACAAAAAATCTTCCTTAAATATCCCTTTTCCGCTCGAGAGATGATTTGGCTGTGCCTAATTAGCCACCCACTTGATAATTTCTAAAAACATTAAATCAAGCTATCTCAAATTTCAAAGGCGGTGGTTTTTTTATCCCAAACAGGGAAGATAAGGTTTGTCATGAAGTTGGTAAAACTAAAAAAGAAACTTCGGAGACCTTATAAAGTATTTAGGTATATAAATTAGTGGCATGACGTTAGTACATTCTGACAAAAAAGCAGCTAGAAATTGTAATTAAATTCACCGGGTAAAGTTGGTAGGACTGTTCGTAATTACTACGCCGAATATGAGCGCGATCTGTCAACCAGTTTGCCTACAGCACCTGCTTAAGTCGGTACACCTAAGTAGTGCGTTGTAATTATTACATTGGATAAAAATATCGAACAAAGAATTTGTCTCAAATTTTGTATTTTTAACTAAATGCCGTGTGCGGAATCATTGCGAATGTTGGAAAAGGCTTACGGTGATACAAAGCCTTCAAAGACGCTCGAGAAATCGTTGAAGACATGCCTCGACCTGGACAACCTTCGAACTCTTCAACTGATGATAGTATTAAAAAAGTGCAGTGAAGGATATGGTGCTTGAAAATCATCAGGCAAGTGTTAGAGAGATGGCTAGAGAGCTCGATATCTCTTGCGGGTCCATTCAAATGATTTTGGTGGATATTTTGAGTATAAACCGCGTTCTTGCCCGACTCGTACGGATAAAGTTGATTTTTTTTTCAAAAAGAGTACCGTAAACAGGTCTCTTTGGACATGCGAGTTCTAATTTTACAGATATGGAGAGCATTATAACCGCTGTTGAGGCATGGGCTTATGAGTTTGACAAGCAAACAAGTCAACAATTATCGGAATGGAACCCGTTTTCCGTCGAACGAAAAAGGAGCTGACGGCCATTCCAAAAAGTTTTTCGAGGACTGAAAGAATCGCTGACATAAGTGTATAACATCTGGTGGAAACTATTTTTAAGGCGACAAAATAAATATTGATGAATAATTAAATAGTTTGCGTTTATATACAATTTCCGGGTACATTTTCCCACTGCACAATGTATAGCTATTTCATATACGTACGTATATATGTGAACTAGTCTCTCAGTTTTTAAGATATCGATTTGGTATGTTTCCGGCGACTCTTTCTCCCCAAGAAACTGCTCATTTGTCAGAGCCGCCGACCATTGATCTCATTATATAATATAGCTGCCATAGAAGATGATTGATCAAAATCAAATGCTTGTGTGGAAAACTTTTTTATTTCACGAGCTATCTTCATTTGATATGGTAACGCTATATTCTCTGAATATATTCGAATCGTCTACTGTAGCATATAAGTGCCATACAAATTGATCGATCCAAATTAAGGAAAAGGTCTCCGTAAACGATCTTTTTTTCCTTATTCCGTAAGCATAATTCGATTTGAAAGTTTTTTTTTTAATATCAAACAACGCGACCGGAACCAACAACCATATGTATGCATACTTTTTTACAACAATAATATTTTCGAAAATCTCAATTTCCTTGTACAAGCGTCTACTGTCATCACTTAAACACATATATTTAATGTGTGGAGATACTTCTTTCGCGCCGCATGTAAACGTATGCATGATTGCACCTATTAAAATGGTTTAAATTAAATTCTATGCGTGCACGTTGCGTGTACTGGCTTATTTATAACCGAACAATTCGGAGCCAGGCTGACGGTTCCCACTCAATATACATATGAACATGTACATATGTATGCAGCGTGACATACATGTTCATATGTATGTATGTATTTAAGTTAATACATATGTATATAACTGTATACAGTCATGCTTTTGCCATATTTCACCGTTAAAGAAGATAATCGATTCGAGTGTTAAACGCTGCGTGTTTCATAGCTTTGCTTGCTTGTGTGCCATTGTACCAGTGTGTGTGTGTGAGTAAATGGCAGTCAATCAGCAAAACAAAGAATTAAATAAACAACTTGTTGAGGCTCAGTGTTTTCACTCAAGATTTGTGGACAGGCATCGATAGTTATATACTGATTTATATGGAGATATATGATCAAATTGAAAGGTGAATTTTTAATTTACATTACGATTGTTTTTCGAATTGGTAACTTTTTCTCTGTAAGTTGGTAATACTGTTAGTGACATCTATGCTAAATTTCATCTTAAAATATTGACCACTCCGAGCACACCGTTTTGACTCAATTGAGGATATAAAAGCTTAATCGAAGAAGGCGAAGGAGGATTTTTCCAAGCGCTATGATGACTGGAAAACTCGTTGGCATAAGTGTATTGCAGCGAGAGAGGATTACTTTGAAAGAGATGAAATGGACAAAATTCACCTTTCAATTTGATCACAGTAGTACGTATACTTGTTTTCAACTGACAACTGAGACAACTCTTTAAATTGACATTTAAATATGCATTTATGTAAGCGACTAAACGCAGAATCATATACCAAGCGCGTAATCACAATTTCAAAATAACTTTAAGCAAAGCAATTGTGAAAAGGAACTTCGACAGCACGAAAAGGAATTGCCTCTATGTCGCTATGTCTAAACTTGGTATTCCCCCAAAGCTAATACGGCTGTGTAAGTTGACGTTAAGCTAGACTAAAAGCTCCGTCAGTATCGGGAAGGAACCCTCCGAGCCGTTCGATACTAAACGAGGTTTCAGAAATAATTTCGTAAATAATTTCGTCTATCTTGGAACCAGTAATAACAGCAACTACAATGTCAGCCTGGAAATCCAACGCAGAATCACTCTTGCCAACCGGTGCTACTTCGGACTGAGACAATTGAGAAGTATAGTCCACTTCCGACGAACAAAGACCAAACTCTACAAGTCGCTCATCTTTCCTGTCTTGCTATATTGTGTGGAGGCATGGACAGTGACATCATCTGATGAGTCGTCGGTAAGAGTGTTCGAGAAAAAAGCTTTGCGAAAGATTTATAGTCCTTTGCGCATTGGCCATGGCGAATATCGCATTTGATGTTACAAAATATGCGTCGATATTGACATACTTCAGCGAATCAAGAGACAGCGACTGCGCTGGCTGGATCGTGTTGTCGGATGGAAGAGAACACTCCAGCTGTTAAGGTTTTCGATTCAGTACCCGCCGATCGAAGCAGAGAAATAGGAAGACCACCATTCCGTTGGAGAAATCGGGTGGAGAAGGACCTGGCTGCACTTGGTATCTCGAATTGGCGTCAAAATTTTACGGTCATCATCAGGTTTTATTTCTTTCGAAGTGAGGCAGAAAATACTATCAACGGCGAACGTTATGTTGATCGATGTTGATCGACTTTTTTCCCTTTATTTGATGGACGACTTCTATTTTCTGCAAGAAGTGTGCCACGCCTTATGTTTGACGTCTAAACATGGACACTTTGCGTGAAAAAGTTTGGCGACTCGGTAATTTCTAGAGATGGTCCACTTCTAGATTGTTTTTTCTGTCTCTTTTCTTAAGTCAAAAGTTTAAGCTAATTCACCAGCAACACTCAAGGAGCTCGAAGACAACATTTAGCAGAAATTCCGGCCGAAATGCTACACCGGGTCATCAAAAATTGGCGTAAACGCGTGCAGATATGCAAACGACCACCGTTTCCGCCAAATAAAAAAGTTTTCCATACAAAGACTTGATTTTTATCGTACAGTTTGCATAGCAACTATATGCTGTAGCCCGATATCGGTGGTTCCGACAAATGAGCTGCTTCTTGGGGAGAAAAAGGTGAGGGAAGAATTTCAGATCAGTATCTATTTATTGTACCTTCGAAGTTTCCTTCTGGGTGCTTCAAAAATAAAATTCCCTGTTTAAGATATAAAAATAATAATAATAATTTTGAGCCCATAAGTTTTGATAAAACCAGTTATATTCCTGCAAAAAGTTTAGTTCAAGAAAACTGCTTTATAAAGCCGGTACTCCACAATTATGTCAGGAACGACGCTGTATGACAGAAGCGAAATCATATACAAAAGCCCTATGATGTCCTCCCTCATATAATAAATCTTGTTAATTCAGCTAAGGTATGCTATGACAATCACTGGAAGTTTCCTCCAACAAAAAAAAAAGTAATTTAGTTATATTATTTATAGCACTCCAACATTTGACACGGTCTGTCTTGAAGAACAGCTTGTAGAACTTGTGCCTGATGGCTATAAATATAATTTCTTCCTTTTTTTCTGAATTCACATCTTATTTAATACTCCATACACTCGGCTAGACAGACGACTAATTATATTACTAAAATCGCATTTCGTGTCTATGTGAAGAATAGATAATAGAAGAGTTGACAGATAATTGGCACAAGTTTTGAAAAAAATGCTGCTGATACCAAAACGTGTCTTGATTATGGTCATTAAGACTCTGCGGAACGAGAATTGACAACTGGTAGTTGACTATATAAGTTTCGAATAGGTCGCTTGGTAAGCAGAAAACATTAAAAAGGACTAAATTATTTTTGGCGGCCATAAAATGAGATCGATAAAGATTTTTATTTGCCTCCACATCCACTACACTAACCTCGTCTACTTCCAGCGACACTTTCTTGTTCCCAGACTTCAATAAAATTCTCGTTAAAAAGAAATTTGACGAATGAGAACAGGCAGCCGTTCTATTTTGAAGAAAAGGACCAATAATCCTACATAAATGGTGTCGAAAAGATTAACTAAACTGTGCGCGCCAACCGATAAATATGTATGTGTTTCCTAGATTATGTACAACTTTCCTGAATTCGCGTGAAGTTTGATATCCATATGTCAAATAAAATGTACTTTGCATAATTTTGTAAAAGATGCGAAAATGTTAAAGAAACTGTTCTTGGGAATCATCTTGATGGCATCAGAGAGTTAGCACGGCACCTCAACATCTCTCGTGGATCGACGCAACGATCTCTAGAGATGCCTCACAATGTAGCTGCAGACCGAGGCTTACGAAAATAATGTCAAAACTGAATATAAATGTCTATGTCAACACTTTTCATAAATTTTGGACTGAGTACGTAGTTCAGAAGTAAATTCCTCTTATGGCAAATTAAAATCACACCCAAAGTGTCTCATTATGTTTAATAAACCTGGGGGAGGCATACTATATATGATGAATGCAGTAGATGAGGCGATATTTGCGATGTGGGAGCCATGCCGTTAAGAAGTTACATTCTATTTATTTCTGCATTGCAAGAAAAACAAAGTGTCCGTTTTTCGAAAATTGCGTCATTTTGATTACGAAACTATATACTCGTATATGGTTTTTAAAAACTTTAAGATTGAACCAGATCAATTCGTTCATTAGTTCGACTTAAGGTGTTACGTGGATTTTGATGGCCGAAAAATGTCTATATTCACCAATTTATTTTTTTCATACAGTAAATTAAAGAAGTTTTCATACAAAATGTGTGGAAAATCTGCCATTGACAGCTGGTCAAAACGTCAACCGTCCAAAAACGTTTACTAGCGATGATCTGCCTTAGAGACGTAGGATTCATCTAAAATCAAAAAAAATCAAGTTTCATCGGTAGTAGATGAGTATAGGGCGTGATTAATCAAAGGATATAGAAAAAATAATAATTTTGGTAAAGTTGCGAAAAGACAGTATGATTTTAGGTATAATTTTTAGCACAAATTGCTTTGAAAAAATCAGTTGTAGTCGAAAAAAACTCCTTAGTTAAATCAGAGGTCATCCCATTTAGAAAAAGTCGGAAAAAGGTCGCTTGACTAGTTTCTGATAAATCTTTGAAAGCGATGATTCGAGAAAAGCAGGATTAAATATGAAAGTAGCGGACCGGTCTATTTTGAAGTCCCGTTCACCCAAAGCTTCTATTTGCTAAACTTTTATTGAGATTGCCTTGAAACTTTGGGTATTCTAGACACATCATAGTATTTAAAAAAAACATAAAAAAAAAACAATTTTTGAAATTTCAAAACCCACGTAACCACTTAAGAAAGGACTGCAATGTGTTATTTACAAATTATATTGTTTCAAATATAAATATTGTGTAATATTAGGAAACATACACAGATTAAAAAAAAATATATATATTTTTGCACTCTTACCTGCCGATAGGTGTCCTCAATGGTCGGTATGTACGTTTCGCGGAAGGTGCCCCTAATAAAACGTAAGACCAGCGAGCTCTTACCCACACCACCGGCACCAAACACAACAACGCGATAGTCATTGCTCTGTTCGGGCATGGCGCGGGTCACTTGGTTCTTTTGTTCCGTATTTTTGGGGGGTTCCTTTCCTTTATCGGCCATCGTGACAACTGCTCAGATGCTGAGTTACAATTCGACTAGCGATGCGGTAGTTTGCCAAAGGCGATAGTTGTTGATGTCGGTGAAGGCGTTGAGGCGTTGAGACGTTGTACAACGGGAGTTTCGAAAAGCTTTTGTGAAAGTAAAGCAAGTATCGCCCGTGTTTGCTTGCTTTCTTTCTGCTTTATAAAACACTGTTTGCTTTCAATAATTTACTTAAATTACTTTTTAATAAAATTATTTACTATGTTTCTGTTGTTCTTATATACGCTTTAAATTTGTTCACTTCAGCTAATGCTTGCCATCTTTTGAATTCTAAAAAGAAATTACAATAAAATAATAATTTTTTTATAAATTTTTTTTTCCATAATTGTTGAAACACTTTGTTCACAATTTGCACGCCTGTTGCCAATTGATATTTTATATTTCGAAAGGCGCTCATTTTTATTTTGATTTTTCGTAATTTTCGTAAAATATTAATTTGAATTTATCTTCAACGAATGTGTTTACGCTTATTTCACTTCACACCAGCTAAATGATTACACTTCACCTCTTACAATGGATACTTAAGTATTGCGTGTGATTGTCGTGCGCTTTCGGTGAGTTCGGTCGTCTCACTAATTCACTTCCACACTCTGGATTCACGCAAAGTGTCCGCATGCAATTGGCGAAACATTGAAACTTACATGATTACATACAAAATACGATAAATATACATAAAAGCGCTTATGTGTGTGTGCATGTGTGCTTGTGTTTGTAAGCCAACACAGCCGGCTGCCAACTGTAGGGACGAGCCTGCGCTCCTGTGTTCCAGCACGGCTATGTACATACATAGTTGCGTACTCGTTGTGTGTGTTCTGTGTGTAGGAAGACACGCTTTGCCAACAACAACAACAACCGCAACCATAGCCAACTAGTGTACGACCACAGCGCTGTCACTGATACTGGCTGCTCTGACACACTGCCGCCGCAGTCCTTATGCCAGTTGCCAAATGCTCATGCATGGTCGTGTCGCCAACTGCTAATCATATCTCCAAGGGTTTGAATTTTGGTTTTGCATTACAAGTTCGGTTCGAAATCACAAATTAAGTTGTTTAGTTTGTGAGTGCTGTGGTTGGCAACCCCTTACTGTTTTACATAGCGTATTTATAGTCACATATGCGCATATTGCATTAGATATATTGATATCCGTTAATATGTAATGTGGCTTTAAAATGCATTTTTCGCATTGATTTCACAATTATTTTGCATCTCAAATAAAATTGAAATTGAGTCTTAGTTTAACTCCGAATCTTCAGATATTTAGCAAACTAACTACCATCGAAGATAGATAGATTTCTGGCAGCAGTTATTCAACAACTTACCCTCAATTTAGTTATTAGCTTAAAATATTTTTGAAATTTTTTTCAAATTAAACTTCGAACCCAAGAAGAATGGAGTAGTGGCTGCGCCCGACAGAAGATACCATTATCTAATGTGATAATTTTGTTTCGGTGTGAAACTCGATAAATCTGCGACAGAGATGTTTGACATGATCAAGCCGGCTTACCCAGATGTTGCTATAGCAAGAAGTAGTGTGTTTCGGTGACACCAGGCCTTTTTGGAGGGCCCGAAAATGGGTCGCCGATGAAGACCGGAAAAATTAGCAAATCCAAAGTGAAAATGATGCTCTTTGTCCTTTTTGACATCATTGGCATCATCCACCATGAATTTGTTCCTCCTGGATAAACCGTCAACGCCAAGTTTTACGTGGAAGTCCTCAAGGGACTTAAACGAAGGGTCAATCGGGTCCGACAAGACATCGCAGCCGGTTGGAAGTTGCCCCCGCTCACAAGGCCCCGCCTCACACCGCCTTTCTTGTGAACAGCTACCTAAAAACACGTCAAAACAGGTCGAAAAGCAAGATTATGTTGATAGTTTTCTTCGATTATCGAGGTGTGGTGCACACCGAATTCCTTCCGACCAGCCAATCTGTCAACGAGGAACACTCTGCGTCATTTGCGCGAAGCAATTTGTAAAAAGAGGCCGGAAATATAGACCGACAACCTTTGGTTTCGCTTCCACGATAATGCACCGTCGCATACTGCATTGATTCATCGTTAGTTTTTCGTGAAATCCAATCGTGCCGCAACCACCGTATTCGCCTGATTTAGTTCTGCGTGATTTCTGGCTATTCAGCAAACTCAAACGACCGCTCCGGGGAAAACGTTTTGAGTCAATTGAAAATATATATAAGTCAGTGTGACGAGCTGAGTCGATTAAGGGGGGGGGGGCCTGCTTTAGAGGCTTTGATTTTTTTGAGTTTTTTTTTGAAAAGGAAAGAAATAATTGATTAAAGCAAAACTTCTACGGTTTATAGGTATCATTTACAAATTTTTTCGATACGAAATCTTTTATATTCTGCCTTTGGGTAGCAATTGCCCGATGCACCTCCCATGCGCATTCGTCGGACGGCGGACAGGATGTAGTTCGCAATTTTTGTCGAAAACAAAAAATTCAAAGAGATTCATTTTTTTAATAATTTATCTTCTAGTCAAAATAAAAAACTTTCAAAAAAAGTGTAAAATTTTACAATTTTTTTTTAAATTAAAAAAAAGTGGTTTTTGACCAAAAAAAAATTACTTTAGGTTCTTTAAAAATATGTTCAAACTTGACTTTTCGTAGTTTTTTTTAGTTTAAATTGAAGATGATTTAAAGCCAAAGGTAATTAACTTTGCCCCAATTTCATACGACGTTTAGTTTTTTTTTTCTATCCTGCCCGCCAATTAAGAAAAATCGAGAAATCACGCGTCAAAGTTTTCGCTTTTTGCCCAAGCGCTCATATATCTGCTAGACGCTCGGTCACTATTTTCCTTCTAGCTTCGACAATAACTCGAATTTCCATTTATAACTTAGGGGACATATTCTTAGACTATTTTTAAAGAGATTTAAGAAAAAAAATTTCGATTTTTTGAGGCTGCTAAAGCAGGCTCCCCCCTTAAGCCATGTCCGTCGTCTTGTCTGTATATACGCAAACTAATCCCTCGATTTTCGAGATTTTAATCTGATCATTTCGAGCACGTTTATTTCTTTCCAAGAAGCTGTAGATTTGTTGAAACTGCCGATATCGGACTACTATATGATATAGCTGCCATATAAACTGATCCATCCAAACGAAGCCTTTGTATGGAAAACTTTTTATTTAACAAGATATCTGCACGAAACTTCACATAGATTATCTTACGCTATAATCTTTGATTAAACCAGATCGGACTATTAAAGTATTCAACTGTCCGGTCAAAATCCAGTTCTTGCATAGCAAACGTTTTAAACGACAAGATATATTCACTTAACCTTAGCATGGCTTATTGTTCAAGGCAACGGTATAATCTCCGAAATGTTGTTTAGATTTGACACTATAGCATAAAGCTGCCTTAGCTTGAACAATCAATAAACAAGTTTTTATATGGAAAACTTTTTTTTATTTATGAAGGATATTTTCTTTCAGCTTTGATTTGTTTTCTTGTTATTTATTGATATAATTCCTTTATTATTATTATTATTTTTTTTTCGGTGCGATATAATTAATTCCATATTATTAGCTAATCTCCGAAGAAATTGTTTGGAACGAGTCACTATAGCATATAGCTGTCATACCAGCAGACCAATCAAAATCAAGTTCTTGTAAAGAATTCTTTGTGAAGGATATTATAGCCTCGTTTTTCTTGTTTTTTTTTTTTTTGTTTTCGTTTTCAACTACTTTTTGTTATTGATATATTATGTACTAAAAATTGTTTGATTATTTATTTAGAGATAATATATTTTATTAATTTTATAAAACTTTTAAATTCTTTTTTATTTTATTTTGTTGTATTAGATTTAATTATATATTTATAATAAAATTAAATAATTAAATTTCTTATTTCATTATTTTATTTATGTGAGATAAATTTTTTTATTTTTATTTTTTATTTTTTTTTTTTTTGTTATAATACATATGTACAGATGCGCGCAACTAATTAACAACGCTAGTAGGAAAAATCCAAATCGGTTGATATTTTCATTTCCGAAAAAAAAAAATTTTGTATTGTTAAAGATAAATTGTGTATATTTAGTTTTTTTTTTTTGTTATAAAAGAGCTTTTATAAAATAAAGGCATTTTCTCATTTCAAAGTCAAAAATAGGTCGTGCAACTAATTAATAACGCTTTCTTTTTTTTTGGAAAAATTATTTTATTTCTGGTTTATAGTTAATATTTGTTTGCAAACCCATTACTGTCAATCACGGCTTGATATCTAAGAGGCATTGACTCTACTAAACTTTGACAAGATGTCCATTGGAATATTATTCTATTATGGTTTAACCTTTTCATATAATTCCTGGAAATTCCTAACTTTATGGGAACGAATTCTTCTCTTCAAATATGTCCAACGATTTTCGATTAAGTTTAAGTCCGGGATGCATGAAAGCCAGCCTAATAGAAGCACCTTTTTTCCCTCAAACCATTGTTTTGTACCACGCGCAGTATGTTTCAAGTCGTTATCTTGCTGGTAAATTCACGTTACGGGCATATTGTTATCAGGATGTGGTAACATTGCGTTGTCCATGATTGTAACGTATTTGAACTGGTCTATTCGCCCATTTATTTTACAAATAGGCCCAACACCTCATCACGATAATGGCACCCGAAGTCATTATACAACCGCCACCATGTTTTAAAGTTAGCCTAGTGTATTTGGGGTCCAACTCCTTGCATCGAGGCCTGCGGACATAAGTTTTTCCCTCTGAATAAATCCAAATAGGACTTGCTTTCATCGAAAAATACTACTCTTTTTCACTATTTTGCTGTTCAATGGCGGTATTTCTTTGCAAACTCTAAGCGGCTCCTTTGATTGCGTTCAGAGAGTAATGGCTTCATACTTGAAACTCTTCCAAAGAGTCTTACCTCGCATAAACGTCTTTTTACGGTAACTACAAATAGTGCATCTGGGGTTTCTCCAAAAATTGCAACTCGAATTTGTTTTGCCGTCTTGTGGGGATCCTTTTTTGAATCGCGGATAATTAACTCGAAGTCTCTTCTTTCTTGGTACTTGTTTTGTCATTTTATTCTTGTTGAAATACCTAACTGCATTAATTAAAATCCAACCGCTTGGGGAAATTTAGGGTCTTTTCAATGTCTCCATAACATTTCCCATCCTTGTATATCTGTCCTTATCACAAGACTTGTGCTTACTCATTTTTATTCACTAAAATTATTTAATTTCTTAATAGTAACGTACACTTTGCTAATTATATACACGGCCATTTTACTCACTATTACATAAAAGACCTCAACTATTTCAGAATAACGGGATTTTTTCAAAAAAATTTGTCAGTTAAATCTGACCATACTTTCATAGAAGATAATTCAAAATAAAATTATATTTTTACCTTTAAAAATTTTACAGAAATCGTCATTTAATTTATTAATTTATAGGGACAAGTCGTTGTTAATTAGTTGCACGCATCTGTACATACATATGTTACAGTTTTAATTTTTTTGTTTATTGTTATTTGTTCTTCACACTAATATATTTCCTTTCATTGTTATATTGAGCACTAAATGTTTTGATTGTGATTATTTTTCATTAAAGCATTGATAAATAATTATTTAATTATTAAGTCGAGCTAAATAGTTCTGCCAGCAACAGTGCTCTGGCTATCAACACATTTACTGTAAATATTGCTTTGCTGCCTCAGCTTCAGCTTCAACTTCACCTTACTCCTAAAAGCTCACTACGACAAGCACTTTATTGCACTGATTTCCCACGAAATGACAGCTGATAGCGGGTGTCTTTGCGTGGTGTTTGTGTTAGATAAATATTGTTGTTATTGTTTTTACAGTTGTAGTGGTGATGGGCAGAGAACCCCACTTTATAGCACCGAATGCTTAGGAAAGTGGCATTAATCGTGGGTTAAGGTTGGCTCTTAACACACACACGCACGCGCAAACAAATCGCCATAATCATACAAATGCCTTTGAATGGGCGTTAGTGTGTGTGTATGTGTTTATTTTTCGTATGTATTTGTTGGGTGAGTGGGGTATTGGTTGGCGTTGCCGAGGAACACAGAAAGTAAATACGCATACGCTGGACTATTGCGGCAGGCCAGGCGGTGGCGGCGTGTTCGATAGCTCGTTGGATGCGGGGGTTTAGAGAGTTACTGCGCGATTATGAGACTTAAGTAGGAGTATTAATTACACACGCAAATGCGTGGCCGTTGGTAATGAAGAAATGCACCTAGTAAATGTCACACTTCGCACAGAGCGCAATCATCGGAACCACCCCTATAACTAAGCAACAATGCGTGTGTGTGTGTGTAGGTGTGTGTGTGTTGTGCTGCCACGCGCTGTACCCTTGAAGTTGGCACCGCATCGAGAGTTGAAGGTGACAAAAGAATCCATGCCTAATGCACTTTTCTCTCATATTATGACCACCTTCTTGGCTTTTCAAGGTTTGTACGGTTGCTGCGCTCCAAAGCGGGCGTGTTTTTTTATGTGTCTGTACAAGTGTGCGTGTATGCTTTGTGGGTGTTTAGTGAGTGACTTTTGCTAGTAGAGAAAATTGAAATGAACCAATTACATTATAAATAATGTATCGAGTCCATTGTGTATGTATGTATATACATATGTACATATGAAAATGTGTTAAATTAATATGCAAACTTGTTTATCATGCCGCACATTAGCAGCTTGCAGATTTCAGCTTTCAGCTGACGTATATACGCCTAAAAGTTGACTCGATTAATTTTTCTTTTGTCGATTTGTTCGTTTATTCGTTTGTTCCGAGATTCACAACCGACACACGGCGAAAAATTCGTTGTTCACAATTCGTTTGGGCCACATTTTCGAGTAATTTAACGATTTTACGTTGTCGGCGATTACGAGGAAGAAACAATTTCGTTGTTTTGTGCTTTTGTGTTCGTTCGAAAAACAGAAAATGTATGAAGTTAAAAACAATAGATTTTTAATTTCAACAACGACGATGAGGAAAAGTACAACACACACGATACGCGTACGAAACGGGAAGAAGCAGCAAGAAATTGCATTCTCTGTTTGACACATTTATTGGTTTGTTTTTAGGCGCAGAGCAAATGAAATATCCCACCTGTGTCGAAACTGTTATACATTGAGGGAACTTTGTGTATGGCATTGCCAGCAGCAAGTGTATGCTGTTGGAGGAGAAAAACAAATAGTTAAATTTAGCAGATCATATGTTATGAAAAATATGCTTAACTAGTTGATGTCAAAATTATGGATTCATTCTTTTTTAACAAAAAAAAAATATAATAAAAAAAGACTTACCACAAAAAAAAATAAAAAAAAAACTTACTACAAAAAAAATAAAAAACCCTTAATACAAAAAAAAAATAAAAAAACTTACTACAAAAAAAAATAAAAAAAACTTACTACAAAAAAAAATAAAAAAAAACTTACTACAAAAAAAAAATAAAAAAAACTTACTACAAAATAAAATAAAAAAAACTTACTACAAAAAAAAATAAAAAAAACTTACTTCAAAAAAAACTTACTACAAAAAAAACTTACTACAAAAAACATTAATAAAAAAGAACGTTAATTTTCGTCGCACCGAAGCTATAGCTTTTCACAGTTGCATTTCATTTCGCATAAAAGGGTATTAAAAGTTCCCTTATCCTGATTTTGGTCGCCCAGTTTGTATAGCAGCTACATGCTATAGTGGTCCGATCTAAAAACGTTGTTCACATATATTCCAACGCTGCTTTATAGAATAATCAGTCTGAAATTTCGTGAAGATATTCTATCAAATAAAAAAGTTTTCAAGCAAGAACTAGATTTTAAAAGGGCCGTTTGTATGGCAGCTATATGATTTACTGACCCGTTCTAAATAATTTGTTTAGAGATTGCAGCGCAGGCTTGGGCCAATACTCTATGCTAAATTTCGTGGAGATATCTTGTTTTCTTCACAGAATTTGGCGTACATAATTGTCCAAAGCAACACTGTATTCTCACAAGAGATTGTTCAGACCGGAGAAGTACAGAATACAACTGTCATACAAACTGACCGCTCAATATCAAGATAACGATCTTTTCATAAACTTTTACGCTGTAAGAGAGGAGCCTGTGTAGGGTATTTTAGCATCGCTACAACCGAAAATAACTTATTGTCTTCTTAAAATTATTAGAAACATTCAACTAGTTAAGTTCAAGTTAGAATAACTCAAAAATAAACATTATCAATATTTCGAAAACGTGTTGAAGTTATGACACCACCTTTCTTCATATAATCAATTATTTCTGTTATGTTTCAATGTTATTATTCTCTAAAATTATAATGTAATTTCGCAGTAAAGTAAATGTCTTACATCTACTTTAAACATTATCAATAAAAAACACTTAATTTAGAATTAAAAAAAAAAACTTAATAATTCTGCAGCTTCAATTTCGGCACGACATTCATACTGGTCAATTCTTGGAAGAGTAGCTTACAGGCGTATGGCATGGAGATTTTCGACACATTCGCCGATGATTGACAGTAGTGGCACCACGAACAATATGCCAAGCGGCCGCAAGTCTTGCACACATCCACATCAAACGCATCCGATGATATCATTAAACGTTCCATAATCAACATACTGGCACCATATGAAATCAAGCAATCTCGCTCCATTTCACCCAAACGCAAGCCACCTTCACGACTGCGACCTTGCGTGGGTTGACGCGTTAGCACCGCTTTTGGACCGCGCGCACGTGCATGCATTTTATCTTGCACCATATGCTTCAGTTTCTGATAATACACCGGACCGGAGTATATGTAAGCCTCCAGTGATTCACCCGTAATGCCGGAGTAGAAGTAGTCTTTGCCCATATAATTGAAACCGTGCTTGAACAGTTCATCTTGTATGTCTTTGCACTTTGAACCACCGAATGCGGTGCCATAATGGAACTTGCCCTCTAATAAACCAGCCTTTCCACCCAACAATTCAAGCGATTTGCCAACGGTCATACGACTCGGGAAACCGTGTGGATTCATAATCATATCTGGACATATGCCATAATCGTTGAATGGCAAGTCTTCTTGATCGACAATCAAACCAGTAACGCCCTTTTGACCGTGCCGCGAACTGAACTTGTCACCGATTTCGGGGCGCCGCGTTTGGCGTAAAAGTATTTTGATAAGAAAGTCTTCTTCGCCATTTGCTGATACCATTACCTTTTCGATATAACTAGGTTCTGGTCCTTTATATGATATCGGCACAGCCGTATATGGAATCTGCAAGTAATGTTATATATTTAGTATAAATAGTTCTTACATTTTATTGTTTTATAATAATTACCTGCGATGTTTGACCAGACTGTTCTATCGGATTAATAGAGGTCACTGCCGGCATTTCCTTGTTAATCAAAATTTGTTTATTTACAACCATTTCGCCGGGTGCGACAATTCCGTCGGTATCCAATGCATCGTGTTTGAAAATAACCTTATTGGTGAGTGCGTCCTTCACAGGACCCATAATACGATCGTATGTCTGGTTTGCATATCGTTTAACGGTACATTTTGAGTTCTTATAAATCAAACAGCGCCCATAACCGCGATCTATAGACGCCTTATTGAGGATGAGCGCATCTTCAATGTCATAACCCGAGTAACTCATGACCGCCACGGTTGCATTCTGACCAGCAGGTAATTTATCGAATCCGGTCAATTCAATAGTTTTCGACTTAACCATAGGCGCTTGCGGATATACTAGATTATACATAAGTGTATCGATACGATTTTTCTGATTATAGCCAATCACGCCCATCGCCTGTTTACCCATAGCACATTGGTATGTGTTACGTGGACTCTGATTGTGATGTGGATAGGGTACAAGACCCGCACAGACACCCAACAATGTGAATGGTTCTATTTCCAAATGTGTTGTGGCGTCAGCGGTGATATCAGCTTCATTCCAAGCAATAAATGAATCGTTTTCCTCATTCACATCAAGGTATTCCACTAAACCATCGTGCAGGAAGTCCTCAAATTTACGTACACCACGTTTCAGTTCTTCAATGTGACGCTGTTCTACAGCTAGTTTGCCGTTAGTGACAATAATATATGGACGACAGAGTCGACCACCATCTGTGTGTATGTACACACAGCGCTGCGTGTGCGATGTGTGTATGGAAACGAATGGTCCAAGTCGGCCTTTACGACGCATCATACGAAAAGCTTGCACCAACCGTTTGTAGCTAATTGTTATGCCAAGAATATTACCTGTAATTATAAGCAGAAATTATTTTTAAGTATCCAAATCAAACCAAATATTTGCTATTGTTATTTACCATTTATAAATACCAAGAAAACTTTGGAATTATTGATTACATCTCCACCAATTAAGCGTATATCTTCCACACCGGCATTAAAAGCTAAACAGATAACTGGTCCTTCATCCACTTCAGTCGTTATATGTGTCATTAAGGCTAAATTCTTAACCAAACCGCAAGCTTCACCTTCTGGTGTATCGGAGGGACACAACATACCCCATTGACTTGGTTGTAGTGAACGGGGTCCAGAAACTTTACGCGTTTTCTCAAACTGCGAGTTGACACGTGTCATCATACCTAACGCCGAAATGTAACTCAAACGTGAGAGCACCTGTGTAACACCAGCGCGCTCCATTTTGAAACGTTTAATTGTCCAATTGCCGGATGAAATGGCCGACTCTAAGCCCACGGTTATTTGAGCAGCGCGCATATGCTTCACGACATCGAACTGTGCAGCCTTCACTTTGGGTATATTCTTGTCAGCGATCATTTTCAATTCCCAATTCATACGTTTGAAGAGATCCTCGAACATGAGCGAAATTAACGAACCCGCCAATTCCAAACGTTTATTGCCATAGTAGTCACGATCATCAAAGGCAGTTGGATCCAGTTCCGCGGTCATGACACGTCGCACCATCAACGAAACGTAAATCGATTTAATTTGAAAGTTGAAATTCTCAACTGGCACATGTGCCAGTATGGTTGTGGTAAGTAATTCTCGTGCTTCTTCTGCCGGTGTTTTATTCGCTGCACTTTGAAAACGTTTTACTACCAACTTAGAGCCTGAAAATTTAATTATTATAATTATATTTGAGGAAGAACACTTTTATTTTGTTTCTAATTTACCCATATACTCTAGTGCCCGTTGTTGCGTGAACACTTTTAACTGAAATGCCTCCAAAAGAGAGGGTGCAAATCGATTTTGCGTCTCAGTATCTGTACCAATCAAGCACATTATTTCTTGATCTGAAGTTACTCCCATAGCCTTAAAAATTACCGCAATCGGTATGTCATCCGTCATGGAATTGTGTTTTAGATAGTATTTACCGTGTTTACTCAGTACTAAGGTACGCGATTTCTTTTCGTGTGTAGACGAAGTCACTTGACATTGTACCGTACCATTAAATTCTTCGGTAATCATTTTATTCCATGATAGCTGTTCCTGTATAAGAATAACCTTTTCTTGTCCACGTACCACGAAGTAACCACCTGGATCTAGCGGACATTCATTCATTTTGGCTAGTTCAAATTCAGATTTCCCCGCTAGCACACAATTCGAGGATCGCAACATCACCGGCATGCGACCTATTAATAGATTATTTCTGATGATACGCTGCGCTCCACGCGTATATTCGATATCGACTGTGATAGGTGCCGAGTAAGTTGTATCACGCAATCGACATTCATGTGGTGTAGTAGCTTTTGTGATATTGTAACCATCTTCAATATCAGGTGTACCAACTCGTACATCTAAATATTTTAGATAAAAAAGCGGATCTGCATCACTAATTACAGTTTGATTGGCTTCAACTATTTTTTTAATATCCACATTTACAAAATGATTAAAAGAATCAATATGCTGCTTCACCAGGCCTTTAACTTGCAAAAATGCCGGCACTAACTTCCACTTCTCCTCCAGTGGCTTAATGGGTTTTGACCACGCTTTAGGATCACTGTCCCATGATTTTTCAATACCGGTCTGATCACCCATCGCAAATAAAGATATTGTGAAAATAAATTTCTTTCAGAATAAGTGTTCTTAATTAAATGTTATTGAAAATAATTGTAATAAATGTATAGGGAGTCTGTCTGCACGCGGAATGATCCTACCATATGATTTCAAAGTGTTGCCACATATAGAAAAAAACGTTTGCCAGTTTGAATAAAGTTGTAACTACATAACTCGCAATTGCGTATGCGAAAGAGCAACGTAGGAAAATAAAAAAATCAGTTGCGCAGAATTCCACAGCTTCACCCCCGGAACACATAGAGCGCAACAGACTGCAAGCGACATCTGTCAAATATTAAAATACACACGTTCTTAAGGACACAGTTATGTAGTTGTGTAGCTGCCTCAATAACTGTGTCCTTAAGTACGTGTGTATTTTAAAATTTTACAGATGTCGCTTGCAGTCTGTCGGGCTCTATGTGTTCCGGTCGTCACAGTTCTTGTTTTGATATGCAATGCAACGCATGTAGTAGAAAAGACTTTAGTTTAAATATATGAACGTTAGTTAGAATCTACTCATCTGTCAAACATAAGCAAGATATGTAGTTTCAGGTTTCTGCATATTCGATTTGATATATTATTGTTGGGTCTTCGTCGTTACTGCTGATACTTTTTGTATTGTTAATGTTTAATTTTATTATCATTTTCATTAATAATAATAATATTGTTATTGTTATTGTTGGGTTAAGTTTATATATCTTTTATTTGTATAAATCGATTGTATATTTTACTTATTTAGAGAGAAATTGCTAAAATAAAATTAGAGAATTCTGCATATATTTGAAAACAACGAATTAGTTGTTGTGGTTGTATGGGGTAAAAACATTTCAGAAGTAATTTTGAGTAATGCTATCGAAATACCGTTTTCGCGACTGTCTACCGTATACGGAACGCACCTGGATTTTTATCCGGCAAAGGACTGTCAAACCGGCAGCTTCCATCAGTATAACGAATTACTGCTACATTTTTCTTTATTTCATCATATGGCAAGGTTGTATCAACTTTCATGAATGAAAACAAAATCGGAGAATAGAAAAATAAAGAAAAGTAATCCAAGGCAAATGTCAAAATTTTTGGTACGAGGAATAAATTTTTCCGCTTATTTTTCAATCATAACTAAATGAAATTTGGCACTGCTTAAATTATTAAATTTTTTTTCTTCCAAATTAAGTGCAACAATAACAATAGTAAGTATGTTACAAATTAAAAGATTTAGCAAATTGGAGTGTAAGGAATTTGGAGGCATTATTTTAAATGAATAGTTCCTTTTAACCTCATGCATTGTGGAATATTTTTGGTATAATTTGGATGTTTACATAAACATATCTGGGTGTCTTTCTTTTCAGAAAACTGGCTAATATTGTTAGCTAGAAAATAGCCATAATAATTGCAAAATAGGACGCCGTGTTTACATTATTATTATCGTTCAAATACACTTATCAAAAACGCCGTAACTTCTCATTATCACACTCAAAACACGAAATACTTCGTGGTTTCGCTCGTCTGGTTAATAAAGCTGAGTACAACTGAGTAAACGGAGCGAGTGTCAAGATAAAAATCAGAAGGCACAACGTCAAGAGTCTACACCTAAACGCTTGAAGCTAGGTATTTGTCGTCCCAACAGTTCAGTTGTCGTCGCCACTTTGCTCGCGTTAAACGTGCCACTTCCAATTGACACAGAAACAGTTTGATAACTGTTGACCAAAAAAAAAAAGCAAAAAATATCACGCTCGCAGCGAACGGAAGTTATTGCGTACAATATAATATTCTAAATAAGCACATATTTAAAAAAAAAAATAATACATTATGTCCGACAAAATCAGCGTTTGCATTGTAGGCTCTGGAAATTGGTAAGTTTCTATTTTATCGTGTATTTGATAAGTGGTTGTAGGTGTGAGTTGTTACACAAGTGTCCAATAATCGTGTTGTATGTTGTTGAGCAGCATGGCCAACGCGGAGCTGTTGGCGCGCATCTATGAAATGCACGCGATTATGGCGCATTGAACAATGCAACTCCCACGCATGGTACATAAGTAGAAAATTTTAAGCATTATATTATGCAGTATTATGTAACGTTCATAATTGTACTTTATGTTTCTATAAAACAGGGGTTCTGCAATTGCTAAAATTGTGGGTGTAAACTGTGCTACCCTGCCACAATTCGAAAAATGTGTGACAATGTACGTTTATGAAGAGATGATCGACGGCAAAAAGCTGACTGAAATCATAAATACTACCCATGAAAATGTTAAATATTTGCCAGGACATAAATTGCCAGAGAATGTGGTAAGTGTTAAGCTAATGTCTGCAGCCTGTGTAAAAATTGTTATTTAATATTTCGTGTTTAGTCATATTTCGGTTTTGAATGTACCATATAGATAGTGCGATAACGTCAATTACTTGTAGGAAATTCACTGCTGATAACAAAATTGTACTAACACGTTGCCAAATGCTGACAAATGACCTTAATATGATATATAAAAAGGTGTTTGTAGGAGGATTCTAAGTGTCCCGCATTGGACTTACCTTTCTTTTTACTTATCAGTTGTGAGTGTTAGATGCGTGATGCAGAATATCGTGTGCCCTTGCTTTAGAGCATGATTTCTTTATTTACCAAAAAAATACAAAAAGTCTAGACCATTTGATAAATCAGTGGAATATTTGAAGGGCTTAGTAAATTAAATAGTGTGCACTGCAAATTAAAGCAGAGGTCGATCATATGTCATACTGCCGGTGCTCTATTATCATTAAATGATTGATGACTCAGAATTCTTGTTAATGGAAAAATTAATTGACCAATACCGATTAATAACAGACATTAATTTGATATGATATGGATTGCAGTTGACTTGTCTGAGATTAAGTTTCCATACCTGATGGGACATACATTCTAAAGGCATTATATGTACATGTGTACATATACATACCTGTATATACAAATTTAATTTGTGCAAAATAAAATTTGCTCTGCCAACAGAATATAATTACATCAATTAAGATTAAGCTCATTGCATCAGTTGCAATGTTAACATATTTACATATGTAAATATATTCACCCAGATAATTTATGTAAGATGTTTATGTAATTAATTATAAAAATATAAACAATTCGCCTGCACTTTGAAAATAACTATTTGCTTGCAGAGAAAATTTACGCTCTTTCGCTCTTCTCACCAAATATCTACGAATAACATATGTATGTACATATGCTATAAAATAAATTTTACCTTTTCATTCTGTGTAATTTTTAAAAGAAAGAAAAATAAAGAAACTGTAAGTATTTCTTTTTAGAATTTATTATCTAATCAGTCACTGACAATGAAATCCATTTCGCGTTGTTGTTTTATTGAGTTTATTTTGGTTTCTCGTCTCAATGCCAAAATGCATAATCGTTAGTGCATTGCGTTCTGTTGGCCAAGAGCATTCGTGTAGTTGAGCAGCTGACATGCAACGATTGTCTCACAGTTGCACTTCGGTTGCCACGCTACCGCAAAACCTCTGTAATGCACTGCTTTGTCTAGTTTAAATTCGCTCGCTGGCTGACTTTCTCTTCATTGCAGCACCTGTAAACGTCACTTAAAAGAAAAACCTTGAAACAATGTAAAAAAAAATAATTTTCTTTCAATAATTCAGAGTTTCGTTTAAAGCTTGTTTATTTTTTTAATCACTAATTATTCAATTTAACTTCATTAGAAAATTTTTATGTGTTCTTATATAAGTGTTTACAAATACATATCTTTCCCATTTGTGGTATTGGTTTTAGTTAACATTTTTCATTCGTGTAGGTCAAGGCCGTGTGGCGCTTACGTGTATGTATGAATATTCTCCTCCTCCCCGCCACAACGGAAATTACGCAGCGTAAACGTGCTATAGTCGAGTTTATTTGCGATTTTCCTTTTGACTTTTACTTTTGCTTTTACTCTTACTTTTGTGTTTTTGTTTTGATTCTATTTTTATTTCGTCTTACCTAAGTGGGTGGTGTCATGTGTGGGTCATGGTAAATGTTGTTCAATGTAGTTGCTTGCAATTGATTTTCTCTAACGTTTTCTGCTATTTTTAATGTCGTGCAAGTTGCAGGTTTCCGAAGGTTGTCGTTTGCCAATGTCATTGTTACGTGGATGAGCCTGAATAAGTTTTATTCTTTAGGAAGGGAATAAAGGAAAGTATTTTTTATACCCTGAACAAATGTATATTAGATTTGTCAAGAATTTTGTAACAGCCAGAATCAAACGTAGGATATACTAGAATATATGAATATATATACTATAAATGATCAGCATGAGAAGCTAAGTCGATTTAGCCATGTCCGCTTGTCTGTATATACGCGTTTTAGTACCTCAGTTCTAAGATATCGATCTGAAATTTAGCACTTGTTCTTTTACACGCACACATGTTTTTTTCTGACCAAGAAGCAGGATTGCGGATCACTATAACATGTGGCTTCCATACGAACTGATCAATCAAAATCACTGCTTATGTGAAGAACTTTTTTATTTAACGAGCTATTTTCTCGAAATTTGGCACGGATTATTGTCCAAAGCACCGATGTAATCTCCGAAAAAATCAAATCGGACCACTATAGTTTAAAGCTGTCATACAAACTGAACGATCAACGACAAGTTCTTGTGTGAAAAACTTATTTTGCAGTTCGGATCCCTATATCATACATGTATGTGGCTGCCATACAAACTGACCGATTAAAATCAGTAAAGGGTATACATGTGTATGTATATACAACCGATTAACGGGTTTTCTTGTTTTATATTGTAAATGTTTGTTTAAATTATAAGAAGAGTGTAAAAACAAAAGCAAGTAAAGTCTTTCTTTTGATAACATTTTCCGGTAATATCGAAAATAATAAAATTGTTGTTACTATGAACTATGCACTTGCATTATATGTCTTTTTTTCTGCCAAACAACCAAGTGAATAAATTTATTTACATATTTACACATGCACTAAAGATAGCATACAATCATATAAGAACAATTAAACTGGAACTTGCGATTAGTGACTCTTTCTGTATGTGGTGATAGTATTCTTCTATTTAATATGACTTGTGAGTGCGATAAGCAGAAAAAGGTTCAAACAATCACTCTGATAAGCTCGTGTGTACTGTGACTAGTCGTACACTGAATTTTTGTTATTTTCCAAAGATTCTTAGTTGATTAGCAACAGTAAACAATGGCCAAGAGATGCTTATGCATTTTAAATATATAAAAAATTATACAAATAGGCGTTATAAGAATACTTTTTTTGTATATGTATTGTTTTTTGTCTTGTATTTTTTGATTTATTTTGGCGTTAAGCCAAAAACCGTCTTATCTGCTGCAATGGCATATTTAATCCCGCCTAAATCTACAAATATGTATATGTGGAAATTGGTGCAATAAGCAAACATTTTTTTTATTCAATTAAAAAATTCAATGCATTCAACACGAGTTGATGAACTTCATCATTTGATTGCCAAATTTATTTTTATATCTCAAAATAAAATTTCGTTTACTTTTCCCTAGCCCCAAAACAATCGTTCGGTGGTCAGTCAAATCAACATCAAAACATATACACGCTATGCAACAACAACCACACTATGCCACACTCTAGCTTACACAAGGTCTGGCAGCAATTGAATTTCATGAATTGGGGGCAAAAAAAGCGCATAAACAAAAATGTCAAAATTTCGAACTGTTAGAACATTCATTAATAACTACAAATGCTACAGTCGGAGAAGAAACAAAACACAACATGTATTTGCCTCTA
Organism: Bactrocera tryoni; assembly: GCF_016617805.1. Taxonomy (NCBI): domain Eukaryota; kingdom Metazoa; phylum Arthropoda; class Insecta; order Diptera; family Tephritidae; genus Bactrocera; species Bactrocera tryoni. The sequence continues at coordinate 48,505,077 of NC_052499.1, forward strand.
AATTGTCGACATTGATAAGTGGGTGTGTTACACACTGACAAACCGTCCAATACTGCTACTAATTTGTACGTAACAAGTCATTGACTGACCGCTGCTGGTTGATTGAACTCGTCTCAAATGCATTGCTAGTAATTGCTATGGTGTTTTTTTCTACGTAATGCACACGCGTCCGTCTAGTAGCTACACTTACGACGTTTAACTTCGCATAAAAAATAAATAAAGGCTTCCTTGGCGTTTTTAGCCGCACTAATGCTTATTCAATATGTTCACCACATTATATCTGTATGTTTTCTATATTTCAGGTTATTGTTTGCATTTTTTGTTTGCTTCTGTTTAGCATAAAACAGCGCACACCTTTTTTATACCCATAAATTTCGTATTCAAATTATAGCAATTGCTATGCGCGCTTCTAGTTACATATACATATTTGTATGTATATGGATAGTTGTATATGTACATATGTATGTATATATTTACTCATCGTTATGTATTAAACGCTTCCATTATAAGTTTTCCTGTTTCGGTTTTTTACTTCTGATTGTATCTGTTTTTTTTTTGTTTTTGTTTTTTAGACTAAACAAGCAGTTTTTAATTATCTGTTGTATTTCGCTTTTGTTGTATGAGTTTTTTTTTGTGGCTATACCTAGATACTATATATAAATATTTGCTCTTTTTTAATATTATTTTCATTTATTTGACATTTCCAAGAGGCATGGCAAAAAATTAATAAAAAAAATGTTTATAATGCAAATAAATAAAATTGTAAATGTATATACATATATACGTATATTATGCACCAATTTTATTATAATTGCAGAAATATAAACTATTTTTTATCATTTCACTTACGTCAACTATTGTTATATATAATATGCCGTTATCTGTACTGTCTTAAAATAAGTTGTTAACTAAAACTTATTTTGGTTGTAGATGAGTACTAAAACTGATATAATTTAATACTTTTATCAATCTGCTGCTGCCCGCTGCACATATTTTAATTTTCAAATTGTCCCCATAACCTTAAAAACAGCATGTCCGTATTGAAATTCACATAGTATAATATTTCTATATTGAGTTCATAACACTTACAATGACATATGATGACTTATGTACATATATGTTCTTGGTAACATAAAAATGTCGATAATTGATATGCAGATAGAAAATTGATTGAAGTAATGAAGTAGCAACTAGAGTATCTAAAATATAAACGACCACACAGGGTATATACTACTGTGCCCATTTATTCTTTCAAATCAATTTCATCCCCTTTAAAAGTAATCCCCTCCCGATGCAATGCACTTATGCCAACGGATTTTCCAAACTCCGAAACACTGGTTGTAGTCACTTTCCGGGATGGCCTTCAGTTCCGTCTTCGCTGCGGCTTGCATCTTCTCTATCGTATAAAAACGGTGCCCCCGGAGCGGTATTTTGAGCTTGGTGAACAGCCAGACGTCGCACGGCGCCAGATCAGGTGAATACGGTGGTTGCGGAACGATATGGGTTGAGTTTTTGGCGAAATGATCACGAATTACGAGGGCAGTATGGGATGGTGCATTATCGTGGTGTAAAAACCAAGAATTGTCTTTCCACAATTCCGGCCTTTTTAGGCGGATAGCGTTACGCAAACGACGCATAACGTTCAAATAATATTCCTTGTTGACTGTTTGACCGGTTGGAAGGAATTCATAATGCACAATACCACGATAATCGAAGAAAACAGTCAACATGCCCTTGATTTTTGAGCGACTTTGGCGCGATTTTTTTGGTCTCGGCTCTCGGCGATATTCGCTCGATTGATCGGTTGTTTCGGGGTAGTAAGCATGGATCCAAGTCTCATCGCCAGTTATAATGCGTTTCATGACACCCTGGTAGTCGGAAAGCATCGTTTTACACACTTCAACGCAACGCCTTTTTCCCAAAAAATTCAATGTTTTCGGTACCAGTCGAGATTTGACGCGCTTGAGGCCCAAAACATCCTTCAAAATGGTATTGGCTGAGCCTTTCGATATGCCAACTTCATCAGCAAGGTATCTAATTGTTAATCGACGGTTTTTCAACACCAAATCTTTGATTTGTTGAACGTGAGCTTCGTCGGTTGAGGTTGATGGGCGCCCTGGACGCTCTTCGTCTTCGACACGTCCGGCTTGGAACTCACTATACCACTTGTAAACATTTTTTTAGACATAGCTTCATCAACAAAGGCTTTATGCACCATCCTCAACGTATCCGCAGCAGAAAATTGATTCCGTAAACAAAATTTAATGCAAATTCTTTGCTCAACAAATTTCGACATTCGAACGAAAAACTCACTTTTAGCAGCTCACAAAACGACACGTATCTCAAACACTAATGAATATTTTGACATGAAATTTGACATAAATGTGACTGAGAGTACTACCAACCTAAAAAAAAAAATAATTCTCCAAATTCTTCGACGCGCGCAGTTTAAATTCAAATGCAAAACCTTATTATTTGGGCACAGTAGTAGATAAGAAAACGCATAAGCTCATCCCTTCTATTTATAAGAGAGCTGTATTTTAACAAGAATAATATGAGCTAAGACTCAGTGTATAATAAAACAAAAAAAATATGCTAACTTCAAGGATTTTCAAACCGAATTAAGGTTACTTAATACAAAAAATATATCTTCCATGAGGAGCTTATCTTTACAATGGTCCGATCGGAATCATTTGTTCTAATTATATATGTAGCGTTGCCTTGAACAATAACCTATGCCAAATTTCGAAATATTTTTTCAAAAAAGCAAAAGTTTTCAATACTTGAACTTGATTTTCATAGATTACTTTTTATGGCAGCTATATGCTAAAGTGGTCCGATCTGCACATTTTCTTTGGATATTGTATTAATCCTGTTGTTGTTGTTGTTGCTGCAGAAAACACTTCTGAATTTCGGTGCATGATATCGAGTTGACAGTCCTCGACCGGATAAAAATTCGGGTCCGTTCCGGTAACTTAGACCCGACAGTCTTGGGAACGGTGTAGTCATGCTGTGAAATAAACAGTTATTAATTAGTACATTATTCTGGTTGCTATAAAATTCTTGGCAGACTTAATATAATCTGTTCAGGGTATAATTATTCATAGTTGTTTAATTTGTAGTCACTATCAGTCACGCTAATGTAATATTTACTCGATTTCAATATTTCATGCCTAAGCGTTTGTTTACAATTGCACGCTTTAGCGCAGTATGTGTGTTTGTGTCACTCTGAAAGCCCTTTGGTTGTTGGCCTATATTTTTTTTTAATAGTTTTCTAATGCTTACAATTTTTACACATCTGGTAGATATACATACATATAAATCTAAATTTTTGATAAAAAAAATTAAAAAATAAATTATTTAGCTTTATCATTATTTAAATTTATTCATAGATTAATTAAGCTTTAATTCCAAAAAAAATGTTAGAAAACACATTTGCATCGTAAATTAGTTGAAATTTTGATTAGCGTAATTCTATTCACAGCATGAACGAATAAAAATGCTAAGTCAAGATAAGTTGCTAAGAAAAATTTCGATAGATATGGAACATTCATTCAAACATACATATGTATTTATAGGCATCTACAGCTAATGATTTTCATAATATTGACATATGTACATACATACATACCTGATTTGAAAATATGTCATTGAAATAACAAAAAATGTGAAGAGAAGTGCATAAGTACATTTGTATGTATGTATTCACAAGATCTTTATATACAAATATGTTTGTAAGATAACTACATGGTTCTTATGGTGATCCAGTTCGAGGTACCCTACTTTTTAAAGAAAAATCAGAGAAACTTCAAATTTAATGGGGGGATGTTTATTATCACTCGAGAGAACATTCTTTGGCATTTATTTTTTGAAGATTATCTCTTTCAAATGTTCGCCACGGCTACGTCACAGATGGTCTATCCGTTGATTTCAATTTTTTATGACTCGTTCGAGCATTTCGACTGGTAACTGGCGATTGACGCGCGTGATGTTTTGCTCCAAGGTCTGATGCGAAGCAGGATTTTCCACATGGACTTTAGACTTTAATCGAACGGCCCAAAACGTGAAATTATCTGCTCACCAAAGTGTTCTCTCAATAAATCCATTGTTTGACACGATATATGGAAAGTGGCGCCGTCTTGTTGACACCAAATGCTGCCAAGATCACGAGCTTCAATTTTAGGCACCAAATAGTCGGTTATCATGGCGCTATAATGGTCGCCATTGACGATTACGTTTTCACCGGCATCATTTTTGATGAAATATGGACCGATGTTTCCACCGGTTCACAAACCACTCCAAAACGTTTTTTTCTAGATGAAATGGCAGCTCTTGAATCTCTTCAGGTTGCTTTTCGTCCCAAATGAGACTACTTGGCTTATGTATATACTTATTGATTCAGGAATGGACGTCTTCGCGGAACATAATTTGGCTCGAAAACGTCGGTTCTTCTTGGAACCTTTCAAGAGCCCATAGAGATTAACGATGTCGCTTGGGTAGGTCCAGCGGCTTCAGTTCTTGCACAAGCTATTTTGTATGCTTTCAATTTAAGATCTCGACATAAAATACGAATCGACTCTCCACTCTCTAAATAACGGATTGAAAAATATTCTTAAACCGGTAAAAATAAAATAAAAAAATAATTCTAAAAATCCGATTTTAATTAATAAATTTTTATACCAAAATACCGCAATGAAAAATTTAAAATTATGTATATGTTTATAACCAAAAATAAAAATAAAAAAATGTTTTATAATTTAAAACTTTTCGCCTTTGCGTACTTTTTGTTCTATCAAATTGATTATCTGTTGGAAAAAAGCTTATTTTTACTTTTGTTTTACTTAAATTTAATTACTTTTAATTGCAGTGTTTCAGTAAATAGTAAATATGTGAATATTTCTTGTTTATCCCTTTTCATGCCAGCTTTTAATTTGAAAAATAAAATTTATTTGTAACACCAAATTTTAAACTAAAAAAATATTTTTTCAATTTTTAATTCCGAATTGCAAATTAAAAATTATAATTTTTTTATTTAATAAATAAAGATATAAAAAAAAATAATAATTTTTAATTCCAAACACCTTGGGTTAAAAAATAAAATTAATATCTAACTTCCAAGCGCAAACCAAAATGTTTGAATTAAGAAATTCTCAAACCTAACCAGACTTTTCAATTTTCTTTTTCAAAAAACAACAATAATAATACTATTTCACACCTGAAAGGCAGCAAATGCTTATACACATCCATTTGCGCTGAATAAGACAGAACACATTGCCACCGAAAACAGTTTATTTTACATTTACCTCATTAGCATGAACTTGAATTTTAAATACAAATACATGCAAAACATACATACAAACATATTCACAAACAGCTGTTTCTTTTGGCCCCTTTTCAAAGCTATTCAATTATGTTCTCTGCATATGTATGTGTGTATTGTGTAAGAAAATTCTTCTATCCACCTAATTTATTAAACGTGTGTAAATACATATATACATACATATGTATATCTACATGACAAAGTGAGACCAAAAATAAATAAAATAGTACAAAAGCAAATTTAATAAAGACAATAACAAATTACATAACAAAGACATACGAACAAGCGCTAATCACTTTGCTTGCACGCTCCACGCTCAGGCTTTTAGCGCCGTCATACTAAGCTTTTAAGTGAGAGCCTGATATATGAGACAATTTACGATATGATACTTTGTTTCATTGCCGTCGTTAATAAGCTGAGCTTATATAATGTTTCACCAATTAAAATTTGCACATCTTGAAGCGGAGTTACTTGCAAAATCATCAAGCTTCCGAGTGTTTTTTCAAAAACCAAAAGATGATACCAAAGCCATACAGACACACCTACATATACATATGTACATTTGTATTGGTAATATTGCTACATCATTTCAATAAATATGACAATCGTTTTCGTCTACTAAACTATATATTTGCAAATTGTCTGTGAACATTTCAACATACATATGTACTTATTTTAGTAGTGTTATTTGTTATGGAACTTTCCCAGTCAGCCAGACAGCCAGTTTCAAACGCACCGCAATGATAATCGTGTTGTTATTGTTTGTTTGCTTGTTTGCCGGCTCTTTACCTAATTGATTATTCTCGTTCGATTTTTTATTATTTACTTACCGTTAAATTGTACTCTGTGCTATGAACGTACTACTCGTGCTGATCATGTGTGTTGACGTTTGCCGTTTTGGCTTATCAGTTTTTGAATTTCAAATTAGTTGTGTGTTTGGCAATGGATATCAAGATTTGCTTACATATCTACAAACTCATATTACGTTGAGTTTAGCATATGCTCAAAAAATGTTTACAGTGTTGCACAAAATTGCAGCATTAAAATAAATTAATCTGATATACCCTTTTAAGCAAAAAAAAAAAACGTTTACTCATGTAGATTTTAATAAAAGCTAGAAAACATGTTGGTGTTTGTTGCACCGAAGAAAAAAAAAATAAATAAAAAACTTTCCATACAAGAACTTGATTTCGAAACCTGTCTTTGATCTGTGAGATTGTATATATATTACAGATTATATTGTTCAGAGATTGTAGCGCTGTTTTGACAAATAATCTTTACCAAATTTTGCGACGGTATCTTGTCAATTAAAAAAGTTTTCCATACAAGAACATGATTTTGATAATTCAGTATGTATGTATTGCAGCTATATTCTATTGTCTGAAATCGTCGGTTCTATCAAATGAGCCGCCTCTTTGGGCGAGAAGGACGTCTCCAAAACTTCAGAGCCATTTCTCATAAACTCAGGGCAAACGGACGTGGCTAAATCTCCGACGTTTACTTCTGGGTGTTAAAAATTTCGTGGCAAACTTAAAGGGTTACATGGGTTTCCTCGGGTAAAAAAAGCAGTATTTTTTCAACAATTTTTTTTCTCATATGAAAAATGAAATATTTAATTAGAACTTTTATTGCTACAAACATACACTATTAACTGAGAAATTCTGAAGATTTTAGAAAAAAAAATATTTTAAACCCGGCCGTTGCGACAACATTTCCAGCGACTACTCGGAAAAAGCAGCCGCGTTGCCAGAATAACTCCTTACAGGATCATCTAAAGTGAAAAATACGTGTTTTAGTTAAAACCTTAACTTAGCACTTGGAAAAAAACTGAATATTTGATTTTTGGCAGGCATTTTTGCAAAAAAAAAAAATGAAAATTTCGACGAAAATTTTGAAAAAAAAATCCTTCATCCATGTCTTTAAGAATTGTATCTCAAAGAGCTGTGTAAAATTTCATGAAAATTCTGGAGAAATCTTGCCAACCGACTTTAAAAATGCAGTTTTGAGAAAAACGCGTTTAAAGACGGCGCACTTAGCCCAGCTGGCCTCGAGCGCACAAGTCCTCAACGCTGTATCTCCAAAACTATTACTCGGATCAACTTGAAAATATTTAGGACAATATTCTATGGGTGTTGTAAGACAATAAAAAATTCGATTTTTTGGAACCCGTAAACCCATATAACACTTTAATCAAACACAGGGAACATGTTTTAGTATGAGGCATGATAATAGCTAATAGATAAAATCATATAGATAATACTTATGATTTTCATATACATATATTTCGATATATACATTTTTTTTGGTTTTATAATGTTTTTTTTGCTAATTTAACAGTAATTTAAAATCAACAGTTTTTAGTTTAATTTCTTGAAAAATTGAAATACCGATCCTTTCTGATTCCACAAACTCTAAAGAAATGATTGGAATGATTGAAAAACCCATATGTTCAAGATGTCCAATTGCTATTTCACATAAAAAATTTATCCCCCTTTACTACTGTTGAATTCAGTACAAAAGAGTATAAGTATATACAGCTTCATTACCTATTTCTATTCTACCTATATTATGCCAATCTAAGTGATTTATACCAGTTGTTTATTCGATTGCCCACTATCGAAGTTCTATCGCTATAAAGACAAAAGATTTTGTCTTTATTTTGAGATACTGCATCAATGCGGTGGTTTTAAATATATTTGTATGCAAATCGTATCGTTACTTTACATATTTAAAAATTTGGATAAAATATAAATATGAAACCATCATGCATGCCTTTCATACCTAAATAGGGTTATATAAGGCATTTTAAAGGTGGCATATTGTAATGAATTATAATTTACTTTACTTTACTTTTGAAATATACATTTAAACGACTTTTCGGTAGTATTATGTGGTACACATGTGTCTACCTATATACTTACACACATAGTAGGTAATAAAATAAATATTTGCTCTTATCGATTTAAGCCATAGAACCACATATTGTTTGCCAATATACTGACTTTACGATTATTGTTATTGGTAGGTCAACGGCGCCAACTCTATTAACATGCATACTCACAAGCATATCCTCTAATCTTTTTTGTGACTAAGAGCGTTAACAAAAAACACTTGTTCTTTAACTGTTTTTTTTTATTTTTGTTTGTGGTTTTTTTTGCAAAGGTAAATTAGACATTTTGACGCCGCAATCAATCTTTTTATACTTATATTTTTTTTTCATGACGTGCTCTTTATTAAGCAATCAATCAACGTAGGAATATTTGCTATTCATAAATCACTCCATGGTGCATTAATAACTTGAATTTTTACAAATTTTTCCAGGTTGCTGTGCCCGATCTAATTGACGCCTGCAAGAATGCCGACATACTCATCTTCGTCGTGCCACATCAGTTCATTCCGAACTTCTGCAAAACACTTTTGGGCAAAATCAAGCCCAATGCCGTTGCCATTTCGCTCATCAAGGGTTTCGATAAGGCCGAGGGTGGTGGCATCGATCTAATTTCCCACATCATTACCCGCCATTTGAAGGTTAAAGCGCACATCTGCCATTTAATTAGCAAACGTATTATTTAAAAAGTGTTCTATTGCTTATAGATTCCCTGCTCTGTGCTGATGGGCGCCAATTTGGCCAATGAAGTGGCACAGGGTAATTTCTGCGAGACCACCATTGGTTGTCAGGACATCAAGTATGCCAAAACACTGCGTGATCTCTTCCAATCGCAAAACTTCCGCGTGGTTGTGGTAGACGACTCTGATGCCGTTGAAGTTTGTGGTGCGCTCAAGGTTTGTACACTGTTCAATAATTATTTAACAATTCAATTATAATTTCAGTAAGTACTAAATTTAATTAGCAATTGTTTTCTCTTATTGTTATATAGAACATTGTTGCCACCGGCGCTGGCTTTGTCGATGGTCTTGGTTTGGGTGATAACACCAAAGCGGCTGTTATCCGTTTGGGTCTGATGGAAATGGTACGCTTTGTGGATGTCTTCTACCCAGGCAGCAAATTGTCGACGTTCTTTGAAAGTTGCGGCGTTGCTGATCTGATCACCACCTGCTATGGTATTTATTCGTTAAAAATATATTAATAATAAAAAAAGCATTCGATTATTATTCTTTTTTTACCTACACCAGGTGGCCGCAATCGTCGTGTTGCTGAGGCTTTCGTGAAAACCGGCAAAACTATTGCGGAACTAGAAACCGAACTGCTCAATGGCCAGAAATTGCAGGGTCCACCCACGGCTGAGGAAGTGAATTACATGTTGAAGAATAAGGGCTTGGAAGACAAGTAAACATACACATTTTTTCGCTGCCAAAATACACTTATTTACTGTTAATGTTTTTATTTCAATTGTCCTTTACAGATTCCCACTCTTTACGGCCATTCACAAAATCTGCACAAATCAATTGAAAGTTCAAGATTTAATTGATTGCATACGTAATCATCCCGAGCACATGTAAGTTAATTGTGTTCTTTAGCGTTCCTAAATTCCAAAGCTCGAAATTAACCAAATAATCCCACTTTCAAAGAAAAAAAAAGAACTTCCTCCTAATGTAAAATTATGCCACTTTTCAATGCTTCCGCTATGTAAAAATTTGCCTTTCTTTTAGTGATATAATTTGTAATTATGTAGCTTCTATTTGTTGTTGCACGTTTTACTGTTTATTTGTACTTATTTGCTTTTGTTAGTTTCTTAAAAACGTAAATAATTAGCCTTAGCTTTCTTATTGTACGCTGACTTCTTAACTAACTTTAAGTATATAGAAAAAAAACTTAAAATACACTGCTGTTGGACACCAAAATTTGTTATTTTATTTACTTGCCACACTACCAAGCCTACTTACTAACCACGCACACGCACAATGCTCAAAATTCGAAACAAAATTTATATTGTATATTTTATGAGAAATATGGAAGCGAGGAGGCTGCTTTGCCTGCCTTTTGCGGCGGCAGCGCTTAAGCACGCATGATTGTTGGTGGCGGCCAAAAGTGAAAGATCTATATAGTACATATATAGCTTTTGTTGTCAGCATTTGCTTTATATTTTACTTGTATATATATAAATGTTTATGGCTCTTTCTCTTCTTTGCGAGCAATTTTACAAAGTGCTTTGGGGGGTGAAACTGTTTTATATATTTTTAATTTTTGTTTTGTTTTATGATGAGGCTTTTGTTTTTTTTACTTCTACTGCCTGTGCTTAATACAAGTGATTAATTTTTATTGTGCCAATATTTGTATATAATTTATAAATACAAAACTCAATTTTCTTTTAAACTGAGTTTGAGTGTTGAAAAGTGCTTCCGCGGTCACATTTGCTTTTTGCTCAAAGGTTTGTATTTTTTGATTATTTATTATTTTTTTTCCATAACCTTTTTTGTTCGCTTTAACTATCTCTTCATATATGTTTAATAAATATAATTTTATTGCAGATATCATCCCACAAACATTTTTCCGCTCTAAATTCATTTATGCATGCACCAAGTCGCTTGTGTTGTCCCCATTTTACGTTTAACCTTCTCATAGCACCATAAAACAACTAATCATTAATCAATCTTGCAGCAATCAACTTTCTAAGATTGTCCAGAATTTCATACATCGTAACGCTAAACACATGTTTACACATTTTCCCATTTCTCTTAGGGACGAGCCCATTATTGTGCAACCAAAATTGTAAATTCCTACAGCGTTTGCACAAAAATAATATATATAAATTTAAATATATATATAAAAGTCACACAACTAATTGGATTACTGGAAAGAATTAACAAAAACACGCGAGAGAAAGAGAACGACGGTGCGTGTACTATAAAGAGAACGTTTCCAAAATGCACACTTGCCTACTTAAACACTGTTCTCTGACGCATACAAGGACTAAAAACGCAAAATAATTAACAACAAAAACAAACAAATTGTAATTTTAAATTTCCGCAGTCGCACTTCACTCATCTTCCTTCCACGAATCAATATCACAGCCTACAACTGTTTCATGAGCGTATGCCGCCAATTCATCTCCCCTCAGCATAAGTGTGCACAAGAAGGATCGAATTTTCGTGGCTCCTGCGCCTAAAAACTAACAAAATGCATTGATCTGTCGCAGTGCGATTTATGTGTATTTGTATACATTACGTTTATTGCAGTTATTGTATATTATGAAGTCTATATATATGCTATATATGTATGTATATGCATATATGTATATATAAATGCAAGATATATTTGTAAATAGCTATAAATCATATTTGCTTTGAATGTTTAATTCTATAATTGTTATATTGATAAAATTAATTTTATAACAAAAATGTTAATAATAAAAAGAAATGGTTTTGTAAAAAAATCTAACATTGCAATCATTCATATTACATATCATTTCAACATGTTCGAAAGCACTCTCCATTAGTTAACTGCTCAGTGAAAAATGTTTCATAGGTGTTGCGCGTAGAAATCCACATTATTTTCAAACATATTTTCACAATTATCAGAGTTTTAGTAGGTGAAGTGTTTCACACATACCATATTAAAAAATTAAAAAAAATTTGAAACCACAAACCGTATTAGAAATTAATTTACAATTTTTTAATCTTAATCTTTTCTTATTTTTAACATCTTTTTTATTTTTACCTTTATTTTTTTTTAATTTTAATTTTTTTTTTAATTTTTACTTTTTTTAATGTTTATTTGTTTTTTAATTTTTACATGTTTTTTAATTTTTTTTATTTTAATTTTTTTTAATTTTACTTTTTTTTAATGTTTATTTGTTTTTTAATCGCAACTACGGTATTGAAAAATAAAAAAGAAGAATTTTAAGAATTAATATATGGGATTAAAAAATTTCAACCCACAAACCGCATTAGAAATTAATTTTAATTATTTATTTTTTATTATTAATTTTTTTTTAATTTGTTGTATGCTCTATCCTAACTTCCGGAACGAATAATAAAAAAATATTAATCCCACATACTGGATTATAAATTTTTTTAATAATTTTAAGCAATATAATTTAGAATTGAGAAAAGAAATTGTTTAGAATTAATTGTTTTGTGTTGGCGTATCTGAGTCAAATTAAAAAAAATCTCAATTGTTACTTTTTACTCCCAAAAATCTTAAATCAAAAATTAGACTTTTAATTACGGGATTAAAAAATACAAATTTAATATAAAATCTAAAATTTTTTAATTATAAAATTCGCAACCCTGGCGGCAGTTCTTGCAAATAAATAATTAATTAAAAACTTTAAAGTAAATAATTTTTTCTTTCAAATTGTTTTGTTGTCACATTATTTCTTTAGAGACATTTTTTGTTATTTTTATTTTGTTATTCTTTTATTATTATTTCATTTTATTATTATTTTTTATTATATAATTTTTTTATTATTATTATGTCATTATTATTACAAATTGCGAACACATTGTAATTGCACACTTAAATATTTTGAAAAGAAATATGTGAAACTTAATATTAAATTATGGACAATTCCGTCTATTATATCGAATCAAGGTTTTTTTCGTAGTTTTAATATTCCCGTTACTTCTAAACAGATCGATGTCAGGCGGGGAAAACCCCATTGAAAATGATGACAGGAATTCTAAAATATACATACATACGTACACTTGTATGTACATATGTGTATTTAAAGTAAATCGATAACTTTATAATTAAGATATTTATGAATAAAAATTTTCGAAAACTAATTTCAATGTAATCTTTTTAAGTAATAAAAAACATATTTTTGGGTTTTAAAGTGCTTCAGACAAATTTTCTCAGCTTAAAAAAATATTTTTTCAATAAATTTTATTCAAAAAATAATAGTAAATTATTATAAAAATAATAATATATTTTTTTTGTATTTGTTGTAACTAATAGTTAAAGCTCCAGTTGCGCTCAAAATATTTTTTTTTTGTTAGAAGTGTATGTATACATACATATATTCTGATTCATTTTGTTATTGTTGCAATTTTGTATGATAACTTTATACAAAGAACTCGGAAAAATTTATTTAACCAAACCTGTCTCTTTGAGTAAGTCCTCATCTGCCCACTGAAATTATTTAAATGGCCGCAGTATTCTAACTTGGCAAAGGTAGCATAATCATTAGTCTTTTAATTGAAGAGAATTTCGTGGAGGTGATAGTTTTCTTTAACTCTCCCGAAATAGTTTTGGTAGCATCCTCCCATTGTTAATTTTGGCTCTAAGTGCATATAATTTTAAAATAGAAATTTTAAGTTTAAAATTCGTAATATACATCACATAACCATAAAAATCGCTCATACTCATGCTGTCAACCTGTTCTCGTTAGACTTAACCTGCCATTACATACTTATTTGCTTGTTTCCAATGAAAATAAAGCTCGTAAAAACTCTCAATGTCAATGATTTCATGTTTTATGCGCTAAACTAGACGCCACTGCAAGTGCAGAAGCGCTTGCAGACTTATTTTTCCACAAAACGTCTAGGAAGGTGCTTTGCCCTGTGATGTGCTATGCTTTATACTGCAAAACCTAAAAGCAAAATAAAAAATAATAATAAAGATAATTACAAAAAAAAGTAAAACAACAAAAAACAATTTGATGACAATATTGGATATGATTTTCAATTAAACCGCTGCTGAAGACACACACTAAACGTATGTATGCAATACCCCTTGTATAGTTCGACTGACAACAGATTGGTTTTATCCCCTCCGATTGGCATGTTTAGCACATATTGAAATACTAAATTTATGACGTGCAATGCTGAATATTATTGTTTTTTTTCTCTCTCTTCTTATGTCTTCTATTTCACAGGCAAAATCTCTAAATAAATATGTATGTAAGCGGTATATAATGCAAATGCTTGACATGTACTAGACACACACACGCACGCATACAAAAATATACACAATACGTAGATGATAACTGTTGAGAAACGCAAAAATGATATGTGTGACAGAAACCGAGAAATAACGGCACTGCACCTTTAATCAAAAAACAAAAAAAAAACTTAAAACTAAAGAAAAACTGCAAATTACTGCATTAGAACAATTTTAAAATTCTCTCTTTTAATTATTTAAATGAATGTGTTAATTTTAAAGCCATGCCACTAAACCTGAAGCGTTGTGCCTAGTACCCGGTACCTTGCAGCTGCAGCGCATACAACTGTGATTTGTTTTTAACGCCTAAAAACCAAAAAACCAGTGAAATAGCCAGTAAATCCACGCGCATCCAAATTCAAGGCTTAAATATTTTAATAAAAAAAATCATTAAATAAAAATAAAAGATTTTAAATTAAATTAAAATTAAAAAATAAAATAAAAATTAAAAATTAAATAAAAATACAAAAAAAAATTAATAAAAAATAAAAATAAAAAATTTAAAAAAATAAAAATTAAAAATAAATATCGATGAAAATGATGGTGCTGTAAAACGGTAGCTGAGTAGACGATGCAGATATACACACATACATCTATATATAGAGCGTTAGTGTTAGCGGTTAAATTGCACAAAAATTGCCCAACTCCACTTTACGTATTTAGACAAAAACTCAATAATAACAAAAACAAATAAAAGACACTGACTTATTCAGTTGCTCTGCACACAGTCAACAGTAACTTTATTAAAAAAAAATAAATATTTTTAGAAATATATTTTTTGTTTTCAGTTAGTTAAAAACATTAAATATTTTTAGAAATATATTTTTTTGTTTTCAGTTAGTTAAAAAAAAAAATTAAATATTTTTAGAAATAAAAATGTTTTGTTTTCAGTTAGAAGCGCCTTCAACGCCACTTTTGTTTGTATATATTTATTTCGAACGCGAAAATGTACCTAAATTCTAGAGCTTAAGTAATACCACTGCTAGTTGTTTCTCAACCCACCAAAAACAAAAACAAAAAAACATTTGAAACAAAATTATAATAAAAGGCAGATTTTAAACTGTAAATAGGATGTGTATAAAAATAAGTTAGTCAACCGTTATTAACTTAAATATATATTTTGGTGGCAATATATCTGTCAGATATACACACATATGGTTTTCGAGCAGTTTAAGAAAAAGATCATAAAAATATGGAAATAAAAGAAATCAAAATAAAAGACACCAACACACGAAATTGCGACTTTTTTTACTTAAACAAATTTAAATAGAATTTATTCAACTTTTTTGCAATTTTCGCTTTGATTGAGTGTGTTACAAACTTTAATATAAAGGGTGTTTTTCTTAGACATGCAGTTTTTAAAAAGACGTGAAATGCATGCAATTTAATGTTATGATCAAAATATTTTAAAAATGATTTCGGGTTAGTGACGGCCGCGGCTGACTCGCATAAATTCTAGCCGAGCGGCCCAATTTTAGACAACTTTTTCCAATAATTGACGTCGAATATTCTATTTCATGTCGTCAATCGTCAATCGGGCTTATCTGCGTAGCTAAACGACTTCAGACAACTCCACAAAAATAGTTCAGCGGTTTTAAATTGCACGATCTTGAAGACCACACCGCAGACGCACGACGAAATGTTGCGTTCACCAAAAGTTTCCTGCAATAAATTGATTGCTTCGTTGGCTGTATGGCATGTAGCACGGTTTTATTGGAACCCAAGGTCGTCCACATCAACATCCTCCAATGCAGATAGGAACAAAAAGGCATTCACCATGATTCTATCGCATTCCCCATTGTCTGTAACATTATGACCTGTTTTATTTTTGAAGAAATTTTAACCAATGATTCCTGGAGGTTTGATATTTCCAGCCGAAGTGATTACGTTTGGCGAATGGAATCGAATCCTGGTTTTTGCCGAGTGCTGGTGCTTATACTATATATAATCAATACTGGTTGATGGTGGGGTCGAAGTGTTTCTTTGCTAATACCATGTTCAGACCGACACTTAATCACACGATTTCGGCTGTTGAATGGATTATCCCACTAATCTTAAAAATGTATCAAGATTTCGCCATACAAAAATGACAGTTCCAAATCACTTCATTGAAATGATTTCAAACTGATCCACGCTAAATCTCTCTGTGCGACTCTGATTTTGGGCAATCTACTTGTCAGCACTGGAAATCTGTTACATTATCACAGCTGATTTAGACACTACAAAGGGAAAAAAATGTAAACAAACAAATTTTTTTTTAAAGCAATGAATCTAATTTCATCTGAAAATCGACTTCACAAATGAAAAAATGGATCCATTATTTCTATTATATGCAAAATATTAAAAAAAAAGCCGTCTTTTTATTTCAAAATACTATATGACAACCTTTTCTTTTGATAAATATTAAGCGATGTGAATTCTTGAATGACAATAACAGCTGTTTTTTGATCTTTCTAACGGCAGTGAGAACACTGTTGGGTTATGAAATGCTTAAATATAATCTAATCTTTTAAATTTTCGGTCTGAACATGGTATAAGATACATTTTCGAATTTATTTAAAGATCAACATTTATTTTGTTTGTTATCTTGTATTAAAATATAAAACTATTTCAAAAATGGACTTCATTTACAGTTTGAGTCAATGAAATGAATAAGCTTGATAATATTAGTATGACCAAAACCCTGCGTCTTTCTAAACTCCGCAAGATAAAGTCTAAAAGAATCAAATCAAAAGAGTTTGTAGATCATTTTGAAAATCCCGTTGTTATTTTACAGCTGATAAAACGTCATTCAGAAGATGTAACTCATGGAATCTTATAGTAGATTTAAATAATCAGCTGTTTTCACAAAACTGTAGAGAGCAAACTAATCCAGCAACCTTCTTTTATCAACAAAGCCATAAGCCTTAGTATCTGCTGATAAGATAAGGTTTATGGAGTGTTTGAGCGCATGCTTTTATTTTCTAGACCGCTTTTCATCATGCTATCTTTAGATCAAGTTTATACAGGCTTCTTATGTGTACTTGTGTGAGTTCTCTTTTTCAAGTTCCTCTAGGAAACCCGAAGTCTATATAAACCCTTTTGTAAGCAAGTTCTTTTCAGCGGAATAAATATCCTTATTGCTTTATGCATAGTATAGTTTTACGAAAATACGTCACTTAGTTCAGTATCACACTAGATTAGATTAGATAAATAAATGAGAATTGCACCGCGACCTAAGGTCTATTGTCTACGTCTAAATTCCAATATACTGCTAGGTGCTATTGAGGCGATGTGATACCTATTTAGAAACATGGATCCAAGGGCCTTTATCCTGCGCCTACAGACTGTTCTGCAGTCAATTCGCAAGTGTTCTGGAGTTTCAGGTTCCATCTGGCAGAACCGGCAAATTCGTACAAGAAGCTAGACCCATGTTTTGTAGGTGTTTCTTGAGCCTTGCAATGATCAGTGTAGAAGGCAATAAGTAGCTTGAGTTTGTTTCTTAGGAGTTTAATATTTAAATCTTTCAAGCTTGTAAAAACCCGCTAGCAACTTGGCATAGTGCATGCCTAGGAGTTGTTCGGGTCCTATCGTGTTGGTGGATACTCAGCAGCCAGTTCATTCCCGGCTATAGCTTTTTGACCGAGCACCCAGATAAGATGCACCTGCTTACGATCTGATAGACTGTTCAGCCGTTCTATAAACTCCCGCACCAATAGTGATTTGATCTCGTACGCTGTATCAGTATCACCCTAAATGTATACTACGTTTTCTGTGTAAACTTTTTAATATAGCGAGTAAAGATCGGTTTCTTTTCAATTGTGCAACTTTTTTGTTGTAATTATTTAAATAATCACATAAATAAGGATAACCAAAACTGTTTTTTTTCTACATTTTACTGTTTTATTCTTAGTATTAACAAAATTATATAACAATATAAAAATAATTTAAGGCATTCAAAATGTAAATATGGATTATTGGCTATTTTGTAACTAAATTTTTCTAATATTTAGTCTCTAAAAAATGCGTGCTTTCAAGCTTTTTATGGAAATCCATTCAAAAATCCGAATCTAATAGTAATAATCCACTACAGCCATATCGGAACGATAGTAGACTTTACGATCACCAATCGGTTGCAAGGGTCTATAGTTGTTTAATAATTTCCGGCCCTGCTCATCGCGCACAAACCAAAAGTTTTTCAGCTGTAAATTAGAGCATATTTAAAAAATGAAATTCAGCAAACGATTACAAAAGCAAAAATATTCGTTACGCACATTAAATACAGAGATGGGTATAACATCTGGGTACACAATCCATGTGACTGCTTCGGAGCAGGGCGGTGTTGTCAGTGAACCCTGATATGTGTAAAAGTTGTCACGATTAACATTCGCCAGCAGCGAGCCCAATGTAATCAATTGTCGTGTCGATGCCGTCGAATTATAGCGAAGCACAAACGGCACTGTGTTGAAGACCGTGCTCGGACCAGGGAAGAAAATATTGGCAATAGTCTTTAAATAGTGAAAAGGCCGAAATTAATTTATTAACACAAATGCAAGCAGCAAAAGTACAATAAGTCATTTACCTTCTCGACTTTAAAGAAAGCGCCTATCACCGACAGACCATCTTCGAACTCGCGCGCCTCTTCCACAGTGCTGTATTTGGAGTTTTTGTGTACTACATGCATTTCGACGTCATAACGTTTGCCATTGAGTTGATGCTCGGAACCCTTCGTCAATGGTGAACCCCAATGGAAGTGTACCTCCACGGCTTCGTAGATGCCATTAAGTGGTCCATTTGTAATGTACGGTATCTGGTGTTCAATTGTTGGTGGTACATTGAATTTGACTATGTGCGTAGAAGTTATTTATTGAAGCATAGTTGAGCCAAAAAAAACAGATACTAAGTTATAATACTTTATAGCGAATTTAATGTGGCTTAAAGTTCATAAACTGATACGAAGACAAACAAATTTTGAATTTAAATGACTAGCCTCTAGTTACAGGACCTTTAGTTACTACTTTTATTAGTATTTATACTTACTAGTGTGTCCATTGTTCTCTAAAACAACATAGTTGGAAAGAAAGACATCATAGGATCCGAATACAATCGTTGGAATATCGACGTTCACTATCTATAAACGAGAGTAAATTAAGTAACGGTGAATGATCTGTAAGTTATACTCGAATTTAATACAATTTTGGGCCTCATTATACCCTGAACAGGTAGTTTGTCACGAAGTTTGTACTGGATGTATCACGTTGGAGACACCATATAGTACATACCGGCAAGAAGTGAGCCTTAAAAGACAAATGTGTTGGTAGGGAATATTTGTTGTGAAGGAGCCTTATTTTTTTTCGGACATCTGTCAAACATATTCAATTACATTACAGTCATTGAACAAATAATATCATACATATTTTTCCATTCTGTTGAAAATGTCAAATTTTGCATCAAAAAGTGATGATTTGCGGAAGTCTTTCACTTTTTGTTTCCTTTGGAAGAAAAATGCTGCACAGTCGCATCGAATGCTTGTCGAGTCATATTGTGATCATGCTTTCTCAGAAGCAACATGCAAAATCTGGTTTCAACGGTTCACAGATAACGATTTGGATTGAAATGAAGAACTTTGAAGACCACTAAAAAAGTTTGAAGACGCCGAACTACAAGCAATGTTGGATGAAGCTGATACTTAAGTCAAAAGCAAATGGCAGCCATGTTAAATGTGGCACAACAAACAATTTCAGTCCATTTGAAAGCTATGGGAAAGGTAAATATATCGAAAATGCGTGCCACATGAATTGAATGAAAGACAAATGGAAAACCGAAAAAACAAAAGTTTGCTTCAAAAGCACGAAAGAAAATCGGTTCTGCGTCGAATTGTCACTAACAAAACAAAGAGGCCACAATAGATCTAAGATCAAAGTGCAATCCTCAACTATTTATCTTACAATGGAAATGAATTTATTTTAAGAATCCTAAACGGCTTAAACCGGGACAACTATCAACTGCAAAAACAGTTCGATTCGCTAAGAAGTCAATGCCCTGTATTTGGTGGGATCAGAAGAGTGAAACTGTTTGTACTTACAGACAACAAATGATCGATTTGAACTATGCATTGATCGAAAAATTACCAAAAGAAACCAGAAGAAACGGCAAAGTAATTTTGTTACACGAAAATGTAGCTGCACACAAAGCAAAATCGGTTCAGGATACTATAAAAGCACTTGGCTGGGAGCTGCTACCCCACCCGCAGTATTCATCACATTTGGCCGCCTCCGATTACTATTCGTTTTCATCGATGGGACACAGACCCATCAAAGATGCAGAAGTCGAAAATTGGCTGTCTCATTGGTGTGCTTCTAAAGTCGAACATTTCTATTGGCATGGTATCCACAAATTGCCAAAAAGGTGGTCAAAAAGCAGTGGTCAATACTTTGAATAATTTTTTTTTTGCTTTCCAATTCAAAATTAGTATTTCATTTTCACAAAAAACGCTCATTTCATGCCGGTACACTTTGACAAAATTCAACAAGTTTGCCGATAAAGTTTTGGTTAAGCGCTTAACTAGACAAAGCGTTAAAGCTAGTAAGAAATGCTAAATTCATTAGTAACTCTAAATATTTATTTTAACCCTAGTTTCTACTTGCTTTTCCATATACTATCACTCACCTTATTTGAGTTAATGGCAATTGGCGATTGCTTTTGGCCACCACATTGCGGATACTCCAGTTGCCATTCTGCGGGGTTGTCATAGGTGAAAGAACCAGCTGAAAGGTAAAAACAAAATTGAAATAAACAAAAGAAATGTCACACCATGCTGCCTCAAAAAATCATCACACGCGCGCATGAAATTTCGCTAATGCCGCTCATATAATTCAATGTATTTTGCAATTAAACGCTCACTTAGTTACTTAAGCAAATGTAAGTTGTTACTTAAGTAAATGTTAAGGAAAATGCTTGTAAATAACACAAACAACAATAGCAACGAGATATGATGTCAGTAAACGTTTTAAAATCGTATATTTGAAGAAATTTTAACAAAATCATATGAAAGCGTAAGTGCTGTGGAGCGTTTGATCTCAGTAATCATTTGTAAGCACTGAAATTTAGCAAACATGCGCATAATTGTGTGTTTTTATAAATGGCGCATGCGCGTAATAACCTTTTTGCCGGTACAATTAGTCTAAATTTTGTCCCACGCACACGAAGCACTGTGCCGTCGTGCGCTTATGTCAATCAGATGTTAGAGATACATGTGACTCGAAGTTCACAAAAGTAACGGCATATATGGTAATATAATATCTAGGTGAATAACCTGTTGTTAAGAGAAAAAAAAAATGAAGAAAATTAGGGCAATCTCAAAGAAGTAGAGCATACTATGAAATAGGGATGCCGTGAAAATGTTTGCTTAAATAATTTTAGTGGGAGACATATGTACATATGCGGTACTTCATCGTAACATGTACAAATTCAATAATTCAGAGAGCAGGATGCCTACAAAATTGTTAAAAAAAAATAAATAAAATTGAAAAAAAAAATTAAACTATTAGGGTGGTCCTTAAGTATAAAAATAAAATTTGATATTCACTTTTTTAAGTGTAAGATAACACATGGATTATCTATTTTTTTCTATGGTATTTACCATCTTGTAACATTTAAAAAATAAAGACTATTTTAACCATCATAATTTAGGTCCTGCTTTTTCGACTATAACAGTTCACTTGCATACGTTTTTACAGGCCATAAAATAAAATAATTTAAATAATAATTAATAGCGTCTGAGGGTTGTGCCAATCTACAGTTTTCAGCAGCAAAGCATGAAAAGTGAACTAGTGTCATAGCAAACAAAAATAGCTTCGGACTGGGACACTTCGTTTTACTGCTGGGTTCGAGCACTTGTTTGCATATGCCTACACCAAGCGGTATTACATACTCGTACTAATAACACAGTACGGACAGCTGTTTTATAAGCAGATTTGCCGTTTATAATATCCGACATTTCGCACGCGTACTTTTTCTTAGGGGCCCGACCGAGAGTGGAGATGTCATTTTCTTGGTATGTATTTAACGTCGCATCTTGCTGCCAGAGCTACAATTATGCGCCGGCACATCACCAACCATTATGTAAACTAACCGATAAGCGGCAAGTAGAGGAAGCAGCCATGCAGTAAATACTAATTCGGCAATTGGTACAATTGCACGCGCGCACACTCACACCCGCACCAACCGCCAACACACACAAATCGCACACTAACCGAGTTCACAAAGTAACACACGCATACTTTAGTTGCAGATTGGCTTATTTTGTTATGCTACCAAGTAGTGTATTTGTAGTGAGTTTGTTATGCAAATGTAAGCATTTCTACGTTATTTGCAGGGTGAAAACGCAAAAAAGCGATAAGGGCAAAGGCGGCAAGGGTGGCAAATCGGCTGGCGCATGCGTCAAGAAACCAAGCTATAAGGCGCCCACCCCTTGTTGTCAGCCCAAAAGCGGTGATGACACACAGAAGTGTAAATTTCACACGTTCAACTATCGTGTGACGCCACTGAAAGCCAAGAATGTCACATTCCGCTTGGTGCCCAAGGGCGAGAAGAAAGAGTTCGCCATCATGAATGCCAGCTCGAATAATATGTATCTCTTCAATGGATTTCGCACGCGTTGTGGCAAGGGTTTGCCGTTGGGTATGCGTGCGTTGTCGGGGGCGAGCAAACCGGTGCGCGCCCTCAATACAGGGCTCGGTGTGTTGGCCACCTTTTGTGCTTACAAATCGGCTAAGACTAATGCTAAATGAGTTAAGGCACAAAGTGTATAGGAAATTCAAAGTGATACTCATGCTTGTATGAGCGTAAGAAAGCAACGGAATTATTTATTTTTTAGCAAACCTTTACAGTTATCGGCAGTGCAAGTGTGTGTAAATACTGGTATTTATTTGGTAAAAGTATTTGCTAGAAACAAAAAAAATGTAACAGAAAATATAACAATATTAAATTACCTCAGTAACTGTAAATAATATAAAAATTGTAAAATAAAAAGCAGAACAAAAAAGCAACAATACAAATATTTATTCCAACGATACATTGACATTTTATCTTTAGCCATCAACCGGTAATATGTACATATATTTCAATTGTTTAAAAAAAGGGGCACAATGTGAAATTAAAAAAATATATTTTACCCATTTTTTAATAGTTTATAACATATGGAACATTTAGGCATACATAGCTCGGTGGGTAAAGGCGGTTGGGCAAACACCGACTATGTGATCTCACTTTTCAACTGGAAAAGAAGTTCCAAATAAACATAGAAAAATATGGCTGGTGTAAAGGTATGCGCAACACTCTAAACATCTATACGGATGGCTCGAAAATGGACGATGGAGTTGATGCGGGAATATACTACGCATAGTTAGGAAACTAGCGAAAGCAGCGGAGCTGGTCTCTAATGCACCGGCAGGCATCTACATAGACAGCCAAGCAAGATTGGTGAGATTGCTAAGAATGATGTGCGGCTAATATCCGAAAACGTGATCAATATTCGGAAACCCATGCATTTTCTATACGATGAAGCATGTTAAAGAAAATCAAAACCCGATGGAACGAGCTTCCTGGTTGCAAAACAGCAAAAGTCATGTGCAAAACGGTAGATCGGTAGTACACGAAATTCCCATTGGCACTTGATAGAAGAGACTGTAGGAACATGAAGGGAATACTAACTTGTCACTGTCTGTCTGTCTCGCGGAATGGGGCTGACAGATCGAGAAGACTGCGGGAAATGTCTAGAGCAAGGCTGCAGGAAACCAATGGAGCAATAAGGCTGACAGAACAAGAAGACTGCGGGAAATGTCTAGAGCAAGGCAACAGGGAAACAATGGAGCATCTCTTTTGCACTGGTCCTGCATTGGCACGTCTACGCTGTAAGCATCTGGGGTCCCCACGGTATGATACACTGGAGGATGTATCGATAATGAGGCTGCAGGGTCTGTTAAAATCCGCGTCAAGCGCAGGTATCTTAAAGGAAGACTACTCTTCATGTTCAAACTGGTCTATGCGTGGCTTATTGGTCTGCCAGATTAACCTAACCTGTTATTTCATAGCTGTGAATATTACCTCCTAAAACTTTTCATCAATATCACAAATAGTTTCTTCTGCTTTTTTTAAGCCGCAACTTTGTAAATTTTTAATATTTTTTCGATCTTAGGCGATTGAAAGGACAATATCAACAGCAAAGGTTTTTTTAGGTCTCATCTACGGAGAAAGCCGGAATCATTGAAGCAGTGGAGAGCCTTATTTTGGCGCAGTCCAAGATCACGTCTTCAAAATCTTTAAACGTTTGGGTTTACGAAAAAATCTTAATAGACCTTTTTTGTAGAGCATTCAATTTCCAACAAAATTTTAGGAACAAGATATATTTTTCAAGTAATTGAAAGCGAGATATAAATTTTCTATCTGATAATAAGAAAAATAGAAAACTGTATGTGTAGGAGGACCTTCCCGTTACAATTAAAACTCATATATGAGAGGCTTTCTTAGAGGTGTCTAGGAACCTATTTTCCCGAAGTACCAAACGAAAAAAAAAATTTTTTTTGAATCACTCTAATATATATACAAATAAATTAAAAAATATATGATATGTATCACTGATGATACATTGAGCGTATGCAATTCAACTTCGTAGTGACACGTTCGTGTATCATAGTTGATACAAATTTTTTGTTACGGTTATATTGCTGTCAAGATGTGTGGGATAGTTCAAAAATTCAACGATAGCCTCTAAAAACGCCTACAGCAATATAATTTCAAAAATAAGTGTTACACGTGTACCGTTAAAAATTAATTTTTGTATGGGGACAGGGAACCTGTTAAGATCAAAATATTGAAAATGTGAACCTATATGGAATAAATCGACGATTTTCTTGAAAATTATTCCTATGAAAATTGAAAATGCTTAAAAGCGAATAGTATTGAAAATGTATGTTGATGTTAGAGAATTAGCAGATACACGTTGCATGTCTAAAGAGGTTACGCTGGTCGAGTGCCCTCAAAAGCTCAACAATTTATTCTGAGAGTTTGGAGAAACCAATTGAATTTTATATTGACATTTTATATACAAAATGGCGACGGGTGGGACTCTTTTGCGGAAGCACATTTTTCGATGGTGATTCTAAGTATTTCGGCTATCTGAATAATAAATGGGATTCTAACCCACATTTACAACAAATTTTTACTTTAATGTCGAACTTCTAAATTTTAAGGTTAAGTTTTTCTCCCAATAAGTGTGCAATATATATAATTGTATATAAGAATAAAGTGCAGTAATAAAAAAAATATCATACGTTATTTATTAGATAAGACTTGTATTACTGTGAAGCTACAGTTAAAATTTCAAGCGGATACTTTCGGTAGCGATGTGAGTGGAACGATTTAAAAAATAGAGTTTCAAAAAAAAATATATATGTATATATACATACATATATAATGGGATGATGACCTTCGCTATCTTCAGCGAATTTTGTTTTATTTTCTGCCTATGAATTAAAAAAAAATTAAGGCAACGTTTACTCACTTATCACTATCCAAACACACAATACCACTGAAACGAATTTCTGCAAAATAAGTCGACAAAATGTAATATTCCATTCAAATAAATATGTCACGACAAAATAATTAAATTAAGCATTAATAACACTGCAAATTACCATTCAACTGTCTTTGTAAATGTTCTTTTAGTCAAGCTACTTTAAAAAATATAAAAATCGTTTGAAAATTGCCTTAATGGAAGAAAGTGTGAATAGAAAAAAGAGAGCTTAAATAACTCTAAATTGCAAGTTTGCCAGTTAGTAAAAGAAACAATAACAAGCTAATTTTCTATAGCATGAGTAGTTTAAGTGCGTCATAAAACTTTTAGAAGCTTTGCAGCTATTGATCGCCGGCTAAGCTGTGGTATTGAGAGTTTACGATTACTTTGTTTACACAAAGAAGCCGGTAAGTGTTAAAGTGGCTGCATATAAATTTCTAAAAAGTTATATAATGTATAAAATGCATAGTAATAAAAGTTCTCAAAATAATTATTTGGACAAAAAATGCTAATTTTAGTTTTATAAATTGAAATTGTGTATTAAAAAAAAATTTTTAAATTTCAAATACATCTACAATTCGTCAATAACGTAACATCACTTTTTATTAGTTTACATACGAAGGAAAAACAATTTAATAGAAACCACTAATATTGAAAAAATTAGAGTTTTGGTTATAAATGGTTCTATATTGGTTATATCTGACAGCGGAAGACGAAAATTTTATACTACATATATCTAATATGTTGTAGTGAATTGTAGGCAATAAATAATGCAATTTCGATTTTTTTCATGTTATGTTATTTTGCATTTTAGGTGACGAATGGCTGCAATATAACCTAATTACTTTCTTTAAATTCTTCAAATCCATATCGGGAAGTTTCAAGTGTTTTCCAAGTTCATATATTCTTAAAGTGCTTTAAATGTTTTATTTAACTTTTGTTGTACATATATGCTAATGAACTTTAAACATTTACTCGAAAAAATGAACGCTTATTTTATCAAAGTAAATCAGGAAATAGATCGCCGTGGCGTATACGTCACTCGAAAATCATTGACTACTTATATGGAGATAAGTACATTTAGTACATTTCACATTAAGTATTCCTGGTTGAAGTTAACTATAGAAATGTATATTCCATTTTAAAATTTCTCAATACTCATATTTTCACAATCTTTATCACTAATTATAGTTAATTACCAGACAATTATATCAGTTTTAGGAACGTGAGTGACTGATCACGTGTTAGTGCAAATATTTATACTAATACAGCTGAGTGTTGGGTTTTCTTACAAAAAATAGTGCAAATTTAATTTATACGAAAAAAATTTTATTTTATAATTTTTAAATTTAACTGCGATATTTTTATCAATTTTTTATACCCTGGACAGTTTGCTATAAATTTAATATGCACAGACATACACGTATGTTCAATGTTGATTCAACTACGCTATCGATCTGAAACTTTGCAAACGTCGTTTGCTCCACTAAAAGCTGCTCAGTTGTCAGAGTTGACGATATTGAAACACTATAGCATATATGTAAGTAGCTGTAATACAAACTGAACGGTCGGAATCAAGTGCTTGCATGGAAAACCTTTCCATTTTCGTATTTCCTATCAAACTTCAACTTATTTTTTTTTATATTTATACTAATAAATAAATAAAAAAATATGTATCATTTTGGTATACCACTTTTTGCTATTTTTCAGCTTCTAAAACTTTCATCCGAGTAAATCAAAATTTCCAGAATGAAAGCAAGCGTACCATTGTTATGCTACACGAACTGATATAGCATCGCCTCCGTAAATTTCACAAATTTCATTGCTGGCTTGCGTGGCATTATTCCCTTTTTTATAAAAAAATTTCAAAATATAGCGAATTTCTTCATTATTTTCACTCATTTTTGAACAGCTGTGACTTTTTTTCAATTTCAATTTTCGAATTTTATTTTTTTTTGTTTAAATGAATGGTTAAATAAATCTCAGCTTTCCAACACAATGTGATTGGTAGCACCAGAGATTTACGATTGCAACGACATCTATTGAGAAAATAGGAAAAGACTTTTTCGGCTACCCAATATTTTTACAAAATTTGGCATGGCTCTTTGTCTAAGGCAATCTTCGAAGAAATTGTTCAGATCGCATCACTATAACAAATGTATAGCGTAGGCAGCTGAATTATTAAAATCAGTTCTTGTAAGGAATATTTTGTGTTTGTGGAGCGTATTATAGCTTAGGTTTTTACAATATATAATATATAATATTTTTAGTATTAAGTAGGAGCGAGACAAGAAGAAGGGTGAAAGAAATATGTGGTAAAATGTATTACTTGTTTAAAGCAGAAAAAGATTGTTTTTTTTTTGTTTTTGAAAGAACTTAATTTTTAAATTTCTTTATCGATCATGCTTTATGGACATTCCCAATATCTCTAATCGTTTTCGAACAAAAGTAAACGCTTTTCATTTTATTTTTTCAAAAAAAAAATCTAAAGTGATATTAGGCTTCAGGGATTTATGTCTATCGGGATTTTATGTATGCTCAAGAAACACCTAATGACTCTTATGACCCTGCGAAAATCATAACCATGACCATAATATAAATTTAGATTCGTTGAGAACTTAATTAATGATATGTAATCACTTACGTACATTTTCTAGCTCAGCACTTAATAATTTGTTAAAATTCAACAGAACATAGAAATCAAGAAATATTGGCGGCCATTAGGGCAATCGATCATAAATCACAAAACACTGGTAAATTTATTCTGCGTTTGTTGAGATTAACTGAGCACTTGCATAAATACATACATACATAGATATGTAGATATTTGCACAGATACAAGGCACGCCTACGGAAATCTTTGACAGCTACGGAACTACTTATACCGGCAACAGGGCAGCACGAACGCTTAATACGCGGCTACTGGTGGTTAATTATATGAATGAGTGAGTGGTACACATAGGTATTTTGAGTTCTGTTCTTCGAATGCTACTCAAGTGTAACGAGGGTGAAGAGAGTGTGCAGAATATGAAAACAAATGATCAATGATCAGCGAAAAACAACTTCAGCGGGGAAAAAATAAATAAAATTGTTTAAAAGCATGCAAAAGTAATTAGAATGCAGCAGTAAATGCATAATAATATGCTATTTTGTTTTCAAATTTTTTTGTAATAATTCGTTAAATTTTTTTGTAAATTTTGTTTAAATTGTTTTATTTTAAAAATTTAATTTTTTTTTTTCAAAATTGAATTTTTTTTTCATTTAAATTCTTTTTCGAAATTTCCTTAAAAATTGTATTTATTTATAATTTAATATTTTTTTTAATTTTTTTTTTTTTCAGAATTAAAATTTTTTTTTTTTCAAAATTTCTTCCTTTCTGTAAAAGTGATACACCGCAATAACAAAAACACACAAAATTTGAAACCACACTCACCGCGCTGTGCAGTTGTAGTTGTTTCTGGATGATTAGCGGTGGTTAGGGGCAAGAAGAATAGCAACTTCTGACAAAGCTTGAAAAACTCGGCGAAATGCATTTTAGATTCACAAACACTTAGAGTACAATACAACAAGAAGAAGCACTTATTTGATATTTGGAGAACAACTCTGAACTTCCGTTACTTATGAGCCAGCCGAGTGCTTTGTTGGCGTTGTAAAAGTCGTTAGTATCGTAATAGGTTTTACAGACGCTACTAACCTGCCAGCTATCAAGCCATTGTCTTTTATACCTCTAGTTGAAAAGGCCTGCGCAGTCAGCTGTTGTAATTCATTTGGAAAATTGTACATTTGTCATTTTGCATTGCCGTCTTAGGCGGAGCAACAGATAAGAAGAGCTTAACGATATATTCACTCAAAATCCAATTATTTGTTTAAGAGCTGTCATTAAAATATTTCCGTGAAATAAATCTTTTTTTTTGTCTCCAGACAACTGGAGCCCGTTCTAAAAATAAATAAAAATATTGACTTGAAAGTTCAGGAAGTTTTAATAGCGGAAAGGAGTCGACATGTATATGGCCATATAAAAAAGAAAGTTGACAGCTGACAATGAAATAAGAGTGTTAGTAAAAAATTTTAAAAACGAAAACTAAGATCTTTTGATTCAAGCTCAGAAAGTTAATAGAAAGATATTTTGTTTACCATTGCACCATTTATATAGCAAACGACTGGAGAAAAATTTTATAGGTTTCAAAAAACAAAAAATTATTTCCAAAATATCGAATTTTTGTTTCTAATAAAAACAAGAAAAAACGTTAATTTCGGCGGCACCGAAGCTAATATACCCTTCACAGGTGCATTTCTTTTAGTAACTATGTGTTCAGTATATGGAAGCTATAAGCTATAGTAATCCGATCTTCTTCTTCTTCTTAATTGCCGAGTTAACAACAGCGCGCCAGTCGTTTCTTCTTTTCGCTACGTGGCGCCAATTGGGTATTCCAAGCGTAGCCAGGTCCTTCTCCACTTGGTCCTTCCAACGGAGTGGAGGTCTTCCTCTTTCTCTGCTTCCCCCGGCGGGTACTGCGTCGAATGCTGGAGTGTTTTCATCCATTCGGACAACATGACCTAGCCAGCGTAGCCGCTGTCTTTTAATTCGCTGAACTATGTCAATGTCGTCATATATCTCGTACAGCTCATCATTCCATCGGATGCGATATTCGCCGTGGCCAACGCACAAAAGACCATAAATCTTTCGCAGAACTTTTCTCTCGAAAACTCGCAACGTCGACTCATCAGTTGTTGTCATCGTCCAAGCCTCTGCACCATACAGCAGGACGGGAATTATGAGTGACTTATAGAGTTTGGTTTTTGTTCGTCGGGAGAGGACTTTGCTTCTCAATTGCCTACTCAGTCCGAAGTAGCACCTGTTGGCAAGAGCAATCCTGCGTTGGATTTCCAGGCTGACATTGTTGGTGGTGTTTACGCTGGTTCCAAGATAGACGAAATTATCTACGACTTCACGACTACGTTATGACTGTCAACAGTGACGTGAGAGCCAAGTCGCGAGTGCGGCGACTGTTTGTTTGATGACAGGAGATATTTCGTCGGTGGGCTTTAATCTTTCACACAATACGCTCGATAGAACCTTATATGCGATGTTGAGGAGGCTAATCCCACGGTAGTTGGCGCAGATTGTGTCGTCTCCTTTTTTATGGATTGGGCATATCACACTTAAATTCCAATAGTTGGGCATGCTTTCGTCCGACCATATTTTGCAAAGAAGCTGATGCATGCTTCTTATCAGTTTTTCGCCGCCGTGTTTGAATAGCTCGGCCGGCAATCCATCGGCCCCCGCCGCTTTGTTGTTCTTCAGACGGATAATTGCTATTCGAACTTCTTCTTGGTCGGCCAATGGAACGTCTGCTCCATCGTCATCGATTGGGGAATCGGGTTCGCCTTCTCCTGGCGTTGTGCATTCACTGCCATTCAGCAGGTTGGAGAAGTGTTCCCTCCATAATTTAAGTATGCTCTGCGCATCGGTGACTACATCACCTTTGGGGTTTCTGCAAGAGTATGCTCCGGTCTGGCAACCTTCAGTTAACCGCCGCATTTTTTCGTAGAATTTTCGAGCATTACCCCTGTCGGCCAGCTTATCAAGCTCTTCGTACTCACGAACGTCGGCCTCTTTTTTTTTCTGTCTGAAAATGAGTCTCGCTTCCCTCTTCAACTCTCGGTATCTATCCCATCAGGCACGTGTTGTGGTCGATCGTAACGTTGCGAGGTAGGCAGCCTGTTTTCTCTCCGCTACGACACGGCACTCCTCGTCGTATTAGCTGTTTTTTTGCACTTTCCGAAAACCAATGGTTTCGGTTGCAGCTGTACGTAAGGAATTTGAAATGCCGTCCCACAGTTCCCTTATAACGAGTTGTTCACGAGTGCTCTCAGAGAGCAGGATTGCAAGCCGAGTAGAAAATCGTTCGGCTGTCTGTTGTGATTGCAGTTTCTCGACGTCGAACCTTCCTTGTGTTTGTTGGCGTGCGTTTTTTGCTGCACAAAGGCGGGTGCGAATCTTGGCTGCAACAAGATAGTGGTCCGAGTCGATGTTAGGACCTCGGAGCGCACGCATATCAAAAACACTGGAGACGTGTCTTCCGTCTATCACAACATGATCGATCTGGTTGGTGGTTTTTCGATCCGGACACAGCCAGGTAACTTGATGTATCTTCTTATGCTGGAATCTAGTACTACAGATAACCATATTTCGGGCCCCGGCGAAGTCGATCAGCCTCAACCTATTTGGGGATCTTTGGTCACATCGTCCTTCTCTTCCGTCGGGGCGTGGGCGCAGATCAGCGATATGTTGATGAACCTCGCTTTGATGCGGATTGTGGCTAGACGTTCATTCACCGCATTGAATGATAGTACTCGGCGACGGAGTCTCTCTCCACCACGAATCCCACACCAAACTTGCGCTCTTTTACATGGCCACAAGGACCTACTCGTCTCTGTCCTTGTGGACGGCGGTGATGTCACCCTTTATTTTCACGAGGACATCCACCAGTTGGGCAGCGGCACCTTCCCAATTAAGGGACCGGACATTCCAGGTGCATGCCCTCAAATCGTAGTCCTTATTTCGTTTGCCATGGTCGTCATCAAAAGGGGGGTCTCTCATCCGAGGCTGTCGTTTAGTTTTCATTGGTACTGTTTTTTACGTGGCGGGTCCCAAACCCAGCGCACAACCCTATGTAGGGGATGTTTCGCCTTCTCACTTTAGCTCGCCTTCAAACGAATGTTCTTAGGCTACCCAGAGGATACTTGGTCAAAGACCGTAAGTCGTGAGCTGCTTGAGTCATATGTAAAAGAATCGTTTCTGGCCACTCCCAAGTGAATGGCGATCAGAGAACTTTCCTCACTTGCATGTACTTCTACACATGACTCCATCCTCCCATCCGATCTAAACAATTTTTTCGTAGATTATATTATTGCCTTAAGCCATGTCGAATTTCGCGAAGATACCACGTCAAATGCGAAAGTTTTCTATACAAGCCTTGTTTGCGATCGTTCGGTTTGAATGGCAGCTATAAGCTGTAGTTAACCGATC